>NC_037531.1:452313-479658 GCF_001531365.2 Cynara cardunculus var. scolymus
ACTATTGTCCAAAATCCCATTTTTGGGTTTGTGTTCTTGGACAAGGATGACATTCTAAGGTTCTTTGATCCCACAGAGGCGAACAAATATGCGACAGAGACTCTTGAGTGGGTGTTCAACGAAGTGGTTGCAGAAGTACAAAGAGGGCATCTAAGGGCGGATGAAGTATCTGGTATTTTGGAAGTGATTAAAGTTCAAGTCTCCTTCAGAGAATGGATATTCAAGGTCTACAGAATCATCAAGACAGATCTGCAGTTTGTCGTAGACGACTATCCAGACTCTGCTGTGGACTAATCTTTAG
Organism: Cynara cardunculus var. scolymus; assembly: GCF_001531365.2. NCBI lineage: Eukaryota > Viridiplantae > Streptophyta > Magnoliopsida > Asterales > Asteraceae > Cynara > Cynara cardunculus. The sequence goes on from NC_037531.1 coordinate 452,615, forward strand.
TAATAGATAGGCCTGAGCAACAATTTTGTAATTCTTTCAATTTTATATAATTCTTTTCAGAGGATGAGTTTTATCTCCTCTTGTAATTCTTTCAATTAGTCAGTTATTGCATTCATTATCCAATTTTACTTTTTCATACTTAGGGGGAGATTGTTAGCTCTAATATTCTCTTAATGTAAAAGTATGAAAAAGTTTTCTGCAAGTGTTGACAGAAGGGTATCTTCCACAGAAGACAACAGAGGACCAGCAACAGAAGCTGTTTGATCGTGCAAGTCAAGAATGACAGAACCTCTGTTGTCTCTCATAGAGGTTCTGGAAAATGGTCCTCTGGCTATAAGAACCTACAAGTCTTCTACAGCAGAGCCTCTAAGGTGGCTCACAGAGGGTCTGCGGATTCGTTTTCTGTGAAGATCCTGTTCTGCTGTTTTTCAAAGGTGGTTAGCTGCACGTGCTTCTCACGTGACTAGGTCTTTAATTGACTTTCTTTGGACGACTTGGATGATTTCACACATCTTGGTCATGTCAGAAAGGTCGTTAGGAACTAGTATAAATAGCAGGTTAGGCCTTTGTAATTCAGTGTGCTTCCGTATTGTAATCGTCTACATTTTTCAATCAATTGAAAAACCTTTGAAACTATTCTATTGCGTTCATCTTCTTCATATCAAACTGTGTGTTATTGGGTAATTACTCTGTTATGTACTTATCTTTGTTTCTGCTGCACTGTAATCGTTCTAAAGATCATCCAGATTAAGAGATCAAAAACCAAATCTGAATTTATAGGTCCTAACAACATTTATCTCTATGACAGTTTTAGAAATTTCGTTCTTAGTCAGCTCATTAAGCAATCTGGTAAGTCTGTTATAAACATCGTCAAGGTTCTCTTCTTCTTTAGTCTTGAACTCTTCATACGCAGATATACAGTTAGTGATTTTTAACTGAGTTCCCACTTTAGAACCCATCATCATTTTCTCTATTTGTACCCACATGTTGTGACCAGAAGATTTATGGCTGTCAATGCTCGTGTAGATATCATTGGCAGTGCTTGCATCATGTAGGACTTGCATAACACATCAGCATGTGCTCTCTCCTTTTCTTCCGCAGTATATCTGGACTTTTCTTTGATTATTCTTTGAGCAGATCTGCCTTGTTCAGGAATTGCAGGTGTCTCTCTATAAAATACAGCAGGACCTTCCATCAAAGATTCCATGATCAGTTCACCTTCTTTCATTCTTTCAATGAAGTTGAGGAATCTATCCCTCAATTGATTGTAATATCCTCTAAACAGTACAGGTGGCTTGGTGTCAGTACCAATAGCCTTTGCCTCTCTTGAACTCATTTTATCAGATTAGTATGACATCAGATCAACTACAGTTCAAAATTTGAATTAAAGAATTAGAATTCAAAATTTATCTCAATAAATCGCACACAGGAAATTGTACTCATTCAAGACTTAAAAAAATAAGCATACAGACTTATCAGGATTAGAAGTCCGGACAAAAAAGATAGTCAAGAATTTCTAATCAAACCAAGTTATCCAGATTAGATATCCGGACAACAAAGACAATTAAGTCGCACAATTCACAACAAATCCGAATGAGAAATCCGATCAATACAAACACTTAGTCAAATTCGCACAATTGAATACGGACATAAAAAGTCAACAAGTCAAGTCAACATAGTCAACAAGTCAAAATATGAACAAATCCGCTCAATTTCAAAGTCAACAATTCAAATCGATCAACTAGTCAAAGATATCAATCCACTCACAAAAGAAAGTCAAAAACCGCTCAACAATCCGTTCACTAAGTCAAAGTCAAAACACGATTATATCGCACAATTAATCAATTAAATCGCACAATTAAATCACAGGTAACAACCGGATTATCAATAAATCGCACAATGAATCGACTAAATCGCACAACACATTAACTAAATCGCACAACAATTCCACAATATATCAAGCGAATAAGATAAACCGCTTACTAAATCGCACATAATTCAAACGATTTACCACTAAATCGCACACACCAATGAGCGATTTAAAAACTATATCGAACAAGTTTTACCCGGTTAATCCTAACTCGAACAAACACAATTCACACAAAATTAACAAGTCTTAAATCGAACAAGCGCTAGGCGATTTACACTAAACCGATCAAGAGTTATACGGATTAGAATTCAAGCACAAACACAATTTTAACACTTTTTCAGCAAAAAATGGATCAAAACATGCAAAATTATGAGTTTTTGAAGAACAGAAACAGTTTTCGTAAACTCAAAAATCGATCAAAATCAGTTCAAAACTTGATTAAAATCAAAATTGATGTGAATCAAATATGTTCAGATTGAAAATACGGATCTAGTAGTGCAAATAATATCAATTAACACTCAACATCGATGCGATTAAAGCCAAAAATGTGCAATTCTGTCGATGAACTCAAGAACAGTCAAGAACAGTCCGCTTAAATCCACTAAAATCCATGCAAAATCCTCGAAAAATTTGTTAATCCTCTAATCAAATTGCTGCAATCTGTGCTCTGATACCAATTGATGTTCCCAAAATCATACAAATCAGAATTAATCTTCAAGATCAAGAACAAGATTGAGTAGAGAGAGATTTTCACCAAATATGATATTGATTTCTTGAGAGAGAATTACAATGAGATTAACAATCACTAATCAGATTAACAACTGAAATAATGACAATTAAGAGACTAAATCATATTTATACTAAGGAAATAGTAAATGCTAACTATTACAAAAACATTACAAAGGGAGAACTTGAATACAACTTTAAAGCACATTCGTGAACCTAACAGTGACCGACATGGTTGCTTGAACGGGCAAGAAACATCGTACCTGTGGGGGGCACAGACCACTTGGAAATCGTGGAAGTTGGGCTGTTAAGAGGGCGTCTTGACGGCCATGAAGCTGCCGCTCCACACGGTTCCAGTCTCGTGTATATGCCCAAAAGCGGGCTGTTTACTTCTCCAAGTCCGAGACTCGGTCTTCCACACTCCCCACTTTCTTCAAGATTTCATCCAACTTCTGGTTTGTTTCCTTCCATTGGATCGCCAAAATAGATAGGCACGTGACCGACCCGTAACCCAAGGCCAAAGGATTGCTTGGTGGCTGCTCAGACGGGCTAGCCTCATCGGCTGCATCATGCAGGACTTCCATCGAGGGCTCGGGGATAGGGACAATGGGCGGCTCAGAAACAGCAACAACCGGTGGCTCAGTCGATTGAACGTTAGGCATTGGAGCTGTAACAACCCACACTTTCCACATATAGATAATCCACATACTCATTTTCATCATACAGGATGTAATATTTGTTTACAAAACATGAGTTAACAAAAACTTTGTTTAATACATTTATGTGTATCGAAACATCATCATTTAAACTTTTCCCTTACCTTTATCTTGTGCTGTATGATGACCTGCAAAACAGGTTAGTCCAACAACTGAGCGTTAGACCCAAAGGTCTAGTGAGTGTACAAATCTCATATAAATAACTTACTTTCCAAATTAATAGTCTAGAACCAAACCTGTACCGATATAAATATTTTACCTATAATTAATATAGAATCCTTTCCTCTCGCGGTTACACTGCCATTTCATCTCTTTCGTGGTTACACCGCCATTACATCTCTCTCGCGGTTACACCGCCATTAATCTTTCTCGCGGTTACACCGCCATTACATCGCTCTCGCGGTTACACCGCCATTACGTCACTCTCGCGGTTACACCGCCTTTATATCTCTCTCGCAGTTACATTGACATTACATCTCTCTCGCGATTACAGCGTCATTACATCATTCTCGCGGTTACACCGCCATTACATTACTCTCACGGTTACACCATCATTACCTCACTCTCGTGGTTAAATTAAATCAGAAGAAGTATCAAAATCAGTTTCAGCCGGATAACTTGATGGGGGCTTTGAGCGGTTTAGGTTTACATCGGATAACCTTTAACCAGTTTAGAGAGTAAATCGGAAGACGCTTGGCCGGTTTAGATACTACATCGAGCGAGTCTTGAGTGATTTAAGATGAACCCGGATACTTCTTGTCCGGTTTAGGTTAAATCGAATAAAGCTTAGCTGGTTTGGGTGGAAATCCGGACATTACTTGTCCGGTTTAAGGATATCCGCACAATATATAAATAGTGAGATTCATATAAGAAATTAATACACACAAAAGCATATACACTCATCTTATAATGTTGATCGGATTCAAGCCTGCAACTACCAATCTACACTCTCAATTGACTTTTGTTCTCAAGAAATTCAACAACCCTCTATTTCTCATATGCACTTGCTATTTATAGCAAGTGCATAAACCGCCTTTAAATATACAAATCCCCACTTACAAACATACATATTCCTAACACATATATATATTATGTATACATATTAATATATATATATATATACATACATATATATATTCCAAAATCTTAAATCAAAACTTGTAACCCAAATATTACAATATTCCCTCCTTAAAAGATTTCGTCCCGGAATTCCATTAAGTAAATAGATGAGGATATTTCATTCGCATTTCTATTTCTGATTAGCAGGTGGCATCTGGTCCTTTATGATATTGCCATTGAACTTTTACTAATCCAACCTCTTTATTCCGCAACTTCTTTACTTTGAAGTCAGTAATCTGTTCAGGGGTTTCTTCAAAGCATAACTTTTCATCCACCTTAATTCCAGGTAACGGCACTGCCACATCCGGGTTTATTAGGCACTTCCTTAAATTTGCCACTTGAAACGTGTCATGGATTCCACTTAACTCTAAAGGAAGTTCTAGCTTGTACGTCACTTCCCCAACCCTTCCAATAATAGAGAATGGTCCAACATACCTTGAACTTAACTTCCCTTTTTTTCCAAAACGTACCATTCCTTTCCAAGGTGATACCTTTAACATTACTCTATCACTCATTTGAAACTTAATCGGCTTTCGACGTTTATCTGCGTAACTTCTTTGTCTGTCTTGTGCCACTTTCATTCGTTCCCGTGTCAAGCAAATTTTATCTGCAGTTTACTGAACTAACTTAGGCCCAGCCAACTGTTTTTCACCTATTTCATTCCAACACAAAGGAGTTTGACATATTTGTCCATACATAACCTCAAAAGGTGCTGCCTGAATACTTGAATGGTAGTTATTATTGTACGCAAATTCTACCAGAGCCAAATGACTATCCCATGATCCTCCAAAATCAATTACACATGCTCTAAGCATATCTTCTAACGTTTGGATAGTCCGTTCACTTTGCCCATCCGTTTGAGGGTGATAAGATGTACTTAGCTTAATATGTGAACCCATTTCTCTTTGGAAGCTTTTTCAAAACATAGAAGTAAACTGACTATCTCTATCGGAGACAATTGACAGAGGAATGCCATGTCTTGTTACTATTTCATCAATGTACAGTTTTGTTAATCTCTCCATTGAATATGATTCTTTCATAGATAAGAAGTGTGTAGATTTGGATAACCGATCTACTATCACCCATATAGCATCATAACCTTTTGATGTTCTCGGCAATTTGGTTATGAAATCCATTGTGATTTGATCCCACTTCCAAACTGGAATTTCTAAGGATTGCAACTTACCATAAGGGCGTTGGTGTTCAATCTTTACCTAGAGACATGTCAGGCATTCTTCAACATATTTAGCTATATCCTTCTTCATACCTGGCCACCAATAATGTTGCTTCAGATCCCGATACATTTTATTTGTACCTGGATGAATTGCAAAACGCGATTTGTGAGTCTCACTCAAAATACATTTTCTGAGACCCAACATTGTATGGTACCCAAATTCTATTCTGAAATATCCAAAATTCTCTGCCATCTCTCATAAGTTCAGACATTAATCCACCCAATCTTTCCTATTTAATCTTATCTTCCTTCATGGCCTCATGTTGAAACTTTCGTAATTCTTCCCGAATATTTGGTAGTAACTCAACCCGTAAAGCTATAGCTTTAATAGTTCCACTTCTCTCTTGTCGGCTTAACGCATCGGCCACTACATTTGCCTTTCCTGGATGATACAAAATTTCACAATCATAATCACTTACCAATTACAACCATCGTCTCTGACGCATATTCAGATCTTTCTGATGGAACAGATGTTGCAAACTCTTATGATCTGTGAAGATTTGACATTTTGTCCCGTATAAATAGTGCCTCCATATTTTCAAAGCGAACACTACTGCCGCCAATTCCATATCATGAGTAGGATACTGTCTTTCATGATCTTTTAACTGCCTTGAAGCATAGGCAATTACCTTTTCATGTTGCATCAGCACACAACCCAAACCCATCTTTGACGCATCACTATATACCACAAAATCTTCCATTTCGTCTGGTAAGGATAGGATTGGTGCACTGCATAATTTATCTTTTAACATCTGAAAGGCCTGAGCTTGAGCTTCATTCCACTCATATTTCACATTTTTCTTTGTCAGCTTTGTTAATGGAGTAGCTATACGAGAGAAATCTTGTATAAACTTATGATAATACCCAACCAATCTCAGAAAACTTCTGATTTCTGTTGGAGTCTTTGGGGCTTCCCACCTTTCAATGGCTTCAATCTTGAGTGGATCCACTTTAATGCCTCCTTTTGAGATAACATGCCCCAAAAATTGAACTTCTCGTAGCCAAAATTCACATTTTGACATTTTGGCATATAACCTCTCTTGTTACAGCAATTCCAGGAGTAATCTCAAATGATGGGCATGCTCTTCTTCTTACCGAGAATATATCAGAATATCATCAATGAAAACGATCACAAATTTATCAAGATAGGGACGACACACCCTATTCATCATATCCATAAAGGCTGCAGACGCATTTGTGAGTCCAAATGGCATAACCAGAAATTCATAATGACCATAACGCGTACGAAATGTTGTTTTCGACACCATCTTCATTTCGAATCTTCAATTGATGATAACTGGACCGTAAATCAATTTTTGAAAAATAAGTAGCCCCAACCAATTGATCAAAGAAATCATCAATTCTTGGGAGAGGATACTTATTYTTAATTGTCAATTTATTCAGCTCCCGGTAATCAATGCACATTCTCATTGATCCATCCTTCTTCTTTACAAATAGCACCGGTGCACCCCATGGAGAAGTGCTTGGTCGAATAAAACCTTTATCCAATAATTCTTTCAATTGTGACATTAACTCCTTTAATTCATAAGGAGCTAATCTATACGGTGTATGTGCAACAGGTGCTGCTCCAGAAAGTAATTCTATTTGAAATTCTATCGTTCGATCCGGTGGTAGACTTATCAAATCTTCTGGAAATACTTCTGGAAATTCCCTCACGACTGGAATATCCTCCATCTTTTCTTTCTCTTTCTTAATATCTATAGCATATGCAAGAAAACTAACAAATCCCTTCTGTACATACTTTCGAGCCTTTAAAACTGAGATAAGGCTAGAGTAACGATCCCATCGATCCCCGTATATCACAGCCTTCCCTTTTTCCGGTAAGTCTATATGGATCATCTTTTCATCACAGACTATGTTAGCTTGGTTTTTAGCAAACCAATCCATGCCTATAATTATATCAAATTCCCTTAGAGGTAAAGGAAATAACTGTATAGACAGCTCACATCCTTCTATATTTATAAAACATTCATCTATTCCTTCCCAAACCAAAACTTCACTATCATTTGTTGTTTCCACAATTAAATCCTCACTTAACGCTTTAGATTCTAAATGTGCGCAGTTAACAAATGATGGTGATACGAAAGAATGATTTGCTCCATAGTCAAATAAAACTTTGGCACATGCTGAAGTAACAAGGAATGTACCTGTCACCACTTCAGGGTGTTCTTCCACCTCGCCTCTCGTCATCTGAAATGCTCTCCCTTTAACATTTGACTCCCTACGTCTGATCTCTCCTCGACCACTTGGGTTAACACGATTATCCATTGACCAACAACTTGTTGGCACATAACCAGATCCTCGGCCCCTAGAATATCCAAACCCTCGACCTCCAGCATTCGACAGTCTCGAGCTATATGTCCTGGTTCCTGACATTTAAAACATACTCGTGACTCTGTATTGCAATTTCTCTGATGTATTTTATGACATCGTGTGCATACCTTATCAGCAAACCTTGAGGCTGGTCGATTCAAATATTCCATAAACCTCGGTCTACGGAAATCAGTCATTGTAGCTTCCCCCTTTCTTTTATCTCCAACTCTTTCTTGTGGTTGTCTATTAATGTCTTGCTCCAGTATCTCGGCAGCATCAACCGTTGCTTGAAATGTCGTTGGGTTTCTAGATATCACATATTTTTGGAGATTAGACTCCAAACCCCAAATATACATTCTCACCTTACTGTTTTCAGATATGATATAGGCTTCAGCAAACCGAGATTGTTCCATGAAAACTTCTGTATACTACCGGACTGACATGTTTCCTTATTCAAGATGAAGAAAATCATATTCTAACTTTTGTACTGCTGCTTCAGGACAATACTGTATTTTAAACCTGATCGCAAATTCTTCCCACATCATGGTCTTCAAAATGTTTAGATCTGAACTTGACAGAACTTTCCACCAGTATAAAGCACTTGACCTCAGATGGGATACAACAAACATGACTTTGTCCTCTTCTGCACTTTTACTAATTTGCAGACTCAGCTCTATCTTTTTGAGCCAACACATGGCTTTAATAGGGTTACGCTCACCAGAAAATTTACGAGGTTTACAGGCAAGAAACATTTTGATATCCCCTTCTTTCTGAACTGAGGACGAAGTGAGGGATACAGATGTATCAGTTATCGGGGTACTAGCTCCAGCTTCCTCCTGATAGTCGGGATTTCTTACTACTTCTGGATTATTTTGTGCTATACGTCCCAACAAGTTCAACAAACTTTCTTGGAACTTTCCCAACTCTGTTGCCAGCATTTCCTGAGTAATATATCCGAGGCCAGAAACATTGTGTCCACTCCTTGCTCTTCCTCTACCATGGCTAGACATTAAACTTTCTTGGGCCGACAATTCCTGTTCTATATGAGTTTCTTGTCTAGTACCTCTACCTCTTCCTCGACCCTGGCTGCGACTTCGCATTTCTATTGTCATTACATTTTTCGGGTCCTCTCCTTGGGTTACGTTTCCTCTTCCCCGACCTCTTCCATGACCGGTAGAGATTCTTTTTGATTAGTTAAGATTATCTACCATTTCTCAGTGTATATCTCTTTCTGTCACATTTAAACACATATGATTACTCAGATAATCAAAACATAATAACACGTTTATCCTCAAATCTATCCATAACTCAAGATTATATCAATCATATATAATCTAACCTTCTCATCATAGGTTTAGCTATAACATATTCCCATGTTCATAGTCCCAGTGAAACCTATTATCATAACTACCACAAACTTCCACACCTCTAGTTTAAGTCTAAGTATTTCGCAAATACCCAAATCCCTTAAACTATGGCTCTGATACCAACTGTTACAACACAAACTTTCCACGTATAGATAATCCACATACTCATTTTCATCATACAGAATGTAATATTTGTTTACAAAACATGGACTAACAAAAACATTGTTTAATACATTTATATGTATCTAAACATCATCATTTAAACTTTTCACTTGCCTTTATCTTGTGATGTATGATGACCTGCAAAACAGGTTAGTCCAACAATTGAGTGTTAGACCCAAAGGTCTAGTGAGTGTACAAATCTCATACAAATAACTTACTTTCCAAATTAACAGATTAGAATCAAACCTGTACCGATATAAATATTTTACCTATAATTAATATAGAATCCTTTCCTCTCGTGGTTACACCGCCATTTCATCTCTCTCGCGGTTACACCACCATTACATCTCTCTCGCGGTTACACCGTCATTACATCTCTCTCGCGATTACACCGCCATTACGTCACTCTCGCGGTTACACCGCCATTATATCACTCTATCGCGGTTACACTGACATTACATCTCTCTCGCGGTTACACCATCATTACATTATTCTCGCGGTTACACCATCATTACATCACTCTCGTGGTTAGATTAAATCATAAGAAGTATCAAAATCAGTTTCAACCAGATTTGTAATCCGGTCAACCATCCGAAATTCTAATCCGGACAACACTGTCCGGAGATCTAATCCGGACAACTTGATGGGGCTTTGAGCGGTTTAGGTTTACATCGGATAACCTTTAACTGGTTTAGAGAGTAAACTGGAAGACGCTTGGCCGGTTTAGATACTACATCGGGCGAGTCTTGAGCGATTTAAGATGAACCCGGATATTTCTTGTCCGATTTAGGTTATATCGAATAAAGCTTAGCCGGTTTGGGTGGAAATCTGGATATTACTTGTCCGGTTTAAGGATATCCGCACAATATATAAATAGTGAGATTCAAAATGGAGCAGATGGCAATGAATTGCTTATAAGAAATTAATACACACAAAAGCATATTCACTCACCTTATAATGTTGATCAGATTCAAGCCTGCAATTACCATTATACACTATCAATTGACTTTTATTCTCAAGAAATTCAACAACCCTCTATTTCTCATATGCACTTGCTATTTATAGCAAGTGCATAAACCGCCTTTAAATATACAAATCCCCACTTACAAACATTTATATTCCTAACACACACACACACACACACACACATATATATATATATATATATATATTATATGGGTCAAGTTCAAATGTTAGCCAAAGTTTTTGTGTTAACTTTGTTAACCGATCTTGGCCATTCAATCTTTCAATAAACGGTTGTGATTAATCATGATAAAAACTTATTTTTTTAATTTTAAAATTTAATAAAGATAAGTGAACAAAGTTGAAAAGGGTATTTAGGTAATTTTTTTATGTAACTCCCATATCATTAATTGGGAGTTACAAGATCAAAAAATTATATGATTTTTGTTAATGTAAAACCATATGAACACAACTATATACATATGAACCATTTTGTTAAATACGAACAAAAAATCGACATATGTATGAACATGAGTCGTGCATGTACTTCCATTTGAACATGTGAATTATATACGTATTAATAATTCAAAAAAAAAGTTATCAACACAATATGAACTACAAGAAACACAACACATTATAATAAACATAATTTCGATTAAAACAAGTTTAATAAAATATTAATCCATTACCAAGACATTCGCTTTGGTTAATTTCTTCACTTCCCGAACTCGAACTCCGATTGTCACCATAAACCATTTTAATCTTCTCAATGTTGTCGATTTTTTTTTCAATGTGTTTATCCATAATAGCTTGAACGATACCGAAGATTTTACTACCTTGTTTTCTCCACGAATCAAAAACTCATAAAACAATAAAAATGGAAGATCAAGAATAAAAAAATAAATAAAAATATCAATATTATAAATGTATATTTTTAGGAATTTTATGATTTTGTAACTCCTCTTTAATGGTATGGGAGTTAGATAGCAAATGAAATGACTCAATTACCCTTGACATTAAATTGTGAACATGATAGATACCTAGTAGAAGAATGAATTGTGATTGGTTGACATGGTTTGCAAAGTTAACACAAAAATTTTGGTTAACATTTGATCTTGTCCCTATATTATATATACATATATATATATATATTTATTCCAAAATCTTAAATCAAAATAGAGGCATGCTCTCGGCGGTCGACTGGTTCCTGTAAATTCAAAAAAGACCGAGAGGCTCGCTCTCGGCGGTCGACTGTATTCTGGCCCAAGAAGGATGAGCCAACAACAATGGTATCTGCATCATCCATGGGAACCTTAGCTGCGACCATGAGTTTTGTAATGAGGGTTGGGAAGACTAAACGTGAATGTGTCCGTTGAGAGGCCGCCAATATGGATGCATGCATGATCGGCCCAAGATCAATTGGAAATTCTCTCATAATACAGTAAAGTAGGACGCATCGTTCCCTTGAAATCGTGCTAWCGTGTACGGTGGGGATCAAGTTGTGGCGTAAAAATTGAAACCAAAGCCCGGCCTCCGTGTTGAGATGGCCTGCCAAAATAATTTGGCACCTATTGTCCCTTGACCATCCGGATCCGGGAGTGTAAGAGTGGATGCAATGTTGACATCAGATACTTCCAATGTCCCCTTCATAATTTGGGAGAAAGAGCATTCTGGTGGGGGTGTAAATCTGAGGGCCGCATTAAGCTTCGGCCCGGACCAATCGATTTTCTTTCCCCTAATCGTCACCGAAATACTCTTCGTGGTTCCTACGGCCGCATAAAATTCGGTGACCCAAGATACATTGGCCTTAAGTGGGGCAACCACCATGTTCTCTCATTGCAAGGCAACCAAGTGATGTTTAATAGCCATAAGTGCATTGACCAACTTGGGGTCAAATGCATGCTCAAGAAGTATCTTATTATTTTTTATGCGATCGTACCTTTTAAAATAAGGCTTCTGCATACAGAGGCTCTGCATCTTCTAAATAAGAGCTCTGTATTAAACTTCCTTTATAAAAATCATTTTAAGAGTTTTTATACTTGGATTCTTTTTACGAAAAATAGACCAGAGGAGCTCTGGTTGGTCTTGATTTTAGATTGGAAGCTCTGGATTGAGGAACYADAGGCTCTTRTTAAACTTAAAGCCTTTTATAAATATTTTGGTTTTGAACCAGAGGTTCTGGATTGAGGAACCAGAAGCTCTGGTCATAAATCTAAAAGAGTTTTCAAATGTTTTTTATACTTGGCGAACTTCCTTATAATAGTCCAGAGGGGCTCTGGATGGCCTTGAGCGCTAGTCCGGAGAGGCTCTGGATGGTCTTACGTGCAATTCCAGAAACTCTGGTTGAGTGTGCATGTATTGTCCAGAAGCTTTGAAAGAGGAACCAGAGGGGCTCTGGACCTATTGGCTTCAAATTTTCTAAGTGTTGATTTTTTACCAGAGGACCGATGAACAAAAGCAGAATCTGCTTTTATGCCACAATTTGTGATAAAGGTTTTGGTGCTTATTACCCTGCACTGCATGAAAAAGGGGGATCTCACTAGAATGTTGTCTAACCCTCATTTTTTGTGTTTCAATTATGTGTGTGTGTAGGTAATACCAACTATAGTGGTAAGGGGAAAGGCATACTATGATTCTATTTTTACTTGCATGCGGGAAGATAGGAACTCATAGGAAATTACATTTGCAAGAACTTGTATTTGGAATTTTTGAGTTATGTATTTCGTATTTTAGACTCTTGTATCATAGACCTATGTGGGTTTAAAACATGTATTCGATGTATGAAATATGTGTTATATGCAATGTATGGATTTGGGGGTGTTACACTTTCTTCTTTGCAGTGGCTGGCTTCTTCTTTGGTTTTGTTGTTGCCTTTCTTTTCATGGAAGGTTTGGGTTTGCTAACTTCCAAAACTTTCGTTTCCTCGACTTCTTCCATCCCCTCTATTTCCTCAATTTCCTCAATCTCCTCTGCAACTTTCTCAGCATTTTTTAGATCTTTGGCCATTTCATCTTCATAATCACTATCCTCAGCTCTGGTTTTGAAACTGGCGGTGGTACAACAGACTCAGAACTCAAACTAGCAATGCTTCCCGAAGAGGATTCAGTGCTCACAGTCTGCCCACTGGGGGCAGTGACGGGTGTTTCCTCAACAGGAGGGGCATCTTTCAGTTGTGTCTCTTGAGGCTTCTGTTGTGGTTCCTCAATCGTTTCAGGCACAGAAAAGGGAAATAACTCCTCTAGGATTGAGGGGTTGTTGTCTTCAAAATCAAATTGTAACTCCTCCCCTAAAGTGTCACTTAGGTTAAGATCAAAATCATGGATGGTAGGTGGTCCTAGTGGTGTAGAGGGAAGGGGTATTGGATGTTGTTGTGAGGGTTAAGGGTTAATAGCTGATATAATCAGGGCCATCCCAATCTTTTTGGAGGCCCTGTTACACTATTATAAAAAGTATAAGTAGATTGGCCGACAAAACGAGCAAAAATTAAATACAAAAGTTCATATTATATTGAAAGTCTTACAAATAAAAACAGCAAGACAAAGTAACAATGTAACATCTAAACTTCACTTGAATAAAATCATTCTTTTAACATTCTTGGAAACAAAATCTTTAATAAGCTCTTCATAATAAATTTTCTCCAAAAAATCATTTTTTTTCAGGTGCTATCATTACAAGTTCATTAAGCCTTTCTTGTGTCATTGTGGAGCGCATATAAGACTTCAACAGCTTTAACTTTGAAAAACTTCTTTCTACAGATGCAACAGTTACAGAAATAGTCAACAAAACTCTATAAGCAATAATCGCATTAGGGAAGCATTCAACATGTTTCAAATACTTTAAAATATCAAGAGGTCCCATCTTTTGTGTGGGTAAAAGATCTTGAAGTATCTTCAGTTCAACATATAAGTCATTCCCATCAATATAAGATTGGTCTTGTTTCTTCAGTGCATTTTCAAATTAGTACAACAAGACTTTAAACATGTATCATCCAAAGAACGCAACTTATCATATGTAAACAAAAACCCAAACACACTTTCATATTCTTGGTATTGTTCGAATCTCCTACTTAGTGAAGCAATTGCATGATCAACGACACATAAGAAATAATTAACTCTAAATGACTGCTCCGTTGATTGTGAATTCATTTCAGATGCATCACGCGGATTTTCATCAAAATGATTTTTTCTTCGAATTTCACGTCTTTGTGAAAACAACGGATCAATATTCAATTCAGTGGCAATCGTTTTTGCTGATTCTATAGCATCTAAAAATCTGGTTTCTCTATATCCCTTAAAATAAGAAATCAGCCCCTTAACTTGATCAATAGCAACATCAATTAACATATTTTCTGACTGTAAATGTTTACTAATCAAATTTACGGCATACAATATCTCATACCAAACCACGATTGACACTAGAAACTCAAAATCACCAAGCTCATTATGTGCTAAAGATTTTGCTTCACTTCTAATTTTTGAGTCATTATCTATTTCCGCCACTTGAAGTAAAGCTTCTCTTATCTCTAACACTTGAAATCTTATAGCCTTTACACTATCAATACGACTCTCCCAGCGAGTCGTTGACAATGACTTGATGGTCCATTCTTTTACATTATCTTTAAACACTTGCCATCTTTTAGTGGAATTAGCAAATATTGTATAAATACGTTGAATTATGCCAAAAAAAAATCTAGCTTTACCACAAGTATTGGCTATATCACACAAAGTTAAATTAAGATTATGAGAAGCACAAGAAGTATAAAATGCTCTAGGATTTATATCTAGTAGTTTCCTTTGTACTTATTGATGTTTTCCCTTCATGTTTGAACCATTATCATAACCTTGTCCTCGCACATCATCTAAATCCAAACCAAGAGACATTAATTCAGCTACTAGAACATCAAACAAACCTTGGCCCGTGGTATTATATACTTCCAAAAATCCTAGAAAAGATTCCTCAATGCTAACAATTTTAGAAGAGACATCTACATATCTTAATATCAAGGACATTTGTTCTTGATGACTTATATCAGGAGTGCAATCAAGGACAATAGAAAAATACTTTGCCTCTTTTACTTTATTAATAATTTCACATTTAAGTCTCCTAGCAAGCAAAGTTATCAACTCATTTTGAATTCTAGGACCAAGATAATAAAAAGTAAATCATCATTTGTAATACGTTGAACATGATCTTGAATAATTGGGTCAAATTCAGCCAACATCTCAATCAAGCCCAAAAAGTTACCATTGCTATTCTCATACAATTTTGCTTTACTTCCACGAAATGCAAGATTATGTTTTGCAAGAAATTTTACAATAGAAACAACTCTTACCAAAAAAAAATTCCAATGATTTTCTTCTTTTTCTATTTGGGTTTGAACAACTTTGTCAATGGTTTGATTCTTTTGAAGTCTTAGCCACAAATCATACCAAGTTTTCATATTCATTACATGATCTATACTTGTTTCATGCTCCTTAAGTCTAGTGCTAAGATGTGACCAATCCCCAAATCCATCATTTGTTAGCTGACCTTTTATATGTATTTTTTTAAAGATTTTACAATAAAAACAAAATGCCTTATCAAGCTCTACCGAATATACAAGCCAATCTCTATCACATTTCTCCCCATTTGATAAAATTCTAGTATACCATGTGGCAGAAAAGCGTTTAGACGATTTATCTTTAGGACCTTTCTGAACAGACAAATCTCTTTTAGGACCCTTAGCAACTACCACATCAATCATTTTAGAATCTAATGCATCCCAATTTCTTGGATCAAATATATCAAAATGAACAAAAACATCATCAACATTAGTAACATCATCACCATCAGTAGCATGAGAAACATCATTAGAAGCATTATTAGCATTAACATCAGGAACATCATTAGAAGCATTATTAGCATTAACATCATGAACATCATGAACATCATTAGAAATATTATTAGTATCAACATTTGTAGCCAAATCCTCATGAGAGTCATTTAGATTGCCAACTAAATTCACCATATTAGGATTTTCATTAGCATCAACATAAGCATCATCCAAATTAACATCAATATGTTCATTGTCAATAGAAGACGAACCTTCTTTTATGACAAACTTATCAAGAGATCCCTTTTGAGATTGAATTATCTCTTCAATTTTTTTTTTACGTTTTTGACATCCAGAATCATATTTTCTAACCCTAGAAGACATATTGGAACGAAATAAGTAAAAGAAAAAAGATAAGGAACAAAACAACTTAAGTGAGGATGATAGTACTACTGCGGGCTATTGATGCTTGGTGCTCCCAAGTCCCAACTCACAAGTCCCAAAAGATTTTGATTGCACTACAAAAGATAAACACATGTATGATGTACATATTAACATATATTAAGAAATAAGAATTTGGTCATTTGAACCTAATTCCCTGCTCACCCATTTTACACATAATTCAACCTTCCCTTTTTTGTTTGTTGAAAAACAACCAATTATGTCTCTCATAGGATGGATTGTGTTTATGGTTTATGCTTTATATCTATTCATCTTTTTATTGCTTAAAAAATGAAATGATAGTCCTGAATGATGCTTCTTATTTTAGAGGTCTAAAGCCACCAAACCCAAGAAGCCAACGAAATACTTCATAAATCAATAAATGATAAATCATAATCACAGAGATAGAGTGTTGTGTATAAAGAATTATAGACAAAGATAGAGTGTTGTGTATAAAGAATTATAGATCAATAAATCCAAGAAGCCAACGAAATACTTCATAAATCAATAAATGATAAATCATAATCACAGAGATAGAGTGTTGTGTATAAAGAATTATAGACAAAGAATTGAATTTGACAAAATTGTCCAACCAAGTTAGGAGCATACTTCTCACCTTTAGGATTTAGGATTTAGGAATTAGGTCAAAATCATACAACCAAGTTACCAACAACACATATGACAGTCGACAGATGATGAAATCAGCAAAAAACAAGAGTAATGGACCAAATAAATCGTTGAGATTGAGATTAAAGAATAGCAAATAGCAATTAGATAACCAGTAATCAACAAATCGACCAAACATGTACTTATATACTTAGCAAAAATCATCTAAAATAGTAAAATCTGACCGTTATTTTCGTTGTCGTTGTATATCATCATTAGCCCTCTTTGAAGAAGTCAATCGACAATCGCAGATAGAGATGATAGGGGAGATCGAGGCGTCTAGTGGCGTACGCATTCTTCTCTTCAGTGGTTCGACATATCGTGGAATCGTTCTAACGTTCTTCGACCATTAGGATTTACCGATTTAGGAATCGCCAATAGGATTCTGGTCAGAATTTAGGCATGTGCTGTGTGATTGTGAATAGAGTAAGAGAGGCGTACCATAGTCCACATAGTGAAGGGTTGTAAAATTTGGGCCCCAAGATGTTGGGGGCCCTGTTCTGGATAGCTTATGTAACAGGCCCATGGACGGCCCTGGATATAATGGGTGAATGAGTGGGAATGGTGGGTGGTGGTGTAGTTAGGGCTAGGAAAAGGGGTTTAATGGTCGTAGGAGGATAAGGCACGGTGGCCAACTGTCGTGAAACAGACAGGCCGGCGCTGGCGATGGCGGTGGTAGGTAAAGTGGATGGAAATATAGTAGTGACTAAGGGAGGAGTTTTATAAATGCTTACCGGAGTGACAACCGCGTGTGACTCATCGTAGTCTACTAAGACGGCCGTGGAGCGACCGACGGTGGCGGTGATGTATTCTTGAGCCGGTCGTGCGAAAGCAATGGGATTGAGAGACAAGGGCTCTGCATCGGCCATGGGTGGTGCGACGGGAACAGCGGCGGAGGACTCGCCAATGACCACTCTTCGTGAAGACCAGCGTGTTGAATTCGACCGGTAGGGGGTTTTCGCGATTTTTCCATGGAAGGAAGAAGATGAAGGGTGTTAGCAAAAGAAACAAATCCCCCCCCCTGTTTTCTTAAAAACCCGGTGGTTAATGTCCTAGAAAACCACCCCCCATGCAAAACCCAATGAGTATAAGATTTTTGAATAAAAATTTGAAAAGTTTTTGTCAAATCAATCTTACACAAGCCACCCATATCAGAAAACTCATCATTTTCTTCTTTTTTAAATCCCATTTCTTTTTCCTACTTCTCCTTTCTTTTTCTTTTTCTTTTTCTTAAGAAAAAACATAGAAACCGCCAAAATTATTTTTTTTTCAAAAACCACCTCAGAATGTGGGTATGAGATTGTTACAGCGAGCACACCTGCATGAAACAAACATAGAATACAAAGAAAAAAAATATACAATATTTACACATGATTTGATGAAAATCAGAAAGATTTTTGGCGTGGATCTTGCATTCCTTCTAGGAAGAAATGTTTGACCCGGTGCCCATTCACTTTAAACACAGTATTGTCTTGTGGGTTCAAGAGATCTATTGTTCCAAATTTCCCCATTTTAACAATAGTGAGAGGTCCCGGCCATCTAGATTTGAGTTTTCCGGGGAAAGTCTTCAATCTAGAATTAAAGAGAAGAACTTTTTGACCTTTTTTTTTAAATTCTTTGATTGATCCTAGTCATGCCACATTTTCGTCTTTTCTTTGTATATCTTGGCATTCTCATAGGCTTGGTACCTCCACTCTTCCAACTCATTGAGTTGGAGCTTTCTTTTCTCTCCCGCAAGAGTTGCATTTAAATTTAGTTCCTTAATAGCCCAAAATGCCTTATACTCCAATTCCAACGTGAGGTAACAGGATTTTCCAAAAATAAGTTGATACGAAGACATGCCCAATGGAGTCTTGAAAGCGGTACGGTAGGCCCAAAGTGCATCATCCAATTTAAGCGACCAATCCTTACGGTTTGGCTTAACAACTTTCTCTAAAATATTTTTTATCTCACAATTTGAAAGTTCCGCAAGACCATTGGTTTACGGGTGGTAAGTTGTGGCAACTCTGTGTTGGATGTTGTACTTTTCAAGAGCGGCACTTAGCACTTTGTTTATGAAATGAGTCCCTTCATCGCTTATCAATGCTCGAGGTATTCCAAAACAAACAAAAAAGTTTTTATGCAAAAATTCCACTACCGTTTTGGCATAATTTCTTGGGCAAGCCTTTGCTTCTATCCATTTGGAGACATATTCTACCGCAACCAAAATATATTAATTGTGAAAAGACATGGGGAACAGTCCCATAAAATCAATACCCCAAACATCAAAAAGTTCGACTTCTAAAATATTGTTTAAGGGCATCTCATTTCTTTTGGACAAATTTTCCATGCGTTGGCATTGGTCACAACTCTTCACAAATTCAAAAGCATCTTTAAACATGGTGGGCCAAAAAATCCGCTTTGTAAAATTTTAGCGGCCGTACGTTGTCCACCAAAGTGGCCTCCATACGGTGATGCGTGACACTCCTTTAACAAAGCTTGGATTTCATCATTTGGGACACATTTTCTCAAAATTTGGTCCGATCCCATTTTATAAAGGAACAGACCGTCCCACAAATAATGCTTGCAATAGTGAAAAAATTTTAAAATCGATTTCCCTGAAAATGATATGGTTTAAGGCCACATGCAAGATAGTTGACAATATCTACATACCAATGATGTTATTTTTGAAAATTGTGTTGTATGGCCAAAACATATTCATCTGGGAAAACTTCCTTAATCTCATGACTCCCCCCACTTGATACATTTCCTTCAATTCTAGAAAGGTGATCAGCCACTTGATTGTCACTTCCCTTTCGGTCTCAAGATCAAATTCTTGCAAGAGAAAAATCCATCTAATAACTTGTGGCTTAGCATCAGCTTTATTAAATAAATATTTTATCGTGGAATGATCTGTATGAACAGTGACTTTGGTACCAATCAAGTATGAACGGAAACGATCAAAAGAAAATAAGGGTTTTGCAATTTTAGACAAGAGCATTCTTGATTGTTTCAAAAGCCTTTTTACAATCGGAGGTGAACTCAAAAGTTTGGTCAACATGCAACAAGTTACATAAGGGTTTTGCAATTTTAGAAAAATCCTTAATAAACCGTCAGTAAAAACCACATGTCCCAAAAAACTACGAATGCCTTTGACCGAAGTTGGTTCAGGAAATTGCAATATCACCTCAATTTTAGTTTTGTCAACTTCCAAACCTTTTTTCAAAACCATGTGACCCAAAACAATTCCCTCTTGTACCATAAAATGACATTTTTCCCAATTTAAAATCAAGTCACGGGTCTCCCATATCTCCAAACTTTTCTTTAAGTTTCTAAGACAATTTTCAAAATTAGTGCCAATAACCGAAAAATCATCCATAAAAACTTCCATAGTGTACTCAATCATATCCGAAAAAATAGACATCATACATCGTTGGAAAGTGGCTAGCTATGCCTAACTATGTAAAATTTTTGAAAGACATCGTCAATAAAAAGAGAAGACTGAGTGAAATTGAGACCGTGTCTTTGACAAAGGAATGTAGTGCCCTTCTTACTTGCAAAATTCCCCCAAAATTAAAAGACCCGGGAAGTTTCACCATCCCATGTTCAATTGGATGAAAAGAAGTAGGTCATGCCTTGTGTGACCTTGGGGCAAGTATAAATCTCATGCCTTTGTCTATCTTTAATAAATTGGGAATAGGGGAAGTTCGACCAACCACCATGACTTTGCAACTAGCGGATAGGTCCTTGGCGCATCCAAAAGGCAAAATTGAAGACATCTTGGTTAAAGTGGATAAATTTATCTTTCCGGCCGACTTTCTAGTGTTAGATTATGAAGCCGATAGGAATGTTCCGATCATCTTAGGAAGACCCTTTCTTGCTACAGGTAGAACATTGATTGACGTACAAAAGGGAGAGTTGACCTTGAGAGTCAAGAAAATTTTCAAAGTTAGTGCCAATAACCGAAAAATCATCCATAAAAACTTCCATAGTGTCCTCAATCATATCCGAAAAAATAGACATCATACATCGTTGGAAAGTGGCCGGAGCATTACATAAACCGAATGGCATACATCGGAAAGCAAAAGTTCCGAAGGGACAAGTGAATGTAGTTTTATCTTGATCTTCGGGTGTAATATGAATTTGATTGTATCCCGAGTATCCATCCAAAAAGCAATAAAACTCCTTTCCGGYYAATCGATCTAGCATTTGATCTATGAAAGGCAAAGGGAAGTGATCTTTCTTAGTAGCTAAGTTCAATTGCCTATAGTCCATACAAATCCTCCACCCGATAACGGTCCTAGTTGGGATAAGTTCGTTTTTGTCGTTGGTGATTAACGTGGTACCACCTTTCTTTGGCACGCATTGTACCGGACTTACCCAACCACTACTAGCAATGGGGTATATGATACCCGCGTCTAACCACTTCAAGATTTCTTTCTTAACCACTTCTTTCATGATGGGGTTTAGTCTTCTTTGAGGTTGCACCTTTCCAACACTATTTCCTTCCAAGATGATCTTATGTTGGCAAAGGGATGGACTTATTCCCCTAATATCAGCTATGGTCCAACCAAAGGTTTTCTTGTGGTCTTTCAGCAAATCTATCAACCTTTCTTCTTGTTCACTACTTCGGTATCGGAATCTGCTTTACACCAAATGAACAGTTGTGCTAGCAATAATTTGGACAAAACCTCAAACTGATGCACAATAATCTTCAAATCATAATGAAATAGGCAGCAATATTCTGCAAAATCTTAATGAAACAGCATGAACAAAACAAATCAAATCTGATAGAAACTGTCAAAGTAATCAAACAAACAGGTGAAATCAAGAAACTCAACTTGTAAATCTTATCCGCTCAAAACACAGTCAACTCACAGCTCACACAGCTTAACATAAGTTGTAAAACACCCAAACAAAAACTGTTCACTATACAAGCTTTATTATAATTGCAGAAACCTGGTCAACACACAACAATAAAAACTTATAAACAAAGAAACAGTAACAAAACTGTCTTTGTGATACGTATTTACCCGCGTAAACTTGAACCAAAGTAACAGCAGCTTGACCGATTGTGTAATGAGTTTGAGCACCAAATAAATTGGTGTTTTAAGCTAATGCAAGTGTTGTCAATATAGCAGGCACTCCAGTTACCAAGTGCTTGGATGAAGCATCGAGTGATTAAGAATGCAAAATAATGCGACCAAGACAGTGGCTGAATAAAGTTCAAAAATGAATGGACTTTGAGCAGTTTCAACGAGTAGCAGAACCATGAACTGCCCTTAGAACCTGTTGGCCAGATCCTATTCGAACAGGCTGTCCAAACTCTTGTACCACCAGTTGATGGACAGTCTTTTCACCTACGATGTACCAGGCTGTAGCTAGTCAAGAATCAAGGGCAATATGTGCAGACTGATTTTACTTTCTTAAAAACAAATTCCACAAATACCTTCTGAAATTTTGTCCTTGTGATCAACAAACAGCAGATAACTTTTCATACTTGGAACTTAGTTCACTTTTCTCCAAATTAATCTGCTACAACTGTTCCTTTAATCTTTCTACTTCAGCCTCTAACTGCTCTTCTTTCCCAGGCTAATCTTTCTTTTGGACTCACCAACAACTTTTACCAAAAACTTTCGACTTCAATTTCTTATCATCTATGTTTACAACCTCATTTTTCTCCTTACCAACAGCACCATGTTACCATATACAGCTTGAGGCCCAATGTTACCATGCATCAATGTTACACAAGTCAAACAAGGAAGTGAACAATGAAAGCTAAATCCTGCTGGTTTATGTGTGAGAAACCTCAAATCCGCCCAAACCTTTCTAGCTAGGTTTAATAAACCTTTCAAATTGCTTTTGACAGCTCATCAATGTAAGGATCAAGTTCAAGAATCAATTGATTTATAGGTTTAATAAACCTTTCAAATTGCTTTTGACAGCTCATCAATGTAAAGATCAAGTTCAAGAATCAATTGATTTATGTTTCCTAGGTATGAAGAATAGCCAGTTTCACAATTAACAGAATGATATCAGTGCATCTTCAGCTGAGAGCTGTTGTTGTCTTTAACAGCCTCTGAATCACTCGCCTCTTCTAGTGCTTCTTGAGTGATAAACTCAGCGATTTAGCAATCCGGATAGATGGATTGAGCGGTTTAGACAAAATAAGATTGATACCTTAAGCGATATACTGAACGATTTAGAAATATGGATAATTGGATTGAGCGATTTATCAATTCGATTGAGCGGTGTACGAATCCGGTCACTAGTCCGCTCAAATTGTATCCGATTTAAACCCTAGTCCGATCAAATTGTCTGCGATTTACCTGTTAATCCGTTCAAGCTTTCTGCGATTTACCTGTTAATCCTTTCAAGCTTTCTACGATTTACCTCCATATCCGTTCAAGTTGTGATCGATTTAGACTTGGAGAAGATGAATCTGATTGTTTCTGTTAAAAACCCTGTGCGATAAAATTGAATGAAAAATCAGAAGCCTAAAACAGATGGGCTGCAATATGATGAATGGGCTTGGGCTGAGCAAACAAAAACACAAAAATAACAAGAAAAATATTAATAAAAATGGATCAAAATACTGAATTTTAAAAAAAATAAGAACACAAAAAAATTTCAAAACACAAAATTCGATTAAATCTTGGAATAGGATGATCAAATCACAAAAGTTTGTGAATAGCAAAGATTCACAATGAAATTACGAACAGTTTGATTATGGTTTTAACACAAAAACACAAGATTTAAAAAAAAATCGGATCAAACACAAAAAAATTGAAGAACATGAAGAACATTAAGAAAATTTCAGAAACTTTTCTTCAAAAAAAATCTTCAAATCTGATGATTTCTTTTCTGATTCCGTGCAATCCCGCTTTGATACCAATTGTAAGTCCTTTAACAATGATCAATCTTCATATGAGCTTCATAACCATGGCAGATCTGGATTTACTGTTAAGAACTTAGAAGAACAAATAGAGAGAGAAAGTCAACTCTTCCAATATGGTCAAACTATATTATACGTATTCTGAATTTTACAAATGAGCTCCTACCTACAATTACAAGACTTTACCCTTTATATAGGGTCAAACATTAAAGTCCTAGTCAAAGTCAAACTATACAGAAAAGTCAAACACGATGACTTTTACAATTATAGACAATATTTAACTTTCAAGACGAATACAATTTAATACTAATTTTCAGTCATAACAATACCCTGATCTTAAATCAATCTTGGAAAAATAACTTGCTCCTACCAGTTGATCGAATAAATCATCAATCCTTGGCAAAGGATATTTATTCTTGATTGTCAACTTGTTCAGTTCACGATAGTCTATACACATTCGCATAGACCCATCTTTCTTTTTGTCAAATAAGACCGGAGCACCCCAAGGTGAAGTGTTGGGTCTAACAAATCCCTTATCAGACAGATCTTTTAACTGTGCAACCAATTCCTTCAACTCAGATGAAGCTAACCAGTACGGTGCTTTTGCTACTGGTGCAGCCCCTGGTACGAGGTCAATTCGAAATTCAATTACTCGATCCGACAATAATCCAGATAAGTCCTCCGGAAAGACTTCTGGATAATCATTAACAATCGGAATCGATTCTTCTTTTCCTTTCTCTTTCTTAATATCAATTATGTATGCCAAACATCCTTGGCACCTTTTTCGGATGTTTTTCTAAGCTTTCATTACTGTCAAAATACTAGTACGGTGATTCTGACGATCACCATAAATAACAACTGTTCCTTGGTCTGGCAGAGTAATTCTAATCATTTTCTGATTGCAAACAATACTAGCCTGATACCTTGCTAACCAGTCCATACCCACCACTACATTAAACTCTTTCATCGACATAGGGAATAACTGAATCGGTAGTTCACAGCCCTCAATAACAATAATACAGTTATTGAACATACTAGTAACAGTTTCCTGACTATTAGTAGTATCAACTACTAATTCATCATCAAGTATCACAGAATTCAAACATGCAGTTTAAGCAAACAGTGGTGATACAAACGAAAAGTTTGCACCAGAGTTGTTAGCTCCATTATTCATCTCTTGTAAAAGTATAGAAAAAGTATTCTGCAAGTCTTGCCAGAATGATATCTTCCACAGAAGACAACAGAGGACTAACGACAGAAGCCTTATATTCGAGCAAGTAATGTGTAACAGAACCTCTGATGTATCTCACAGAGGTTCTAGAAAATGGTCCTCTGTCAATAAGAACATGCAAGTCAATTACAGCAGAGCCTCTGAGATGACTCACAGAGGGTCTGCGGATTTCGTTTTCTGTGAAGATTATGTTCCAACTATTTTTCAATGGTTATTAGCTGCATGTGTTTCTCACGTGACTAGAACTGAATCGACTTTATTTGGACGGCTCAGATGAAGACACGCGTCAAGATCTGGTCTCTAAGGTCGTTAGGAACTAGTATAAATAGCGGCTAAGGCCTTTGTAATTGTTGGTGCTTCCAGTATTGTAATCGTCTAATTTTTCAATTGAATTGAAAAACCTTTGAAGCAATTCTCCTGTGTTCATCTTCTTCATCATCTTGACTGTGTGTTCTTGGTATTTTTACTCTGTTCTATTCTTATTATTGTTTTCGCTGCACTTTAATCGTCTTAGAGTTCATTCAGAGTATTAGATCAATATCAAAGCTGAATTTAAGATCCAACAATTGGTATCAGAGCAGTAATTGAATTCTTATTCGATTAATTCTGTTTTTGGTATTAATCTGCATTTTCTAGAACACCAGGTTTCTTTAGATTACCCTGTTTTACTCTATTAAATCAGTTTCATCTTGTTCTTATTTTTCTTCTTCAAATTTCAATGGCAAACTTGGCTAATACCTCGTTCATGAGTACTGGATCTCAATCAACGCCTCTCACGCTTATCCGTGAGGAATATCCGCAATAGAAGATGCGCATGATCAATTTTTGGAGGGAATTCACCCCAGAATTTGTGAATTTCTCTACAATCCTCCTTATGTGCCAATGAATTTAATTCCAAGAGTTCCAGCTACTGGTACAACCCCTGAAGTTCCTGAGCATTATGAGCTAAGACTTATTGCTAACTGGAGCGATGAAGACAAGATATTGGTTGATTTGGGAAGCAAATGCAAAAGGTTGTTAATCATGGCAATACCTCATGAAATCTTCAAATGTATTGATCACTACCAACTGTCTATGGACATTTGGGCAGAATTGGAGAAACAGACTGAAGGAGGTAAGAAAACTCTCAAGAACAATCGAACCATTTGCATTGATGAATATCATAGCTTCAAGGCTAAGGAGGGTGAATCCCTGTCAGACACATACTCCAGATTAAACACCTTAATTAGCAATTGCAAGAGGTATGGAGTGATGAGAACTGCAGAGGACAACAAATCTCTGTTCTTGAAGAGCCTTGGAATCGAATGGATGCATCTAACCATGTCAATGAAGGCCACCTTGGATTTGGAAGCATGGACTTTGGCTGACTTATTTGGTTCTCTCAAAAGTCAAGAGCCTCAAGTACTTCAAATGAAGAAGAATTATGGTGGTCCGCTTGCTCCGGTTGCAGAGGATGGYAGCTCTGGWAAGGGGAWAGAAACAAAGAAGGAAGAGAAGGAGAAGAAGAAGAAAAAGAAGATTCTGATAGC
>NC_037531.1:479758-480707 GCF_001531365.2 Cynara cardunculus var. scolymus
CCGCTTACCATGTCTTCTCAAGTGTTATCCGGTTTATTACTAATCCACACAAGCTATGTCCGGTAACTAGCCGGATTAGTAAACCGTTCAAGCAATCCTTCCAAGTGTTGTCCGGTTTTACCTATATCCAAAAGCAACTACCACCACACAGATTGTTATACCGTACAAGTCTTATCCGGATAAAATTCAACCAAAAACAAAAAATTTCACACTTTTTCCAAAAAAATCGATCAAAACTTGAAAAATATGACTTTTTATAAACTTTTTCCAGAAAAACTAAAACTCGATTTTGGTCATTTTCAGCATCAAAACTTGTGAAAGTCACAAAATGGTGTGAATCAAAGTTGTTTAGAATACAAAACCGAAACTGGCGATGTAAATCTTGATTAAAAACACCCAAAAATGAGCAATTTATGACCCAAAAACCAATCTGGTAAAAAATATTTCTCAAGAACAGTCAAGAACAGAGATGAACAAAGACGAATCAGATCGAAAAATTAAAAAAAATTTCGTGCAAAATGTGTAAAATGGATATCTTCAAATCCAAACTGCTGCAGCTTGCTCTGATACCAATTGAAAAGTCCAGATTTCATACGAATMTTGATGTAATCATCATAAAATCTCAAGAACAAAGATGAATGTAAGATAGATTGGAGAGAGAATTACTTGGCTGTCAAATCACCTTTTCAGAATTAATGATGTAATCAATTGTGTGTAATTACAATTACAAAGGAAAGACTATTTATACTAAGGAAAATAAAACTAAATTAATTACAATTAAGCTAAGTAAATGGAGAAACTTGAATACAACATTTTAGCTCTAATCTTGAACCCAACATTTATGTTTCTCGCGGTTACACCGCCATCTTATCACTCTCGCGGTTACACCGCCATCTAATCACTCTCGCGGTTACACCGCCATCTCACACGCAGTTACACTGCCATTATA
>NC_037531.1:486172-487619 GCF_001531365.2 Cynara cardunculus var. scolymus
ACCTCAGAAGGTGCCAAAACTTTTGAAGTATCTTGTTCTCAGAGGTCAACTCATCAGAACCTCTGACGCTTCTATCAGAGGCTCTGTGGGTTTGAACTGAGCAAGTACTCATCTCTCTGAGGATTTTCAAACCGTTTAGGTAAATATCACAGAGGCTCTGTTACCCTTAGGCCTCTGACAGAACTATCTTATCGTCCTCTATTATTGATATGGTGCGTGTGGTTCTGTGGATAAGGGTTAAAGCAAATCATGCGCATGTCAGAAACGCGGGCGCACATCATCAATCGTGCGTCTTCCCGACATTGCTTGTCATATTTTTTGATTCATCACTCCCTATAGCCACTCATCACGTTATTTCTCCCAATAAACGGTTCGTTTTCAAATCCCTCACTATAAATACCCCTTTCCCCCGAAAACACAAACCTTTACAATACTCCCTACACCGACGAACAAGCTTTCTGGCCAAAACTTGCAATTATGTCTTCCAGCTCCTCCGCCTTCGCTCAATCTGCAAATGTCTCAAGCGACAACGAAGTAACCCAATCCCAAGCTCTAATGTCTCATGCTCTATCGTTTTTCCAAAATCGATACGAGAAAGTTGTACTGGTAAAGAAACCAAATAATTATTTCTTCGCTCCTTCTTCATCTGGTTTTCCTGAATTCACCTATCCTCTCATTGAAATTCTTCGTAACCATCCATTATATTATGCTCTCTCAGCCACTAAACCCACCCCTAAAAGATATATTACCCAATTCTTGCTAAGCTCATATATCACTACTCTCGACAATTTTGGTTTAAGCATCGTAGGTTATGCTTCTCACCCGACCGTTAAATCGCTTGTTCGAATGGAACTAAATGTGAATACCCTGCGAACAACCCTCCGTCTAGCCTCCTTTGCAACTCTCAATTTGGATACCTTCGGCCCATCACCAACAGACGCCGAATTGATCCAATTTCTTGAATTTCACTCCTACTCTGCAAAGACAAAAATTGCTAAAAGGACTGAATTCAAACGAAAAGGCCTTCCCCCAATTTGGAACACTCTGTTCTCAATCGTGAATTGCTGTCTAACAGGGAAGGTCGGTAGCCATGACCAAGCCTCTCACGCCATGCTTTCCATCGTATATGGAATCTATTTCAACCTGCCCCTTGATTACGCACAGCTCATATTCAAAGACATGGTGGGATTAATCAAGAAGAAGTGCGCTACTCAGAGGGGTGAGAAATACAAAGTGAAGGCTCAGAAGAAGGCCAAAGAGGACCTAAATCATCCAAATCTAATTCTGCAAAGGTTCTTTGGTCTGGTCTTTGGCGATATGTTAGCAGAGAAGCTACCCTCTGCAGAGCTTAATGCGCATCTGTATCTAATGAAGGAGTTCCATCCCACAGAGCATGAGCTAGGGTACAGAAGCCCAAGACCTCTATCAAAAGCCATGTTCAAATACC
>NC_037531.1:487879-504740 GCF_001531365.2 Cynara cardunculus var. scolymus
GAAAGGGAAGAAGAGACCCGCAGAAGAAGAGGGTCCAAGTAGTCCTCTGCAAAAGCCAAAGAAGAAGAAATCAAAGAAGACCCAACCCGCAGAGGTTGTGGTCACAGAGGCTGTACTCCATGAAAGCCCCGCAGAGGCTGCTCCAAAGCACAGAAGGTTGCGCAAGGTTGTTCACGAAGAGTCCCCAACAGAGCAGATACACTATGTACTCTTACACATCCAACAAGAGTTCAAAGCGCCCACAGAGGTAGCGGATCTGGGGACGGAAGTCGTAATAGATGATGAAGAAGAAGAGTTGGAGATAGAAGAGGGAGTAAAAGATGCCGAAGGCACACATCCTAGCCCCCTCCTAGTGCTACCACATGTCTAGGGACCCTGTTCTAGAGGGAACCCCTATTGAACAAGACGTGCACACGCTGAGCCCTAAACCAGCAAACCTCGCAGAGGACATTCTTTCGTCCTCTGTCGAATGCACAGCCCGGGAACCACAATCAACTCCAACATCCTCTCAAAAGGATACTGGTTTTACGATAAGAGTCCATTCACCCAAGGACTCGTCACAACCCAGAGAGGCATCCGTTGCCCCTCCACACTTGAGTGAACAACCAAGTCATGCTTCAGAGGCATGCGAGAGAGTCATAGGGGCTGCGGGTCTAGAACGCCCAAAGTCTCCACTCGATCCCTCTTTCGTGTTAGGCTCTAAACCTACTAGGCACGATATCGACAGAACACTGGTAGGCTCTCCATTTGGAGATGTTCCAGGATCCGGTGGAAGTCCCCGAGCTGACATCGAAAAACCAGTCACTGAGGGCGCCTCACACTCCGAGGCTACTAGGTCACCATGTGTTGGTGATCTAGGTTCCCAGGATACCTATGTGACAAGAGGGAGTTACAAACCTTCGCCACAACGGTATTCCAGAGGTTGGACGAGTTGAAAAGCTTGTTCACCTCTCAACCATCGACAGAGGCTTTTGCACCAATCACAGAGTCTCTGAAGGAGTTGACATCCACAACTTCAGAACTCAAGGTGACACTTTCAGCCCTTCAAAGCTTTGTCCTTCACAAAGAAGACCTCACAGAAGCCTTCAACGCCTTGTCTCTCAACCCTTCTTCAATCCAAAAGCTCAAGACAGAGTTATCAGAGGTAGCCGCCCAACTCGCTGCAGACTTTATCTCCCCCGGCTACACGGATTATTCTGCCTTCAAGGATGAGATAAAAGGGATGTTCTCCTCTGCGGTCACCTATGGCATTGACTCTAAATCCTCCAGGGCTAATATTAACCATCTAGCCACTCGCAGAGAGCTAGACGCAATGGTTGAGGCCCTTGGAGAGATCGTGCAGAAATACACTGATCAACTCCTCAAGGAAGCCCGAGCAAGCAACGAAGCTATAAGAGACTGCACGAAGAAACTCGTCAAAGAAGGTGATAACTTTAGAAATGAGATCTATCGCTGCATCTCTAAGATGAAATGGGCCACAGAGATGGATATCAACACTGCCTCTGTGATTGCTGAGGAGGTCATTCAAAAGATGGAGAGGGCGGCATCCAAAGTTTTGAAGTGATTGAAGAAGGCTCCCTTTATTACTTGCAAGGCAGATGCCACTAAAATCCATGACGATCAAGGAGGTGATGACCATGATCGTCATGAGGTGGAGAAGAAGAAAGAGGAACCAAAGAAGACAACCTCTGCCATACCACTAAAAATAGTACACTCTGCTGCTGCCTTGTTCTCAAAAGACAAATCTCCAGAGCTTAAGGGGAAAGGCAAGGGTAAAGCAGTAGAGGAGTCGCCACAAAAGGGGTCAAGCTCTGAGACGCCAGAAGAGATAAATGAAGAAGAGTATGATGACTCCGATCTCGTTCGAGCTTAAAAGGCATCTTTGGCAGAGGCACAGGCAAGAAAGGGCAGAGCCCCTATCCCACAGAGCTGTAGAAGGCTCTTCCTCTAAAATGGCGAAGGAGGAAACGTCCATGGGTACGTTTGACGCTCTGGTACGAACTTGTTAGGAATGAAAATCAGTATTAAATTGTATTCGTCTTGAAAGTTAAATATTGTCTATAATTGTAAAAGTCATCGTGTTTGACTTTTMTTAKRSRRGTTTGACTTTGACTTGTGTTAGTAGGTTTGACCATATAAATAGGAATGGTCTGTGTAATTAGTAGAGAGAGAGCTCATTTGTATATTCATTATGTAATAAGAGGTTTGACCAAACTTTGAATGCATTGACTTTTCCTCTCAATGTTCATATGAGTGTTCTGAGTGTTCTTACAAGAAATCATATATCTGCCATGTCATGAATCTATTAGGAAGATTGATCAGTGAATTTAGGGACAAACAGAACTGTCAAGCCAATCCTACCAGAGAGGTCTACCCAGAGGCCGATACTAGAAGAAGAAGAAACCAGAATGCCAGAATCTACCACAGTGGGGAGGGTTTCTAAGATACTTGAATCTATGAGCAAGATTCCTACGTAGAAAGTGCGCACAGAGCCCGTAACCACTGTGGAGGAGATTCTGCGGTGGCGTTACTCTGTCGTGGACACAGAGCCCCCTTACGATCCAGAGCTTATAGGAATGCCCTATGCCGCTGCAAAGTTCCACTTCTCAAAACTCACAAGGCCACGCGAGCAGGTCTTCTTAGAGCACGTGATAACTTCTCTTGAAACCATATCTCCGAGGACTATGCTGAAGAAGACCGTGCTTTATTCTCAATATGTGGTGAAGAGGGATGACGGCAATCTCTACACGTTCACAGATGCTGACCTCCACAACCTCTGTGTATTTGACCTTATCTTCTTGCACAAAATTCTTAACAAGTACATGGAGAGGAGGTCAAGCTATTTGACTTCTCTCAGAAGGCTGATCGAAGTAATGTGCGCTCAAGTAAAATACTACAGCCAGAAAGATTTCGATATCGCAATGAGGTTAGCCCAATCAGATTTGAAGATTTCCCCTCCAAAGAACAGGCCAAGTTGGTTGCTTAGGTCTCATCCAAACACCATTGTCCACAATCCCATCTTTGGGTTTGTTTTCCTGGACAAGGATGAGATTCTAAGGTTCTTTGATCCGGCAGAGGTGAACAAGTATTCAACAGAGTCACTTGAGTGGGTGTTCAACCTAGTAGCAGCAGAGGTGCACAGAGGGCATTTAAGGGTGGACGAAGTGACCGGTATTCTGGAAACATTCAAAGTTCAAGTCTCCTTCAGATAGTGAATTTTCAAAGTCTACAAAACTATCAAATCAGATCTGCAATTTGCCATAGATGACTATCCAGACTCTGCTGTGGGCTAATCTTCTGTAATAGTATAGGCCTGAGAAACAAATTTTTCTATTCTTTCAATTTTGTAATTCTTTTCAGAGGATGAGTTTAATCTCCTCTTGTAATTCTTCCAATTAGTCATTTATTGCATCCTTTTGTCCAATTTTACTTTTTCATACTTAGGGGGGAGATTGTTAGCTCTAACATTCATTTAATGTAAAAGTATGAAAAAGTATTCTGCAAGTGTTGACAGAAGGGTATCTTCCACAGAAGACAACAGAGGACTAGCATCAGAAGCTGTTTCATCGTGCAAGTCAAGAATGACAGAACCTCTGATGTCTCTCACAGAGGTTCTGGAAAATGGTCCTCTGGCAATAAGATCATACAAGTCCATTTCAGCAGAGCCTCTGAGATGGCTCATAGAGGGTATGCGGTTTCATCTTCTGTGAAGATCCTGTTCTTACTGTTTTTCAAAGGTTGTTAGCTGCATGTGCTTCTCACGTGACTAGATTTTAATAGACTTTATTTGGACGGCTTAGATGATTTCACTTTCTAGATCACGTTAGTAAGGTCGTTAGGGTCTAGTATAAATAGCAGCTTAGGCCTTTGTATTCAGTGTGCTTCCGTATTGTAATCGTCTTAGTTTCAATTGAATTGAAAAACCTTTGAAGCTATTCTCCTGTGTTCATCTTCTTCATCATCTTAACTGTGTGTTCTTGGTTTATTTTACTCTGTTTTGTTCTTAATATTGTTTCCGCTGCACTTTAATCGTTCTAAAGTTCATTCCAAGTAATAGATCAATATCAAAGCTGAATTTACAGGTCCAACAATAGGAGACAGGAAAATATGACGGTTGAGGAAATGCCATGATGAGAAATATGGTATATTCTCATCCATGATTGGATGGAAGTTAAAGCAGGACGCGTGTGTCAGACCTTTTTGCACGTCTCAAAGCAATTCGTATTGGTAATAGAGAATTTCGTCATTAAGACTATTCATTAACTATTTATTTTAAAACGAAAATGTTTTAAGAAATTTGAAGAGTCACATTCAGTGATAACACAATCAATGAATAAAACCTTTTATAACATTTTGATCACTAAAGAAGAGAAACTTCAATGATGGTTTTGTTTTAAGAAGTGAAAATAACATAGAAGAATATTTTATTAAAAAGCTTCAGTGTCAGTGATAAGAGAATCACTGAAACTGACATTTAAAAGCATTTGAGTCACTAAAAATATAAAGGTTCAGTGATCATTTTGATTTTAAGAAAAGACAAGTATAAAAAAGATATACTTACTTAAGAAGATATGCTCAGCGATAGAAAGAATCACTGAAACAAACTTTTAAAATGTTATGATCACTAAAGAAGAAAAGCTTCAGCGATAGTTTTAAGTTTAAAGAAAAGAACAAGTATACCTTAGAGAGAATAAATAAATTTACTCAAGAGTTCAGTGATAGAGATAGAGCACTGAATCATTTCACTTACTGATTGATGTGTATAGCTGAAGAAGATTATTCTTCAGCGTTTAGCATCCCTAGTTCGCTGATCAGGATGTTAAATCTTGTCTCATCAACAGGCTTGGTGAAAAGATCAGCGAGTTGGTAATCAGTTGAAACAAAGTGAAGTTCAATATCACCATTCATAACATGATCTCTGATAAATTGATATTTGATCTCTATATGTTTGGTATTGGAGTGAAGTACAGGGTTGTATGAAATTGCAGTAGCACTGGTGCTATCACAATATATAGGAATCTTCGAGAACTGAAGATCGTAGTCGTTCAACTGGTTTTTTAATGAAAGGACTTGGGCAAAACAACTTCCAGCTGCTATGTATTCAGCTTTTGCTGTTCATGTGGACACTGAATTTTGCTTCTTACTTGTCCAGCTCACCAACTTTCCACCTAGAAGCTGACAGCCTCTAGTGGTGCTTTTCCTATCGATCTTGCAACCAACAAAATCACTATTCGAATAACCTATTAGGCCAAAACCTGAACCCTTAGGATACCAGAGACCCAAGTTAGGAGTGATCAGATGGGATTCCTTAGGTTCAGATTGATATCATGCACATAAGCAAGTAGAATACATGATACCTGGTCGACTAGCTATGAGATACAACAGGGAGCTGATCATTCCTCTATAAACAGTTACATTTATAGGCTTTCCATTTGGATCCTTATTAAGAGAGAGTGGAGGAGCCATTGGAGTGTTCATAGATGAGCTATTAGATAGATCAAAATTCTTCAGCATGTCATGGACATACTTACTTTGGCTGATAAAGATACCTTTATCCGATTGCTTGATCTGGAGACCTAAAAAAAAGGTTAGTTATCCCATCATAATCATCTGGTATTCTTTTTTCATGCGATCAACGAATCGAAAGCACAAAGTGGGATTAGTGGAGCAAAAAATAATATCATCGACATATATTTGGACTAGAATGATATGACCTTTAACTTTCCTAAGAAATAAGGTCTGGTCAATCTTTCCATGAACAAATATCTTAGAGATGTGAAACGAGGAGAGGGTCTCATACCAGGCACGGGGAGCCTGTTTCAACCCATAAAGAGCTTTATCCAATTTATAGACATGGTTTGGATACTTAGGGTCAAGAAACCTTAGAGGTTGTTCAACATAAACTTCCTCTTGAAGTTTTCCTTTAAGGACAATGCTCTTCACATCCATTTAGTAGACTTTCAAGTCTTTATGGGCAGGAAAGGCTAGAAAGAGTCGTATTGATTCGAGTCTAGCCATTGGTGTGAAGGTTTCGTCATAATCTATCCCTTCTTATTGTCTATAACCCTAAACAACAAGACGAGCCTTGTTACGGGTTACCGAACCTTCTTCATCTAACATGTTGCAATCGACCTATTTGGTGCCTATGACTGTTTTGTCAAATGGACATGGGACAAGGTACCAGACTTTGTTCCTATCAAACAGAATGAGCTCTTCTTACATGGCAACCCAACTAGGGTTTGAGATAAAATCACTGATCTTCTTGGGTTCAACTAAAGAGAGAAAGTTGAGAAAGAGACATATATTAACTAGACCAAGACGAATCTGAATATCTGCACATGGATCACCAAGAATTTGAAGAACTGGATGGTCTTTAGTCATCACTGAGCTGGTAGAGGATTATCATATGAGTAGAGAAGTTCAGGAACAGTGGATGAGGCTTTAGCTGCAGTGTATTCAACTATTGGAACAATTGCTAAAGAAGCCTCAGCTTCAGCAACTGAAATAGGTTCAGATATTGAAGGCATTTCATTCACTGATTGTTCATTGTTTGAACTAGAAGGAGGACCACAACTAATGGGCACAACAGTGATCTCTAAAGAAGATACGCTGGTGTGACTAGCTGCAACTGGAATGATTAATGGTTCCTATTCAGCTTCTAGGGCTTCAGTGTTGAGAGGAACGTTGAAGGAATCTTTAAGTTGTCCATAATAAGAGAACATTCAGTTTTCTAATTCATCTTCATCAATTTAAGATGGGTTTAGAGTTAGCTAATTGAGATTCATCAAATGTGACATGAATAATTTTCTTCTATCGTCTGTCGGTGTTTGTTGATTACTCTTAAAGCTTTGGACAATGAAGAATATATCCAAGAAAGATTCCTTCATCAGCTTTGGGATTGAACTTTCCTAGTTGATCATGATTGTTGAGAATATAATACATGCAACCAAAGATATGTAGAATGCTAATAGAGGGCTTTCTGTCATGGAAAAGTTCATAAGCTGTCTTCTTGAAGCTCTTAACGATCAGCGACCGATTTGGAGTGAAACAAGCAGTGTCGACAGGTTCAGCCTACAAATTTAGAGGGAGATGGGACTCACCTAGCATTGATCGAGCATCCTCAACGATTGTTCGATTTCTCCTTTCAGCGACCCCATTTTCCTGAGTAGTTCTCACTTGAGTAAAGTTATGAGAAAATTCCCTTGTCCTCAAAGAAGTTATCCATAGTACTATTTTGAATTTTGTACCATGGTCACTTCTAATAGACCGTACTTTAATGTCGTTAAGTACTTCTATTTTCTTGATGAACTATATGATGTCTTTAGGTGCTTCACTTTTGGATGTAAGAAAGAAGACCCAAGTGTACCTGGATTACTCATCAACAATGACGAGTGTATACATCTTTCCAGCAATAGATTGACATTCACAGGACCAAAGAGATCCATGTGCAGTAGCCTAAGAGGTGATGTAGACATTCTCTAGACGAGAATCGATCAAGGCAACCTTATCATCCTTGTCATACACGTAGCACGAATTCTTGGAGAATTTCACTGTGTAGTCTTTATCACACAGTTGACTGATGCTAAGGAGGTTGTGCTTCAGTCCTTCAACGTATGCAACACCCCTGAATGTGGTTGCGCCGTTGGTTAATATACCAAATCCTCTAGTCATATCCTTTTCCATTACCTCTAAAGGTCACTAAAGATCCTCTTTCTTCCTTGTAGTCAATAAGCAAGGATTTGTCTCTAGTCATGTGCCTTGAGCATCCACTATCGAGATACCATATGACTTTGACTTCCTGCACAAGGGAACAGTTTAAAAAGGCTTTTGGTACCCATCTATTTGGGTCTAGCAATGTTAGAGGCTTCATCTACTAAAACTAAAGAACCAATGTTAGCAGATGGCTTCACTGAACCTAGAGAGGTTTTAGTGGAAATAGGAACAACCTCTTATGCTAGAGAAATAGATTCAGTGTGTGTCTTCATTGGGACTGACGATAAGGTTTTAGTGGTGGGAAGTACAACACCTGATACTGAATGCTTAGCATCATTAATTGTCTTCACTGAGCCTGAAGAGGAGGCTCTAGTGGTTTTCTTCACCTTGGTCGCTTTAACAACATTAGTGGATGATTTTTATTTGGTTGATTTCTCACCCTTAGCTACTTTCTTGCCCTTGGCTAGGGAACCAGCTTTGGCAACAGAAGGACACTTACTGGCAATGTATGTAGTTTTACCATAGTATTTACACTTCCTATAGTTGAAGGTAGCTTTAAGGCCAGGAAGTACCATATTTGAAGAGGGACCAGCTCTAAAGATTCCCTTCTCATTAGTTCTTGGAGGAACTATTGAGAATTTGGAGTCCTTGGGTGAAACATTCACCTTGAGCTGAGACTTAAATTTATGAGAGGATTCAAATTTCTTGGTCCCTGTAGAAAAAGGTGGTTTACAAGCTGAAGGAATAGATTTAGATCTATTTGACCTGTTAGTCTTCTTGGGAAGAGGTGCTATGACAATGGATTTATCCTTGTCTTTGCAACCTGAACTCGAAGGAGTTCCATCAAGATGACTCTCAGTGAAAGAAGAGTAAGAGGAAGAAGTGTCAATAATAGAAGAGATAAAGGTGGCAAACTTGAGCATGGACCTATCAATGACACTGTCTTCTTGTTCATAGGAAAATCCTAGATCAGTCTTTATCTTGGCAGCGATCTGAGAGTTAATGATCTTTGATGCCTTGACAGAGGCTTTGCACCATCCTTCTATGGTAGCCTACTCAGCCTTGAGTTCAACAATTGCTTGCTAACGCTCAGGTATAGCCTATTTAGATACGACAGTGATGGTTTGGTTGACAACAACCAAATCCTTAAGATCTTCTTCGATCTTAGTCAGGTATTTGATCTATGAATGAAAAATCTTCAATTATTCTTGAAGATCAAGATTAAGCATTTCTGCTTTACACTTGCCATTCAGGGCATTGTAAAGGTCCACCATCGGAGTGTGTAATGCCGATAGGCTAGAAGAAGAAGAAGAAGAAGAAGAGGGTTCATTCAAGAGGCATACCTAAGCAAGTGAGGATGATGAAGGATCATGAGAGGTTGATGTATTTGTAGCTTCTTATTTGACATTTTTGGCCTTCAAGCAGGGATAGGTCGTATCTTCCTCATCAGATGAATCAGCCCAGTCATGCTCTTCAGCAACAAGACCTTTGGCCTTTTGCTGGAAGTTCTTCATCTTCCTGTACTTCTCCTTCAACTTCAGGTATTTGTCATCCTTAGATCTGAAGGAGGATGGGGTTTTAGATGATTACATCAGAATCTTCTTAGACCTACATTCACCGGCAAAGTGTCCCTTGCGGTGACAGTTATTGCAGATCGCTGATGCCTTGTCTATATTATCAGACTTTGGCCTTTCCATGATGGTCAGTGAAAGAGATATGCGCAAGGTAATTTTTCCAGTGAATCTCCTAAAACATTTAGTCAATAGCCTCAGTGATTCATCAAAATCTGCAAGATCAGATTTTGATAAATCCTCAGAGTTAGTAGAATCTAACTCAGTGACAACAACTGCAGGAAGAGAATAATAAGAAGAAGAATATAGGAGTTCAGTTGAAGTTTCTTCAGAGATTAGAGCTAACGTAGAGCTCTTCATTTCTCTAGAATCCTTGATTAGATTCCTTTTTAGCTGTCGAGATTGCACATGATTGAGAAGTATCCCATAAAGAGTGCTGAGAGAGAGAGAGAGAGAAGACATGTCATTGGACATCTTGAGACACATGACATAAGTATCCCAAGACTCAAGCAAACATTCCAGAAACTTTGTTAAAGTTTCATAATTGGAATATTTTCTGCCTACAGTCCTTAGATCGATATGAAGATAATTAAAACGTTGATATACTTCAGACAAAGTTTCAGTCTTTCCACAGATAAAGATTTCATACTGTCTTACTAAATTAATCTTCCTCGATTCGTAAACCTGAGAGGTTCCTTCATATAGAACACATAAAGTGTCCCACATGGCTTTGTCTTCATCAATCCATTGATGAGGGAGTTTGGAATCTACCGTTCAGGAATCACGGCAGTCGTAGTTGTTTCAAGAACAGTCGGAGATATAGCGACTGGAATATATGGTCCATTTTCTATGTAGTGTAGAATTTCATGATCCACAACTTCTAGAAAGAGGGACATCTGATTTTTCCAAAGACTAAAATTGTCTCGGATAAAACGGGGTGGTTTAGCAAGAGAGCCAATGTCATGAAAGTGTGTGTTTGTGTTTTTAAAGCCATTAAAGAGTAGTAATATTATCTAAAGAAAAAGATAATATATTGCTGAAAAAATATAAACAACAAGAATAGAAATACACTGCTTTGATACCACTTGTTGGTTGTAACAACTCTGCCCTTTTGGATTTTCAGGTTAGAACCATATTTCGGAACCTTCATTTGAAAAGCTAAGTCTTTTAGGAGTAACCTTATCCAGAGTATGATTCTGAAGAAGTCGCCTGATCAACCAGAGGATTGAACAACCAGAGGCTCTGGTAATAGCCACAGAGGCTCTGGTGACAGCCACAGAGGCTCTGGTGATAGCTACAGAGGCTCTGTTGTCTCTTCACAGAGGCTCTGTTATCTCTGCACAGAGGCTCTGGTGTCTCTTCACAGAGGCTCTGGTGTCTCTTCACAGAGGCTCTAGTGTCTCTTCACAAAGGCTCTGGTGTCTCTTCACAGAAGTTCTGTCATCTCTTCACAGAGACTCTATTGTCTCTTCACAGAGGCTCTGGTGTCCTTTCGCATAAGCTATGTTTCTTTTTTTCTGAGGCACTGATTTCCCATGATTGATTTGGCACGGCAATTGGTTTTTTTCCAGACTTGGACATTTTGGTTATTTTATATTTATGGGGCTCAGCTTTGAGAAATAAAATCCCCTTGGGCTTGGGCCTTTAGAGGCCAACCCACTACTCCTTTAGAAGCCCTATATAAATACCCCCTTCTCTTTTGAAAACTCTCCTTCATTCAAAAAGCTCCAGCCTTTTTCTCGATTCTCCCTCTCTAAAGTTCATCACCTTCAAGCTGAACTCTTCTCCCTGCAAGTTTAGGAATTCTGCGATGTTCGGGTCGCTCATATCTGCCTCGTCTGCAAAAAGGTAAGTTCTAAAAGCCATCTATTCCTCTTTTAGTGCTTAAATTCCTAATTTCTCTTCCTGCTCAACACAAGTTTCAGGAATTAAAGATGGTGAGATTATACATCGAAGACTTGTATGTGTCTTCATCAGATGGTAATCTGTGACCTAAGGAATCTTTTAATCCCAAAGAGAAGAAGAGAGTTCTCGCATATAAGGCCGATATCACATTCGGGTGATTTGGGTCTGCATGCATCTCTAAATCTTTTCTCTCATCTTGTAGCTTGCTAACTCAAATTCCTCATTTGTTCTATTTTCTGTTCTGAAAATTATTTAGAGATAAGGATTTTGGTGTTAACAGTCTCTATTTTTGACATTGTTGAGTCGAAACCGCCTCATTTTCCTGCCATTCTTGGGCATGCAACCGATTTGGGGAGGCGGGTGACCCAAGGCTGTAAATTGTTCTTGGGAAGGGTGTTAAACCCACTCAAAATCTCTTGATTCCAACAGTTGGTGGCTGCCATCATTTGTTTTGAAATGGCATTTAATGATGCCATTATTTAGATGCTGGAATTTTCCCTTTAACCCAAATATTTGATGTATCAGTTGTATTGGTATTAGTATCTGGCATTATTGCATTGAATAGCTTTACCCAGCTCAAGTCATGGTAGTTTAGAAGTTCTTCTTATTAAGTATTGATTGCTCTATCTGGGAGTCCGAGGAAGTGTTAAGCAGGTCTCTTAAGGAAACATTTGACATTCGCCAAACCTATGAGTTCCCGGCCCCACTTTTACTGTTTTTATTATTTTATGGGGGAAAAGCATGACGAGCAAGCTTTGCATGTTTATTTATTTGAAACCTCCGGGCTATGGAACTGCATAGTCGGGTTTCTAAGCTGTATTTGTTANATAATTGATTTCTTCAAAAACTGCATTCTCCTCCCTGCTCTCACCTTGGTAAATCCCAAAGTACCTGTCAAATACGTTCAACAGTACTGGCAAAACTGTGAATTTGATGAGGACAGTCACGGAATCATGGGCGATATCGACGCACCAAACGACATGCTTTGCGCCATCAAAATTTCACAAGCAAAGATCTCCAAGGTGCTATGTATTCCAACAAGAAGAGAGCTTGAAATCGAAAATTATGACGAGCTACCAACCTCCGAGGACATTCTGCGATTCGTAAGGATGTTGGGCTATAACAAACCGATTCAAAACATCTCAGACTTCAAAAGACAATTCCTCCCACCAATGTGGAATTTGTTCTTCTCCATTCTGAATCGGTCCCTGACATGCAAACTAGGCTCCCTCGACCAAGGAAACCTAAACATCATGACGAYCATGTATGGCCTCTACTTCAACCTCAACATCGACTACGCCCTTCTCATATACACAGAGATCCACGCGGCCGTGATAAAGAAGTGCAAGCTTCAAGCCGCTGGAAAACCATTGACATCTGTTCTCTTCCCTCGATTCCTTGCTCTCATCATTGGRGATGCCATGAGGAAAAATGCACTCCCCGCCACGGAGCCATTCACACCGGTCTACAAAATGCATGGACATCGCCCAACTCTTTCAAAGGACGGATACAACATCAATAGACCACTCTCAAGGGCTATGCTCACTGTCATTCCATCGACAAATGAGATACGCCAGACCTATGAACGCTCCATGCTGTCCCATGAACCAAGGGCAGCTACCCAGGAGCACTTAGAGCCGTCCCCTTCTCCAAACCAGGAAGTACAAGCATCATCTTCATCGGATGATGAAGATGATGATGATGATGCTAGTGACTCCCCCGGTCCTCACCCACAAATCTCTAAACCCACTTCCCAAAGGGCAACCACATCCACTATCCCTGGCGATCAAAGCCAAAGGGATATTGAAACAGGACGACCCAGTCCAATCCCCACCCAAGCCAGCCATCCAGAGGCCATCCTTCGGGCCTCTAGAGAAGATCAAGGCGAGGAACCTCATCATCCATCACCCTCTCCCAACAGAGAGGTGATGAAGATATAAGAGCCCATTCGCCTCAGGGCTCGCCACAACCCTTCACACACACAGAAGCATTCGTTGCTTCTGATGTTGAACCCATAGATCGTTCAGAGCGATCTTCGTTTCGTGCACCTCTTCCCTCGATATTTGATCTATCAAAGGGAACACACATCCGATTCACTTACTTAGCCTCTAAAGCTGAGGAAGAGGAAGAGGATGTCCAAACATCACGAGATAGCTCTTCTCTTGAAGGCTATCAAGGACATGATGGAAGTCCTTCACGACCTATCTTCACACAAGGCCAAGAAGGCGCCTCAGGAACAGAGGCTCAGCCTACAGCATCTGTTGTTGTAGGGGTTACCCAATAAGCAGATCTGGCCATTAAGGCCGAGTTCCAACCCTATGTTGACCAAGTGACGCGGTCCTTGGATGACCTTAAACTCCTAATCCAAGGGCTGGTGGAAAACCAACCTTCACCCGATACCACTGACCTCCACCAAACCCTTGCCATCCTACAACGCCATCTAAACCAGATTGACACCCAAACACAAACCAACACCTCCCNTTGTATTTGAAAATACTTTTGTAACCTTGAAACTTTATCAAGTCGATGAATTGTGTGTTTTGAATCATTGACAAAGTGTTTTTCTGTAACTGTTGCCAAGACTCGCTTGTCTGTTATCATCCCGTGTTTCCGCTTTAGCGAGGTCTGACAGATTTGGTATCAAAGCCTCAGTTATAGAGAATGCTGGTTTTCTTTAAAAACCATCGACTATAACTAAAATAATTTCTAAATGATTTTCAATCATGTGTTTAAAGCGGGCCTTGTTATTACACATCGGTTAAGTAAAGCCTGATCACCTGTGCTTAGTTTATGTGTAATAAAAAGAACTTAATCGATCTCATTAGAAGTATGCTCTAGTTGTGACACTATTAAGAAAAGCGTGAGCTTAGTTCCACTTTTGCGAATATCTGTTTCCTAGGATTAGAGGCACTGGTCAAGAAGACCAGAAACAATGGAAGTTGGAATGCTCAACTCTCACTATCATTGTTTCCGCAGAGGCTCTGGTCTTATGATCAGAAGCTCTGCCATAAGCGAATAGAAGAACCAGAGGACCCATGTGTGAGTTAATTGAATGAAAAGTATAGGGGTTGCCACAGAGGTTCTGGTCTCGCTACCAGAAGCTCTGGTTGGAACAATAGTTAGGACCAGAGGGTCGCTGGAAGGAACCCTTAGCATACCTAAGTATTGAGATAGCCGCAGATTCTCTGGCCTCGAAAGCTCTATGAGGAAACAGAG
Source organism: Cynara cardunculus var. scolymus (assembly GCF_001531365.2). Classification (NCBI taxonomy): domain Eukaryota; kingdom Viridiplantae; phylum Streptophyta; class Magnoliopsida; order Asterales; family Asteraceae; genus Cynara; species Cynara cardunculus. Next base: position 502,285 of record NC_037531.1, read on the forward strand.
GCTCTGGTCTTTTTAGCAGAGGCTCTGGTTTAGTGATCAGAGGTGTTGTTTAAGAATCCTAGTATGTTTGTTGAGACTTAAGTGCTGTCTAGAAGCCTCCTCTAAATTGCTAAGTTTTTGTTAGATGATACACCTTAGTAACCAAGATTGTTCATGCCACAGATTTCGACGATGTCTTCATACTCAAGCGAATATTCCGTTGATGATTCTGGATACATGGTCGATCACTCCCAAAGGATCCCAACTCGTGGCGAAGAGGTCTCCCCATACGACCAGGACATGGTCTCTAGTGGCACTGCGGCCGCACCACAAATGTCCTGCCTACCCCCAATGGAGCCAGCACCTGAGGTTCCGTCGCGAGCCCAGCAAGGTCAGAGGGTCGTTGAAGAGTCATCTCGACCCCAAGGCGGGAACAGAATGACCCAAATTGTGACTGGCATACCGGCATCTTATCCGGAAGGGATGAAACCATCAGAGAAAGAGTGGGTAAGGAGGATTGCGGAGGACACACAGATGCATCAGGTTTGACTTGGATACCACCACAACATCCTCAACAACTTATCTGAAATAGTGGAAGCGCATCACNCCTCCTCCCCCTCCTCCCTCTGCAGGACCTTTTTTCGACGAAGCCTTTTCTACATTCACTGCAGAGGTGAGAAACTTAATCACCAACCTACCCATACCACCACCCTCTTCCACATCAACCATGCCACCACACCCTCAAGCCTCCACCTCATCAACTGAGTACGCCACCAGGGCGGACTTACAAGCTCTGTCAAGAGCACTGGTCTCTTCCTTCAACGAGATCAGTGCTAAGTTTGTTCATCGAGCCATCCAACCAACACGGGCTCTCACTACAAAGCTGGTCGATGAACAACAACGAACTTCAACTCTCCTTCGTTTGATGAACGAGACCACTAGAAAGGCAGCCCTGAGGGCGTATCTTCAATCCCTCAGGAAGAACAAAAAGAAGAAGAGGTCCCATGCCTCATGTTCGAGCAGCCGTCCACAGAAACGACAAAGAAACGATGACCAAGACCCCGATGATCAAGGCCTTGGCCCTCGTGAGGGGGAGAAAACGGCGGCTGCACATGCAACACATTCCGCTGCACCACAACCATCATCCACTCAACCACAACCCACAACAGAACCCATCGAGTTGAGCTCTGCATCCGATGAAGAACCCACTATCCCTCCAACACAAACAAACCTACCCTTAACCCCTTCACCAACACCTCGACCAACTCAACCATTCATCATCTCCACATCACCAGAACCTACAAACCAACCTACTTCACCTACACTACAAGAACCCTCAAACCAACCTCCTTCACCCACATTTCAAGAACCCTCAAACCAACCTACTTCACCCACACAATCAGAGCCCACAACAACCCAACAACCAGAACCAATGACTACTCTTCCTTCATCACCCCAACAACCAAAAGAAACCCATGAACCTGAAACCACCCAAACAACCAAAACACAACCCATGGTGCAAGCGGATATTCCCTCCTCCTCGGGCCATCCTTCACAGAGCCTAGTGGACGAAATACTTCAGAACATGCAATCAATAAGGAGAAGACCTCAAATGCCTACCAGGGAGCCAGTAATGATGGAAAATATCCATCAATATATGTATCAAGATAGAGAAGAAAGCCTGTCAACCAATCCRCCAATYSTATCACYARAGTCGATGAATCTTCTGCATCATCGCTTCGTAAGACAGACTACTCAAGATCCTCAAGCTGTCTTTTCGAACGAGGGTATAAGAAGAGTCTTAGACTTAAAAGTCAAGTCATTTGCCAATAGAGCTATTCGCTACATCGAGTTCAGAGTGGAAATAGCTCATAGGGAAGTTAGCGTATTCAACGAAAATGACCTTATCAACCTCAATCCTTATGACTTGATAGAATTATATGGTTACACAGCTCAGCGGCAAGATCATGGTATAAGATTTGGTATGGCTAACAGAGCTATTGTCAAAACGATGGAGTCCCTGGTAAACCTTAGAGCCAAAAGCGATTTTGAGATTGCATTAACGCTAGGCATTGAGAGACTGTCCTGCGGTCCACAAGATGAAGATTTCCAGGGCCTGCAGGAGATACGTTCTGCTTCAGTCTTGACTCAACCTGAACTCGGACTTGTTTACAAGAATGAGCTTGGGGTTAAAAAGTTCTTTAGAATGTCTGAAGCCTTCAAGTATTCAACAGAGACACTTGAATGGTTTCAGAGAAACATTAGAGACAGACTGGACAGAAGTCACGTGCCAAGGGAAGAGGGAAAACATCTCATTCAAGAAATCTCAACAGTAATTGCATACAGAAGATTATTCTTGCGCTTTAGAGAAATATACTTGGGTAATCCTTGAAGAGATAATTTTTTTTTGGCCTTGATGTACATTTGCTTCCAGTCTTGTACAAAATTCATCATCCAATGAAAACTTGGAATTTGAT
>NC_037531.1:505233-529710 GCF_001531365.2 Cynara cardunculus var. scolymus
ATTTGCTAGAAAGTAGTAATAGTTAGTTATATTAGCATTAGCTAACTAGTATAAATAGACGACTAGGTCTATTGTAAAAAAGCGTGCATATGTGAAAAATCCTTTTAAGTGTTTTACGTTTTATTATCAATAAAGTAAAACCTTTGAAGCTCAAATTGTTCTTTATTCATATATTAATTTTGAGTCTTCTTAACTTTCTTCATAAAATCATTATAATTTGGTTATTCGTAACTAAATTATAAGTGTTATTGAGAGATCTGGGATCAGCATTGTGGCTTCCGAAAGGAAACAGGGGAAGTTACTTGGTCCGATGGATGCTTATCTAAAGGAAGAGAAGAATAAGACACAACCATTTATCATCAATATATAAACCTCTCATGAGATTGTCTCTGATTAAAATTAAGTCTGAATCATTACTGGATGACGCTTCGAAGTTAATATTGATTCCAAAGATCAAAGAAATCTAAATGAATTATGAGAGCGCATATGAATTGATAGACAGATCATACATACTTATTAATGATATATTCACATATATTGTTGCTCATGAGATGATAGAGCACGATGACATCAAAACATGCTCAGATGAAAATGTCAACAAAGAGCAAATTGACCTAAATGAAAAGAAGCAGTCTAGTAACCCACCAAATGTAAAAAAAAGTAATAAAAATAATTAAGTCGTAATGTATAAGGCTTCCCTTTGGCACAAGGTTTCTCACTGCGTCCTGGATTTGAGCACGAGAAGACTTACTCTCTTGTAATGGACGTTATAATGTTCTGCTTATTAATTAACTTAGTAATTTCTAAAGGACTGGAAATGCAACTCATGGATGTGGCTATTACATATATCTCTGTGGATATAGATTCAGAGATATATAAAAGTGCTTGATGGTGTTACATTACCCAAATCAAGTAACACTAAACCATGGGGTGTGTTTGCAATAAAATTGAAACGTTTAATACTTGATAGATTAAAGAAATCTAGGCAGATGTGGTATACCCTCCTAAGTTAATACTTGATTGAGAAGGAATATAATGATGAACTGTGCCCCTTGAGTATTTATAAAGAATACAAGTTCCAGATTTTCAATCCTAGCACTATATGTCGATGATATAAACATAAATAGTAACTCTTGATGAAATAAGAGAAACCATAATCTATTTGAAATCTGAACTTGAGATGAAAGATCTTGGAAAACTTGGAGCTCGGACACCAAGTTTGTGGAATATTAATCCACCAATCCGCATATGTCCAAAAATGATCAGGTGATTTAATATGAACAAAGCGCATTCGGCTAGCACTCCCATGATCGGTCACAGTGTTGGATATAAGGAAAAATCTATTTTGCTGCTCAACAGGTTCCGGTTATCATTTGCACCAGATTGAATCCGATTGAATGAGGGATCTCTGTTAGTGTAACATTATTTTTCGATTTATCATGCAGTCTACTGAATTGGAATTATTACACCTTCATTCATCAGATTTTAGTTCTGAAGAGAAGTCTAAGGTATTCTTGACGCCACCCTGAATGTATTTCGTAAATATAAATGGATGCAACTATATTTTGAAGCCTGAAGATAGCATTATGATGTACAATTACATTGTGTTTCGTATTTGGGATTGTTTTTATGATTGGATTTTGTTTCGTACAACGATCTGTTAATTGGTCAATGTAATTTGCTACACGGTTTAATTATTATTTGTTTTTTTATTTAATATTAAACTTGTTTCGATGATTACAGAATTTTGCTGTTGTTGATGTTCTTATGTAGGATCATTGCACTACGTTGAGCCTCTCCTTGTCTTTCCTTGCCTCATATAGAGTGTAATGACATGAAAAACGGCATTAGAGACGTCTTGGAAAAGGAATAGACAGGAAGAAAAAAGATTGGGTATAGTAACGTTGAGAGGGACAAGAGATACACAGAGGCTCTGCTCCAGAAGTAATATTCGTGTTTCATATTTGGGATTGTTTTTGTGATTGGAATTTATTTCGTGCAACGATGTATTAATTGGTGAATGTATTATGTTACACGGTTTCATTATCAATTGTTTTTTATGTACTATTCATTTTGTTTGTATGAGTACATAATTTTGCTATTGTTGATGTTCTTATGTATGAACATTGCACTATGTTGAGCCTCTCATTGTCCTTCCTTGCCTCATAATATAAACTTAATTAATGACAAAAGAAGTTGCATCAAAGATACATAGAGGCTCTGCATTTAAGTGTTCAGCAAGACCTCTATTGTGTCATGTTGTACGTTGAGGTTCGCCTCTTACTCCGAAGTTGGGATTCATAGTTTTAAGTGTGGACAATTTTTACTCCCTCGTGTCTGTGCAGCGTGATTCCGTACTCCATACAGTCTGTAACAAATGATTTACACGTACTACGCGGACAATCTGAGCTAGAGCCCGTATTTCATACAGACCTTAACAGAGGCTCTGCATTTAAGTGTTGAGAAAGAGCTCTCTCTCTTGATGTCTTACGTTGAGGTTCCACTTCTTGATACAGACCTTCACATAGGTTCTGCACTTGCCACTCCGTGAATTTAATCCTGCATTTGTGCTTCATACAGAGATACACAGAGGCTCTAAATCTGGACTGTCTCCGTTTCTAGTAAGTTATTTTAAAATAAATTCCTTTAAAAGGTAGTCGTACAGAGGTTTACAAAGGCTCTGGATGTATGATGCAACACTGCATGTTGGCTCTACATTGTTTGTCTTCATTTAGAAGTTTTTTTGTGCTTCATACAAAGCTACACAGAGGCTCTGCACTTTATATAGACCTTAATAGAGGTTCTGCACTTGCCACGTCGTCACTCTAACCCTGCATCCGTTTTTCATACAGAGCTACGTAGATGCTCTGCACTTAAGTGTTGATAAAGACCTATGTCTCGTCATGTTGTACGTTGAGGTTCTGCTTATTACTTTGAATACTATCTTCAGACTTCTAAATCTGGACTGTCTCCGTCGTAAATTCTGGTAGGTTATTTTAAAATATATTCTTTTAAAAGGTAGTCGTACAGAGGTTTACAAAGGCTCTGCATGTATGATGCAACACTGCATGCTCGCTCTACATTGTTCGTCTTCACTTAGAAGTTTTTTTCGTGTTTCATACAGAGCTACACAGAGGCTTTGCACTTCATATAGACCTTAATAGAGGTTCTGCACTTGCGACGTCGTCACTCTAACCCAGGGCCGGCCCTGGGCCTAGGCCCAAGGGGCGATGGCCCAGGGAATCAAAAATCTGAAGGGCATCAAAAAATTTCAAGCCCAATGTATATACTAGGTTCATTTTGTATTTGGGCCTTAAAAAAAATATTACCGTTATCCTTTTATTAAGAGTCCATTCCACATTTCCACACTTACCGGTCCATATCCATCATCGATTCATGATTCATCCTCAATCAGTCGCTCGCTCTCGCCTCTCGTCTCTCGCTCTCGCAACAGAAATCCAAATCGGCAAATCCTTTCGCAAGCTCTCGCTCTTGCTCGACGCTCTCTCTCTGCCTCTCTCGACTATTGATGGCCATCTACGGCTGCCTCAGTCTCCGGTCGCTGCCTCTCGCATCAAGCCCATCGCCTTCTCTGCTCTCCCTTGTAGTCTTGTCTTGATTGTCAGTGTTGAGCCATTGACATTGAGGTTAGGGATTTAACATTTAAGTCTTTAACCTAGGTTATTAATTTATTATAGTACTTATTTGGTTATTTTATTTACTTTATTTATAAAATTTTCAAAGTTGTTTGATTGGGAAACCTAATAATGAAAGTATGAAACTTTAGTGCTTAGAAGCTGTGATTCTTTGATTGTGGTTTGTTGGGCTGTTTTACTGTTTTACAAATGACAACCATTTGGCATTTGCCTTGAATTTTATTTTAGCCATACAAGTGGTTGAATTTTATTTGAGCCTCACTGACTGATTGTTTTTGTTTCACTATTTTACAGATGCTTATGTTTTCTTATTTATCAATTTGTACAGGTTGCTTAATAGTTCCACTTTCTTGGCAATTTCACAACACAAACCACGAAGTACCAAATCCAGGTGTTATCTTTCTATTCTTTAACTACTTAAGTTATGTTACCTCGATCACAACCATCGGGTGCTCAAAATAGGAAAAGAAAGAAAAGGCAAGAAGAAATGGCTCAATCTTTGCAAGGATCATTAAATAAGTTTATTGTTAGACAACCAAATGCATCTGAAAATGCTAATGAAAGAAAGGAAAATACGTGTGATGCAAATGCTTGTGATACAAATGCTTGTGATACAAATGCTTGTGATNTTGTGATACAAATGCTTGTGATGCAAATGTTTTTGATGCAAATGCTTGTGATACAAATGCTTGTGATGCAAATGAAAATGTTAGTGATGAAATTGTTTGTGCTTGTGATGATGCTTCTAGTGATATTCGTTTGAATATATTTGATCCAAGAATTTGGGATATGCTAAATTCTAAAATGAAAGATTTGCTTGTTGAAAAGGGGCCTATTAGGGAAACTAACATCAATTTCCCTAGAGATAATATAGGTAGACACTTCTCCGATGAATTTTATGTTCGTAAGTTACGTAATGGTGATTGTCATGATAGAAAGTGGTTAGTTTATTCAAAAGAGCTAGATAAAGTCTTTTGTTTTTGTTGCAAACTTTTCAAAGAAGGCCGGTCAAAAAGCCAATTAGCAAGTGTTGGATTAAGTGATTGGAAACATCTTGGTCAACGATTAGGCGCTCATGAAAATAGCATTGAGCATATGACTAGCTTGGGAATTTGGTTCGAATTGCGATTGAGATTGAGTAAAAATGAAACACTTGATAAAGAGCTACAAGATTTGATAAAAAAGGATACTGATCATTGGAAAGAAGTTTTGGTTAGAATAATTGCTGTTGTTAAATGTCTAGCAAAGAATAATATAGCTTTTCGTGGGAAAAATGAAAGACTTTTTGAAGAATCTAACGGTAACTTCTTAGGCATAATTGAAATGATTGCCGAGTTTGATCCGGTTATGAAACAACACTTTTAGCGTATCAAAGAAAAAAAACTCATTATCATTATCTTAGCCACAAGATTCAAAATGAATTGATTGACATGTTGGCATCTAATGTTAAGAGTGCAATCATTAAAAAGATCAAAGAGGCAAAATATTTTTCAGTTATTCTTGATTGTACCCCGGATGCAAGTCATCAAGAACAAATGACTTTGATTTTAAGATGTGTTGACGTGTCCGGCTCTCCTATACAAGTAGAAGAGTTCTTTTTAGAGTTTTTGGTGGTAGAAGATACATCTGGTTTAGGACTTTTTAATGTATTACAAGATGTTTTGAAATCACTTGATTTGGATATCATTTATGTGCGGGGACAAGGGTATGACAATGGCTCTAATATGAAAGGAAAACATCAAGGTGTGCAAAAAAGATTACTTGATATAAATCCTAGAGCCTTTTATATGCCATGTGGTTGTCATAGTCTTAATTTAGTTTTACGTGATATGGCAAATTCTTGTCACAAAGCAAAAACCTTTTTTGGTACTTGTCAAGCCATATACAATGTCTTTTCTAATTCTACAAAGAGATGGACTGTTTTATTAGAATATATTGATGATTTGACTTTGAAATCTTTATCTGCTACTCGATGGGAAAGTCATATTGAAAGTGTTAAAGCTATCAAAACTCAAGTTGGCCAAATTAGAGATGCTTTAGTACAATTGGCTCAAGTAAGTGAGGATGGAAGAGTGTGTAGGGAAGCCGAGTCTTTGATTAATGGTGAGCTTTGAAGTTTTGAGTTTATTGTAAGTTTGGTTATTTGGCATGAAATTCTGTATAGAATTAATTTAGTCAGCAAGAAGTTGCAATCTAAAGATATGCTTCTTGATGTTGCAATACAAAATCTAAAGGGATTAGTTGAATATTTTGAAAAATATAGGGAAAGTGGATTTGCATGTGCCATTCGTGAAGCTAAAGAGATTGCAAGTAATATTGGAATTTAACCTGAGTTTGCTGTAAAACGTTTTCTCTCAAGGAAAAAACAATTTGATGAAATTCCAAATACGGAGAGAGAACAACAATCCGCTCAAGAGACATTTAGAACTGATTATTTTCTTGTTTTAGTTGATATGGCTCTTTTGCAGTTACGAACTAGATTTGAACAAATGCAAGAATTTGAATCTATGTTTGGCTTTTTGTTTGATGGGCGAAATTTGGTTACTTTACATGATGACGAGTTAAAAAAATGTTGTTTGAACCTTGAACTTGCTTTAACAAATGGTAATGATTCTGATATTGATGGCGAATATTTGTTTATGGAGTTACAAGTTTTGCAGGGAATGCTACCAGAAGAGGCATCTAAAAGTGGAAATCCTTGGACATCGATACACATTATGGAGTTCGCAAAGAAAATGGACATGTTTCCACATGTCTTGCTTGCTTACAGGATACTATTGACCGTACCGGTGACCGTAGCATCTGCGGAAAGAAGCTTTTCAAAGTTAAAGTTGTTAAAGTTGTATCTACGGTCTACCATGAGTCAAGAAAGAATGAACGGGCTAGCAATCTTGAGTATTGAGAGTAAGTTTTTGGCTAATATTAGTTATGACGAAGTGATAGATATTTTTGCTTCAAAAAACGCAAGAAGACATCGTTTTAGGTGAATGGTGATGTACTTTATCTTTTGTTACACGGGGCTTTGGTTTATGTCCCCCCGTGATGTACTTTAGCTTTTGTTACATGGGGTTTTGGTTTATGTCCCCCCCGTTGCATCATTTTTGTTATATTTAAGGAGCACTTTTTTGTTAGATTGACTAGGTTCCAAAACCCTTCAAATAGTTTATTTTGGTTTTTATTTACACGTATTAGGGGAATTTTTTTGACTTGCCGCCGTGGGCATCCAAAATCTCAGGGCCGGCCCTGCTCTAACCCTGCACCCGTTCTTGATACAGAGCTATGCAGATGCTCTGCACTTACGTGTTGATAAAGCCCTCTATCTCGTCATGTTGTACGTTGAGGTTCTGCTTATTATTCTGAATGCTATCTTCAGACTTCTAAATCTGAACTGTCTCCATTGTAAATTTTGGTAGGTTATTTTAAAATATATTCTTTTAAAAGGTAGTTGTATAAAGGTTTACAAAGGCTTTGCATGTATGATGCAGCGCTGCATGCTGGCTCTACATTGTTCGTCTTCACTTAGAAGTTTTTCCATGCTTCATACAGAGCTACACAGAGGCTCTGCAATTCATATAGACCTTAATAGAGGTTCTACACTTGCCACGTCGTCGCTCTAACCCTGCATCCGTTTTTCATACAGAGCTGCGCAGATGCTCTGCACTTAAGTGTTGATAAGGACCTCTGTCTCGTCATGTTGTACGTTGAGGTTCTGCTTATTACTCTGAATATCTTTAGACTTCAAAATCTAGACTGTCTCTGTCGTAAATTCTGGTAGGTTATTTTAAAATATATTCTTTTAAAAGGTAGTCGTACAGAGGTTTACAAAGGCTCTGCATGTATGATGCAGCGCTGCATGCTGGGTCTACATTGTTCGTCTTCACTTAGAAGTTTTTCCGTGCTTCATACAGAGATACACAGAGGCTTTGCACTTCATACATACCTTAATAGAGGTTCTGCACTTGCCACGTCGTCACTCTAATCCTGCATTCGTTCTTGATACAAAGCTACGCAGATGCTCTGCACTTAAGTGTTGATAAAGACCTCTGTCTCGTCATGTTGTACGTTGAGGTTCTGCTTATTACTCTGAATGCTATCTTCAGACTTCTAAATCTGGACTGTCTCCGTCGTAAATTCTGGTAGGTTATTTTAAAATATGGTCTTGTAAAAGGTAGTCGTATAAAGGTTTACAAAGGCTCTGCATGTATGATGCAGCACTGCATGCTGGCTTTACAATGTTCGTTTTCACTTAGAAGTTTTTCTGAACATTGTGTACCTCATGTAGAATTACGCCGATGATACGCATCTTACTTTGCACCAGCTATTCAGACGTGGCACTCTGAAAAATATGCTTCGTAACTCTGAGTACGTATTTCAGACTTGCTATCCTCAACCATGATTGCTCAGACTTACAGGTATGGACACCGTTCGTCTTTAAATCTAGAACTTTCCGTCAGCCTTGCTCAATATAAGTCTGTTTGTATTCATAATTATTTAAAATAAAAGCTTTCACTTACAGATGGTCACCGGCTGTATCTGTAATTTTTCAAGTAAAGGAGGCGGGATGCAACGCATGCCAAGACACGTGTCTTTCCCCCATTCGTTTATGCCTAACCGTCTCAGCTCTTGACGTTTTCTGCAGCTGGCATGCCACGTGTCATATCTGACGTTTGGTGGACGCATTACACTCGAGTACTCTATTTTATTTTGTATTTAAACAAACCCATTTCCCCCAAATTTTCTTTTACGCTTTCAAAGTATTCAAGAACTCGTCGTCTTCAAGCTCTCGAAAACCGCCATTGATATTTCTGCAAGTTCTAAAATTAGTTCCTGCAACTGCAATCCTTGTTACAATCATTCACCTTCGATCTTCAAGTGAGTACTCAAACCATCCTTGCAGCCCAGATTAAAGAATCAACACCCGATTCTGTTCAAAACCCTAACTGTTCAAAAGCTTTTATTTTCAAAACCTGCAACAATGTCTTCTTTAGACTCAGGGAACTCTCAAACTCATACCACTACTCTCAAAACTATTGAGGAATCCAGCCAAAATTTGGTTTCTCTTCCACTGAAACCCAACAACCATGCTCTTCAACTCTCACTAGACAATTTTGACTAAAAATTCCATCCTATTATCGATATCCTCCAACACCATTTCTTGAACCCTGCCCTGACGAACACCGATGATCTTGTCCCTGAAAGATTCATCCAAGAATTCTGGTAGAGTTGCTCAGTTACTGATTCCCAACAAGGTATTTGTTGGAGATTTTTTGGTGCCATCTACAAATGAATTCATCACTGTTCGCATTTCAAGGTCCCTGTTTTCACGAGTTTTGCAAAAACCTATGAAGACGAATTTGGAGCTAAATGAATATACCCCTCTTCTATCTGTGGATGAGATTGTTTTGTTCTTGAAGTTCTTGGGATACAACCAATCCATCCAATATCCTTCTCAATACAGCCGACAGTACCTACTCCCAATGTGGAACACCCTGTTCACATTGGTGAATCGATCGTTGACTGGGAAGATTGGCAGCTTGGACATGTGCTCCACCAATATTCTACAAATCATTTATGGCATTTTTTTGACTTATCACTCGACTACTCCTTCCTCCTCTACACAGAGTTCAAGGCAGCTGTCGTGAAGAAGTGCCAAGAGGTGGCTAAAGGAAAGGAACTGCCATCTCTCTTGTTTCCTCGCTTTCTGGGTCTTCTTCTAAGACCTGTTATTGATGACAACAACATTGACGTGGGACAGCTGCCTGTGCATAAGGTGAATGTGCTCACTCAATACAAACCTACTGTCAACAACGAAGGCTATGATAAAGAACGGCCAATTCCAAAGAGGCTCTTATGTTACATGAAGACTAAGGATGTGAGGAGACAATACAGACGTGTACGCGTGGCACAAGAACCTGTGCCGCGAACCCCAGCACGCATAGGTACGAACCAAGAGAGTGAGGGAAGGGAGGATAGTCAAATGGATGAGGCAGAAGAAGAAGGGGTGAGATTGGAAAAATAAAGGGAGAAGAAGAGAAAGAGACTAGAGGCAAAGAAAAAGAGAGTAGAGAGTGAGAAAATGAGGAAGAAAGAGGAGGATAGCACTGAACGAGCGAGACTTGAAGAAATTGCTCGTTTGAAAGCAGAGGAGGAGAGAGTCGAGAGAGCAAGGCAAGCAGAGATTGCTCGTCTCAAGGAAGAAGAGAGAATCAGAGCTGAGGAAGCAGGCAGTCAAGGCTTGGGGCACTTCTCTAGCTTTGACGAAGAAGAAAACCAGGAACATTTTGATAATGTTGTTGGGTCCAATACATCAAGTGACGAGAGTGAGGAGAGTGAAGACACAGAAGAAGAAGGTGAAGAGGGAGAAGGTGCAGCAGCTGCTCTGCCTAAGGGTAAGCTAGAGTAGCCTAGGGTAAATAAGCACATTCGTTTCGATAGCCCAACTCCCAAGGCAAATGAATCATCTGACGTAGGTGGTCGAGACACGGAAGTCATTGAAACAGATGTGCACACCTCGAACCCAACCCAGCCAAACCAACCAGAGGTCGCATCTGCCTCTGGTTTTCACACCCAAAGGGACGCCACACCACAGTGAACACCCTCTCAAAAGGGTGAAATCTTTGAACGTATAAGTGATATGTCTCCCCATATCACGGCACTTTCCCATACAGAGGAATTCGTTTCCTTTGCACGTGTAGACTCCCCACCTTGTTCAAAGCAAGGAAGAGATGCACATGACTTGGAGACTCTCAACCAGTCTCCAAGTCCACTCCTGGAGAGTCCTCTGGCCAGCTCTGAACCCGCCTTGGATACTCTCTTTTACAGAACAACGGTAGTGAATTATCCTCAAAGAGAACCACAAGGATCTGCTGGAATTCCTTCCCCGACCAACATCAACCAAGTCGTGAACGAAGGCGTCCTTGGAATGGGGACTCAATATGGCCCATGTGTTGAGTACACAACCAATATATGTTACAAGGGAAGAGTTGCATTCCTTTTTCACCTCTGTGCAGTGCTCCTTGGAGAGCTAAAACTCATCATGGCCCGTGCAGAGCCGTCCCCTTTTGCACCTGCTCTGGATGAGATACAAGCATCCTTGGTAGTATTGAGAGCGGAGTCTTCGACAAATGCTTATTGTATCGATACTTTGACGGAATTGACGGTACAAATGCAGAGGGCTTGCGAGAGGTCATAGCTTCCATGCAGAGGGGTGAGGCGTCCACCTCTCATGACGCCCAGGCGATCATCCCTCTGAACGTACCTGTAGACTATGTCACTCAGAGCGCAATGAATGCTCTGGGTGACAGACTTCTACAGAAGGTGGCGAATTTCACATCCGATTTCAACAACAAAGCCACAGAAGCAGCATCGGCCATCACACTCGCTCTGACCAAATTCAAGTATCAATTGGAATTCGAGATGCGATGTGTTGGCGATGCAGTCCAAGATCTCATCAAAGTCTTTGAGGAGAAAATCAAGTCTATGCCTCAAGCAGAGGAGTCGAGGCCAAAAAGACGAACGGATTCTTCTCCATGTGTTGAGCCATCGAAGAAGAGACGACTTGACGATGATGAGGATCAAGACCAGTCCGGTCCTCAAAATCGTGAAGTGGGGGAGAACTATCCAATAGCCATTCAAAGTGTTACACCTACGGCTTCCCCCTCTGCACGAATGTCCTCTGCCCCTCGCCAACCAGCACAAGATCCTTCAAGGCAGAGGGCACATAGTCAACCAGCGCCAGAACAAACAGAGGCGCTCAGAAAGGGGAAGATGCCAATGCCATTCCAGGCAGAGCCAGCTGTGCCACAAAAGAATACAGAAGTGATAGATCTTCTAAATGTTTACGCGTCATCTGATTCAGACCTGGCTCTGTCTTCATCAACGGAATACGCTATGGACACAGGTGCTCCAATAAGAGGAGAAGAAGAAGAGGCGGTAGCAGTGAATGTGGCTGATCCAACACTTTTGCACATTCCTGTTATTGTCCCTCTATAAGGCGTCATGATTACTGCTTCTCCACCACAAAAGAATACACAGAGAGCTAGGGTCCCTGCACAAGGGACCAAAGTAGTCCCACCTGCAATGATGCAGAGGGTCCCCATCAGGCCAACCAGAGCAGAAGATGAAGAAGCCGCAAGCAGTAGGCCCAAAACAAAGCATCCCTTTGATCGTGTTCAGAAGATCAAGCAGAGCATGGACACAGTGTTTACGCCTACACCCCTTGATAAGCCAATAAAGGACAAAGCAGACAGCGAGAAAATCTACCAATTTCTCTAGAACCTGCGAGAAGAGACATCGGTCCAAAAGATCAGTCTTCATCCAATGGTTCAAGAGCATATCAGGCAGAGGTTCCTAGATCGCTACACCCAGCCCATCTCTGCAGTCCATTTTGTCGATGGCATCAAGCAGGTCATTGACATCAAGAAGCATACCTTCGCGCATAACCAGATTATCTTCTATCAGTATACGGTGGAGAGGTCTCGTGGACAGATCTACATGTTTACAAATTGTGACCTTATAAATCTGAATTCATGGGATCTTCTCTCTCTGTTTTACCTCACAGATCACAAGAAGGACAAGGGGGTCAAATACACTGTGGCGAACTCTGCTATAAGGCAAACGATGACGAACCTTCTCGACTTTAGAAGTAAGTTCGATTTTTAATTAGCTCTGGATCTAGGAGTAGATCAATTGACTGTCGCTGCACCAAACGAAGATCTGCAAGGCATCAATAGCATCCCTTCTTGGATTGTGTTGGTGGAACCAGAAGTGGGAGTAGTATTTCGAAATGCACAGAATAAGAAGATCTTTTTTCGAGATATGCAGAACTACAAGTATTCAAACTCTACCCTGTGGTACATCAGAGATAATCTAGCCAGGAGCAGAGACAACTCCCCACGAAGTTCATCAGACTTCAAAATGTTTAGACCTTATGTTTTATAAGTTTTTTTTTCTATCTTGTAAAGTCAATGTAATTTCCATTCAATTGTATTGTATGTTTTTTATAGTGAACGAAAATTAAAAGTTCCTTTTAATCTCTGGCTTCGTTTAAACTTTTCGTTTGGTAATTCAAGTTAGAGCCTGCCTTATTTACTCTTAGGGGGAGATTATTAGACCCCAACTTCTGTGCTTAATACAGACCTTAAGAAAGGTTCTGCTTGTGCAGTGCGGTCATTCTAACCTTGCCTCCGTGCATGACACATAGCTACACAGAGGCTCTGCACTTTAGTGTTGAGAAAGAGCTCTATCTCTTCATGTCCTATGTTGAGGCTCCGCTTCTTCATCCAAACCTTAACAGAGGTTCTGCACGGCCTACGCGGTCCCTCAAACACACACTACGTGGCTCATACAGAGATCCACAGCGGCTCTACATTTAAGTGTTCAGAAAGAGCTTTGTCTCTATGAAGGTGGGTTTCAGAGTTCTAATTGTGTGCCATATCATTCTGACACTGTCTCCGTCCTTCATACAGAGCTTGTATATATAATATTTAATTCTTGAATAAGAGCTCTGTGGATGCATATATTAAGCAGAACATTGCGTACTTCATGTAGAGCTACGCAGATGAGTTGCATTTAATTCTGGATGTGATTTTTCAGATGTGTAACTCTGAATAACACGTGTTACAACTCTGCGTCTGTGCTTCAGTTATGTTATCCTCGTTCGCACATTTCCAGACTTATTGGTGTGGCCATTCTTTCTCTTTAATTCTGGAAATTTCCATCAGACTTGTCCAGGGCACGTGCAAAGCTGTCACTTACAAAGGGTCACCGTCTGTATCTCTAATTTTTCAAGTAAAATAGGCGGGATGCAAAGCATGCCAAGCCACGTGTCTTTCCTCCATACGTTGTTGCATAACCGTTTCAGCTCTCGATGCTTCGTGCCGGTTCTCATTCGATTTCCTATTACAAAATCTCGTTTTAAATTACCCTTTATTCCCCAAATTAAATTTTTAATGCTTTCCAATCTTTTCTCCATATTTCTCTCATTGTTGTATTCTACGAACTAAAAACCAACTACCGCCATTGACAAATTCTGACCTCAAGGTTCCCCCTCTTTTACTTTGCTTCAATCGATATTCATTGCAAGTAAGTTGATTAAGTCCAACATCTGCACACAAATCACAAAATCAACCCCAAATTTATACATTTATGTGAAACCCTAACTTTCAGCCAACCGCAAAACAGGGTTATTTTCTTGCTCACAAACCTGCAAATGTCTACATCCGCATCAAACAATTCTCAAACGCAAACCACTACCCTCAAATCCGTTGACAGATCTACTCATACCATTATTCCCCTTCCTCTGAAACCAAATAATCACACACTTTGCCTCAACCTGGACAATTTTGACTCCAGGTTTCACCCAATTGTTGATATCCTTCAACATCATTTTCTCAATCCTGCTCTCACGAACTTGGATGACGCCATTCCACAGTGTTTCATTAAGGAATTTTGGCTCTCATGCGACGTTACTGAATCACAACGTAGGGTTGTTGGACGATTCTATGTTCCCTCCACGAAGGAGTACGTTTCAGTTCATATTTCCAGGTCGTTGTTCTCTCAAGTCTTACAACTACCGACGAAAACGGATCTTGGCCTGTACAAATATGCTCCTCTTCCAACTGGGGATGAGCTGGTGGATTTTTTGAAAATGTTGGGTTACAATCAACAAATCCGGTATACATCACAATACCATCGTCAGTTTCTGCCACCAATGTGGAACGTCCTGTTCATATTGGTGATTGGTCCCTCACGGGCAAAATTGGTAGTCTGGACATGTGCTCCACTAATATCCTGCAGATTGTGTACGGGATATTCTTTGACCTCCCCCTAACTACTCTGTGATACTTTACATGGAGTTCAAAGTTGCAGTTGTGAAAAAGTCCCATAAAGTCTCTAATGGAAGAGAATTGCCAGCTCTACTCTTCCCACGATTTTTAGGTCTTTTTCTAAGACCTTTTGTTCAGGAGCACATAATTGACGCCTCAGGCCTTCCTGTGTAGAAGGTTAATGTACTTTCCACGTACAAACCTACTGTACATAAGGATGTCTATTCAGCTGAGAGGCCCATTCCAAGGAAGCTTATGATCTACATGAAGACAAAGGAGGTAAGGAGGAGTTATAGACGTGTACGTGAGGCACTACAACCAGTGACTCGAACCCCGACACGCATAGGGATAGCCCAAGAGAGTGAGGAGGAAGAAAAGGCCAGTAGAGCAAATGAGAATTGAGAGTGAGAAGGAGTAGAAGAGGAAGAGGGAAAAGGCTAAACAAATGAGGGAAAGGGAGGAAAAGAAAATGAGAGAGATATAAGAAAGAGAGAGGCAGGAGCGAGAGGAGCGAGCAAAGAAGAAGGAGGAAATGAGGAGAATGCATGATGAAGGTATGCATGAAACAGAACTGTCTTCAACTTTTGATGCAGAGGAATCCGAGGAAGAGCAGAGCCATAGCGATACTGAGAGCTCTTTCTCATCCGATACTGAAGAGAATGATGAGGGAGGAGGTGTAGCATCTGCTCTACCTCAGGGCAAGCCAAAGCAGCCAAAGGTAAATAGGCACATACGATTCAATACCCCAACTCCCAGTGCAAAAACATCATCTGATTCTGGTGGTCGAGACATGGAGGTCATTGAAATAGAGGTGCACACCTCGAACCTTCACCACCCAAAACAACCAAAGGTCGCATCTGCCTCTGGTTATGAGAGCCAAAGGAAAGCCACACCTTAGGGAACACCCTCTCAAAAGGATGCAACCTTTGAAATAATAAGTGATATGTCTCCCCATATCACGCCACTATTCCCCACAGAGGAATTTGTTTCCTCTACACATAGAGTTTCCCCACCTTGTTCAGAGCAAGGATTAGGTGCACAAGACATGGAGGTTCTCGACCAGCCTTCTTGTCCACTCATGGAGAGTCCTCTGGCTAGCTCTGAACCTGCATTGGGTACACCTCATGATAGAACAGCAGTAGTGAATTCTCCTCAAGGAGAACCACGAGGATCTGCTGGAAATCCTTCCCCAACCAACATTAAACAAGTCAAGCAAGAAAGTGTCCTTGGAACAAGGACTGAATCTGGCCCATGTGTTGAGCCAGAGGTTACACAAACAGCCTACGTCACAATGGAAGAGTTTCAATCCGTTGGTACCTCTTGGTTGTGCTCCTTGGAAGAGCTAAAACTCATCATGGCCCGTGCAGAGCCATCACCTTCTGCATCTGTTCTGGATGAGATACGAGCATCCTTGGTAGTATTGAGGGTTGAATCTTCGATGAATACCTCTCGTCTGGATACCCTACAGGAATTGTCAGCGCGAAATACAGAGGCCATGCAAAGGGTCATAGCATCCATGCAGAAGGATGAAGCTTCTACTTCTCATGACGTCCAGTCGATGATCCCTCTCAACGTAGCTGTCGATTATGTCACTCAGAGTGAAATGAATGCTCTAGGTGACAAACTTCTACAGAAGGTGGCAACTTTTACTTCTGAGTTCAACAGCAAAGCCACAGAAGCAGCAGAGTCAATAACGCGTTCTTTGGCTGACTTCAACTACCGATCTGACTTTGAGATTCGACAAGTGGGAGACGCAGTAGAAGATCTAATTAAAATGTATGAGGAGAAACTCACATCCATGCCTCAAGAAGAGGAGCAGAGATGAAAACAAAGAATGGATGGCACTCCGTGTACAGACGCGTCCAAAAGAAAAAGACTTGATGATGATGACGACCCAGACTTGTCTGGTCCTCAAAATCGTCAAGAGGGGGAGAGGCATTCAATAGCTGCTCCAAGTACCCTTCTAAAGACTGGCACCTCTGCCTTTATTCTACGCCAACAAGCACCAGCATTATCAAGGCAGATATCTCAAGATGCGTAAGCACATGCAGACGCAATAAAGAAAGGGAAGTTGTCGATGGCACCCTCGACAAAAGGAGAAAGCCAAAAGAAACATGAAGAAGATGTGATTCAACCCTTATTTGTACCCCTCTCTTCATTCGAACCAGAGGAGCCTTTGTCATCTTCCTCATAATACTACATGGAGACTGCTGCTCCATCAAGAAGGAGGCGTGATAAAGTAGAAGTGGTGGCAGTAAATGCAGTCAACCTAGAGCTACAATTAGATATTCCAATGGTTGTCCCACTTCAAGAAGTAACTGTCGCTGCCCCACCACCACACTGGAACACACACATAGCAAAGGTCCTTATTCAAGGGACCAGGGTGGTCTTTTCTTCTATGAGGCAGGATGTCTCAATCAGAGGTCGAAAGCCAGAGAGAGGTAGCAGCCGCAGGGATCAAAAGTCTGGAGAGGGTATTGAACGAGTACAAGATATCAGGGATGACATGGAGGACCTGTTAAAGCCTACTCCCCTGGACGAGCCTATCACACATGCTGCAGACAGTGATGATGTTTATCAATATCTCTACAGCCTGCGGAATGAGACTCCAATTGTAAAGGTAAATCTGCATCCAATGACTGACGAGCATATTAGACAGAGGTTCTTTGACTGTTTCACTCAACCTCCTGCTGCAGTTCGTTCGGTGCATAGAATCGTTAATGTATTGGACGTCAAACGACAAACCTTTGTGCACAACCAAATTGTATTTCATGAATACAAAGTTGAAAGGTCCCATGGCGAGATCAAATCTTTTACAGATTTCGATCTCATTAATCTGAATCCATGGGATATTATGTCTCTGTTCTTCTACACAGAACATAAGAGGGATAAGGGGATGAAATATCTGTGGCAAACTCGGCGATTCGGCAAACGATGATGGATCTCCTGGACATTAATAGCAAATTTGACTTCCAATTGACTCTGGACATGGGGATTGATCAGCTTAATGTCACTGCACCGAATGAAGAACTAACAGGCATTAATGATTACCCATTGTGGACGGTAATGGTGGAACCAGAGTTTGGAGTGATCTACAGGAATGCGCAAGAAAGATTGGTGTTCTTCCGTGAAGATCGGAGCCTAAAGTATTCAAATTCTACGTTGCACTCCATCAAGTATAATTTACTCAGAAACAACAACAATACCACGGCTGGCAAGGAGTGGTCTCGCAATTTGGTTAGATGCATCGATCATGTGTTGGAGTTCCGTGAACTTCTTAGGAGGTTCATGATGCTCCAACATGTGTAAAAAGCTTTATATTTATAAATTATGTTTATTCTTAGTTTTTTATTTTCACTTTTAAGTCTTGTAGTTTCCTTTCATTGTCCTGTAAAAATATTATATAATAAATGTAATACAGATGTTATCTTTCACCTTTGGCTTTGATTATCCTTGTGTATTCATTCCGGTTACAGTTTGTCTTCTTTTCTAGGAGAGTGAAAATTTTCAAGTATGGAACTTTTATTTTGTGTAGAGGTTCTGATGATTTAAATCCCACAAATTAAGATGTTTAATACATTTATGTAAGTAGGGGAATATGGAAAAAGACATAAATTAAGCTGAGAATGCAGCTGAGTTCTTATAGGTTTAGAAACCTGAACTTCGAACTCTTATTCAAAATGTCACAGAATTAGTCTTGGTTGCTTATTGTCACACTGCTAAGTCTGGAACTGTCAACATCAAGGAAATCTGGGAATGGATTTCACATAGTGACGTTTATGAAAACTACCAGCTTCGAAGTCTGGAGAGGCATTCTTCAGAGTTTATTCCACTAACTCTGGAAAATGTTTCCCATTCGAACCTTATTCCAAAATCTGGAAAAAAATACACCACTTCGTCAGAACGAACTAGAAAATTCATAAGGAACCGCCAAACCTCCATGTCTGAAATTAAGGATCTGTACTTGCATGTTGAAGTCATCCTTTATATTTCATGTCCAGACTTCCTTGAAGTCTAAAATTAAAAATCCATACTTGAATACTGAAGTCATTCTCTAAATTTAATTTCCAAACTACCTTCAAAACTATAAGTTGGGCAGCTCGTTCTCAAGCACCGTCTTATTTTTCACAAGCATCCATATTTGTTACGTAATTCTGTCAGATGATTTAACTTTCTCAAATTAAGATGTGTAGTACATTTATGTACAGAGAGGATATGAAAAAAAACATAAAACACGGTAAGAATAGAGCCTATTAGTAATGAAGGTATCACACTGTTATTAGAAAGTGAACAACGCAGACCAAACTGTTTACATTTCCTTAATAAATTAATGAATGAAATGTTGTTACCAAAATTGAAACTATTTACATAATTGATGAATCCTAAGCTAAGTTTCTAAAATAAACCTTGTGCTTTACAAAACTAAATTTGTCACTATTTTATTCTTTGCAGGTGTGTACTTAATCTTCCTCTTCTTTTCAGAGTTTGAATTTCCTGTCAATAAGGATTGGAATGAACTTCTCAATTATTGTTCTTCTGTACTCAAGCTGAGAGTCAATCTGCATTCTTATCCAATTTATGAGTTCTTTTAATTTTGGCCATTCTTCTCGTGGAGTTATTCTCGGCTTCCTCAACAGTCTCTTTTCTAATGATATGTAAATCTGTTTCAAGGTACCAGAGTTGTACTTCGCTATATCATACATCCTGAATAAGAACTTCTCATTTAGATTCTTGCATATGTATCCCGGAGGATCACACACTACAGTTCCTGTAGGAAAGTTTGCCAATTCTCCAAGTTTGATCTCCGGATGCATCAAATATACCCTATCTCTGTTCAGAGTTATGGCCAACTGAAAATCGGTCATGCCACCCATTAAGGTAGCTCTAAGCATGCCATGAACAATAGCAATCAAACCCTTTCCACAGAGGAATTTGTTTCCTCTACACATAGAGCTTCCCCACCTTGTTCAGAGCAAGGATTAGGTGCACAAGACATGGAGGTTCTCGACCAACCTTCTTGTCCACTCATGGAGAGTCCTCTGGCTAGCTCTTAACCTACATTGGGTACACCTCGTGATAGAACAGCAGTAGTGAATTCTCCTCAAGGAGAACCACGAGGATCTGCTGGAAATCCTTCCCCAGCCAACATTAAACAAGTCGAGCAAGAAAGTGTCCTTGGAACAAGGACTGAATCTGGCCCATGTGTTGAGCCAGAGGTTACACAAACAACCTACGTCACAACGAAAGAGTTTCAATCCGTTGGTACCTCTTTGTTGTGCTCCTTGGAAGAGCTAAAACTCATCATGGCCCGTGCAGAGCCATAACCTTCTGCATTTGCTCTGGATGAGATACGTGTTGGAGATATGCCCATTGTCACAACATAATTCACATTGCATGCTCCTATTGGGTCGCACGCGAAGTCCAAATAAGGTGCAAGAATAAAACGTAAGGGACTAAATTTGTTAAACATCATGTTTGATGGTTTAAATTAGAAACTTATAAAAGATATGTCATCCTTAAAATACTTTGTAAATTGAAGGGTTTAGCTTGTAATTTAGCAAAGTTAGAGAGGTTGATTTGAAACTTTGAGAAAGCACTCAAGTATGCATGGCATGGGGACTTGTGCCACTTGAGTGGCTCTCTTTTTCTTCTCTTCTTTATGGTTTGGCCGTATGATACACATATACACAAGAAAAGTTCTTTTTTTCTCTCTACACACACACTAGYGTGTGTTCTTGGTGTTCTTGGTGTTCTTGGTGTTCTTGAGCCAAACTTKAAGAAGATAGRGGACTCTTTTGCACCTATACTTGGAGMTTTGGGTGTGAACACATAGAGGAACTCTCCTTTTGGGTTCTCCTTGCAAGTGAAGGTCGAAATTCTTTCTCTATCTCTTGTTATGTTGCTTAATCTCTTGTACATTGGATCCTTTTCTTGTTAGATCATGTATTTGTGCACACTTTCGGGAAAGGGTGTGCATGTTGCATGTAGAACCATTTCTAGTTTTTCACTTCTAATTTTAAGTTTCCTTTCCCTCTTTAGTTTAGATTTCAAAACCTCAAAGTTTTAATCTTTTAAAGGTTTAAAAATCTTGATTTAAAAGGTTCATCTTTTAACCTTCTTAAACTTTGTTTTGAAGTCCGAAAAACACCCATTTTGAGCTCTATTTTAATCCAATAAAAGGGAGATTTTTGGGGTTGTTTTAGACCTTATTTTAACATGTTTTGGGGCTGTTTTGGACAGCCTATAAGGCTGTTTCGAAGCTGCCAGGACAGCAGTCTTTGAGCTATAATTTAAGCCTAAAAAATCAAGTTTAAAACTCGGTTTTGATTGTAAAATGTTGGCTCTTTTGTGCTACCTTTTAGGGGCTGTTTTTGGCTGTTTTTTAAGAAGTTTTGGGGCTATTTCTATGTAGTAAATAGACCAAGAACTTGAAAAAATTGGCTCTTTGTTTTGTGTAAAAAAGAGGGATATAAAAGGAAATTAAAGTCTAGTGAAAACCATTTTTACAAAACTAGTGTTTTCTTTTCTTAATGAAATAAAACTTACTTGTTGTACTTTAGAAGAAAATTTTTATTATTTCTTTTTGAATGAAATATGTTTTTTTGTAGTTTTCCAAATATTTTGATACACTTGCATGTTGTTGCTTGGATGGTTTTTGGCATGAAAACCATACATGCATAAACATAAAAGTGTGTTTATATGTTTATGTAGTCGATTTTATTATTGATACATTGTAACATATAAACTAAGATTGATTTTAGTGCCAAAATTGTATGTTTAATCAATCTTTATCAAAATATTCCCTTGCATGGATTTGGCACTCCATTCTATTCTTTGTATGTGTATGGATCCGGTAACATTTGCCTCTCTAGACCTATGTGTGATGTTTGGTTGTTATTATTTGATTCATTTAAAAGATGTAATAATTTGCACGACTTGCATGTCATTTCATTCATCCGTTGTAATGTATTTGCGACCTATGAGTCGTTTCTATTCATTATGTATTTGTAWAATAGCATAGTAATAGAATAGTTTTTCCATTTTTTTTTTGTAATGGAAGATCAACACAACCAAATGGAGTCAAGGAGATTGACGTCCAAACGGCGAACCATCCGGGTATCACTTGGTGATGGCGTGTTTAGTGGGAGCCGATTCATGACGCTTGGTTATGTCCCTTAGACTGACCATGTTTTTTCGTGTGTTGGCTCACCGGAAAAACGCATAGGACTTGAGGCATTGTTACTGTTATTTGTATGTTGTGGTTGCTTTATTATTTGTATATATTTTGTCTAGGCCCCGCTTGCTAGAAAAATGATTTAAAATAGTTAAAGAACCACAAAGTTTTAGTTAAATGATTCAACTTATAAAAACAAAAACCCATTTTTTAATAAAAGGTAAATCAAACGCTATCCATGACTAGATCACACACTTGAACTAACCGTCTTCCAGTGTGGGTAGTTCTATAGCTAACACATCGGAGGGACGCTAGGAATAGTGTTTGATGTTCGCGATACCCGAGAGTCTTGGGCCGGATATCACGTACTTTTAGTATGGAGGATTTACAATCCGGACCCGTGATCCGCGGCATACCCGTCACGGTAAAGGATTAGCGTTGAAAGGATTAAACATGCCAAATGACACAATAGATGTCACCGAATCCCGCAAGGTATTAATGTTGGGTTCAAGTTAGTGCTTAATGTTGTATTCAAGTTTCTCCTTAGTATAGTTTCCTTGTAATAGCTTAGTCTTTACATTTCCTAGTATAAATAGGATTTACCTTGTAATTGTAATTAAGCTTTTGTCATTAATCTGAAAATCAAGATTTGTTGATGTAATATTCTCTCTCTCCTCTCAATCTAATCATCTTCTTGAATATCTTCTTTCTACTTTGATGTTCATCACAATCTATGATGATCATACCATGTTTGTATGAAATCTGGACTCATCAATTAAGAATTTCAAATATTGAAATTGGTAAAATAGTTACCTACCTAAATAGCTTTTAGTCTACGATCCGCGGCATACCCATCGTATCTAAAAGTGAAATATGGATCTTAACCTTGTTAAAATTAATTTTGTTTCAAACAAAATGGGTAATTAATTTAACAAAGATTATTTAACTCAAATCACTAAAACCTTTTTTTCTACAATGATAGATGGCAAACAACAACGCAAATTCTGTTTTATCAAACTTCTGCTTGAAAGGTCTCCTTGAGAAGGAAAAGCTCACGGGCTTGAACTTCATGGACTGGTCCAGACAACTGGGGATAGTCCTCAGAATGGACAACATGGAAAGGGCCATCAAGGAACCACTTCCTCCTGCATCACCGCCAGGATCTAATAGGGCGACTGTCCAAGATTATGAGAAACACCTTAATGAGTCGAACATGGTTGCTTGCCTCATACTAGCCACTATGGTGCTAGAACTCCAAAAGAATATGGATCACCTTGGGGCATATAACATGATCAAACAGCTGCAGGACATGTTCCAGCAGCAAGCAAGGCCAGAATGGTTCAACACTCATAGAGCTCTGGTGGATTGCAGAATGGCACCGGGAAGCAGTGTCAGTGTTCATGTTTTGAACATGAAAGCACATATTGACAGGCTTGCGTATCTTGGTTTCCCCGTAAGTCAGGAGTTTGCCACATATATTATCCTAAACTCACTGTCTAGTTCATTTGAGTCTTTTGTGCTCAATTATCACATGAACAATATGGAGAAAACCATCATGGAGCTTCATGGCATGCTGAAAACTGCTGAAGCTACCATGCCGAAAGCCAAGACTGCTACCCCGGCGCTTACTATAAAGGGAGGAGGAGTCAAGAAGAAGAAGCCTAAGACCCCTAAAGGCAAGGGTAAAGGGAAGGTTGGTTCATCCAATTCCAAACCCAAGCCAAAGGGTAAGGCTAATTATGTGACTCCTCAAGCAAAAACTCCTGAGGATGCCACATGCTTCCACTGCGGGGAGAAAGAACACTGGAGGCGCAACTGTCCAAAATACCAGAAGGAGCTGAAAGAGCTAAAGGCCAAGGGTGTTGGTCCTTCAGGTATGTTTATGATTGAACTCCACAATACCTTTACTTCAAACTCTTTTGTGTTAGACGCCGGATGTGGTACTCATGTTTGTACTAATCTACAGGGACTAAAACGAAGTAGGCGGCTGAGGCGCGGAGAGCTCGACCTAATCATGGGAAACAAGCAGATAGCTGTTGTTGAATGGATTGGGAGTTATGAGCTCACTTTTGGTTCCGGTCTTATTGTGTTTTTGAAAAATGTATGTTACTCCGCCGAGATGGCGAAAAACATTATTTATTTTTGGGCTTTATATAATGATGGTTTCGATTTTAAATTTGATAATGGCTCTATTCTTGTATTGAAGAATGAGGTATTCTATTTCAAGGCTAGTCCTTGTAATGGAATATATGAAACCACCATAAGCTTGAGACACAATTATAGTTCAATCTTVAATGTTGATTCGATTTCATCCAAAGAAAATTTGGACAAAACGTATCTATGGCATTGTCGACTTGGCTACATTAACAAGAAACGCATCGCAAACTCCAAGTGGATGGGATTTTGGAATCATTTGATCACACATCATATGATGAATGCGAATCTTGTTTAATGGGGAAGATGACAAAAGCACCATTCACAGGAAACTGTGAGCGGGGCAAAGATTTGTTGGATCTTGTACACACTGATCTGTATGGACCGTTCATATTAGCTACTAGACACGGTGAAAAATACTTTGTTACATTTACTAATGATTTCAGTAGATATGGATATGTTTATCTTATTAAACATAAGTTTGAAACCTTGGAGATGTTCAAGACATTCCAGAACGAAGTAGAGAATCAACTAAATAAGAAGATCAAGATTCTCAGATCCGATAGGGGTGGTGAGTATCTTAGTCTTGAATTCAGCGATCATCTTAGAAATTGTGGGATCATCTCACAATTAACTCCTCCAGGAACACCATAGCATAATGGTGTAG
>NC_037531.1:532115-545737 GCF_001531365.2 Cynara cardunculus var. scolymus
TAAGCCAATAAAGGACAAAGCAGACAGCGAGAAAATCTACCAATTTCTCTAGAACCTGCGAGAAGAGACATCGGTCCAAAAGATCAGTCTTCATCCAATGGTTCAAGAGCATATCAGGCAGAGGTTCCTAGATCGCTACACCCAGCCCATCTCTGCAGTCCATTTTGTCGATGGCATCAAGCAGGTCATTGACATCAAGAAGCATACCTTCGCGCATAACCAGATTATCTTCTATCAGTATACGGTGGAGAGGTCTCGTGGACAGATCTACATGTTTACAAATTGTGACCTTATAAATCTGAATTCATGGGATCTTCTCTCTCTGTTTTACCTCACAGATCACAAGAAGGACAAGGGGGTCAAATACACTGTGGCGAACTCTGCTATAAGGCAAACGATGACGAACCTTCTCGACTTTAGAAGTAAGTTCGATTTTTAATTAGCTCTGGATCTAGGAGTAGATCAATTGACTGTCGCTGCACCAAACGAAGATCTGCAAGGCATCAATAGCATCCCTTCTTGGATTGTGTTGGTGGAACCAGAAGTGGGAGTAGTATTTCGAAATGCACAGAATAAGAAGATCTTTTTTCGAGATATGCAGAACTACAAGTATTCAAACTCTACCCTGTGGTACATCAGAGATAATCTAGCCAGGAGCAGAGACAACTCCCCACGAAGTTCATCAGACTTCAAAATGTTTAGACCTTATGTTTTATAAGTTTTTTTTTCTATCTTGTAAAGTCAATGTAATTTCCATTCAATTGTATTGTATGTTTTTTATAGTGAACGAAAATTAAAAGTTCCTTTTAATCTCTGGCTTCGTTTAAACTTTTCGTTTGGTAATTCAAGTTAGAGCCTGCCTTATTTACTCTTAGGGGGAGATTATTAGACCCCAACTTCTGTGCTTAATACAGACCTTAAGAAAGGTTCTGCTTGTGCAGTGCGGTCATTCTAACCTTGCCTCCGTGCATGACACATAGCTACACAGAGGCTCTGCACTTTAGTGTTGAGAAAGAGCTCTATCTCTTCATGTCCTATGTTGAGGCTCCGCTTCTTCATCCAAACCTTAACAGAGGTTCTGCACGGCCTACGCGGTCCCTCAAACACACACTACGTGGCTCATACAGAGATCCACAGCGGCTCTACATTTAAGTGTTCAGAAAGAGCTTTGTCTCTATGAAGGTGGGTTTCAGAGTTCTAATTGTGTGCCATATCATTCTGACACTGTCTCCGTCCTTCATACAGAGCTTGTATATATAATATTTAATTCTTGAATAAGAGCTCTGTGGATGCATATATTAAGCAGAACATTGCGTACTTCATGTAGAGCTACGCAGATGAGTTGCATTTAATTCTGGATGTGATTTTTCAGATGTGTAACTCTGAATAACACGTGTTACAACTCTGCGTCTGTGCTTCAGTTATGTTATCCTCGTTCGCACATTTCCAGACTTATTGGTGTGGCCATTCTTTCTCTTTAATTCTGGAAATTTCCATCAGACTTGTCCAGGGCACGTGCAAAGCTGTCACTTACAAAGGGTCACCGTCTGTATCTCTAATTTTTCAAGTAAAATAGGCGGGATGCAAAGCATGCCAAGCCACGTGTCTTTCCTCCATACGTTGTTGCATAACCGTTTCAGCTCTCGATGCTTCGTGCCGGTTCTCATTCGATTTCCTATTACAAAATCTCGTTTTAAATTACCCTTTATTCCCCAAATTAAATTTTTAATGCTTTCCAATCTTTTCTCCATATTTCTCTCATTGTTGTATTCTACGAACTAAAAACCAACTACCGCCATTGACAAATTCTGACCTCAAGGTTCCCCCTCTTTTACTTTGCTTCAATCGATATTCATTGCAAGTAAGTTGATTAAGTCCAACATCTGCACACAAATCACAAAATCAACCCCAAATTTATACATTTATGTGAAACCCTAACTTTCAGCCAACCGCAAAACAGGGTTATTTTCTTGCTCACAAACCTGCAAATGTCTACATCCGCATCAAACAATTCTCAAACGCAAACCACTACCCTCAAATCCGTTGACAGATCTACTCATACCATTATTCCCCTTCCTCTGAAACCAAATAATCACACACTTTGCCTCAACCTGGACAATTTTGACTCCAGGTTTCACCCAATTGTTGATATCCTTCAACATCATTTTCTCAATCCTGCTCTCACGAACTTGGATGACGCCATTCCACAGTGTTTCATTAAGGAATTTTGGCTCTCATGCGACGTTACTGAATCACAACGTAGGGTTGTTGGACGATTCTATGTTCCCTCCACGAAGGAGTACGTTTCAGTTCATATTTCCAGGTCGTTGTTCTCTCAAGTCTTACAACTACCGACGAAAACGGATCTTGGCCTGTACAAATATGCTCCTCTTCCAACTGGGGATGAGCTGGTGGATTTTTTGAAAATGTTGGGTTACAATCAACAAATCCGGTATACATCACAATACCATCGTCAGTTTCTGCCACCAATGTGGAACGTCCTGTTCATATTGGTGATTGGTCCCTCACGGGCAAAATTGGTAGTCTGGACATGTGCTCCACTAATATCCTGCAGATTGTGTACGGGATATTCTTTGACCTCCCCCTAACTACTCTGTGATACTTTACATGGAGTTCAAAGTTGCAGTTGTGAAAAAGTCCCATAAAGTCTCTAATGGAAGAGAATTGCCAGCTCTACTCTTCCCACGATTTTTAGGTCTTTTTCTAAGACCTTTTGTTCAGGAGCACATAATTGACGCCTCAGGCCTTCCTGTGTAGAAGGTTAATGTACTTTCCACGTACAAACCTACTGTACATAAGGATGTCTATTCAGCTGAGAGGCCCATTCCAAGGAAGCTTATGATCTACATGAAGACAAAGGAGGTAAGGAGGAGTTATAGACGTGTACGTGAGGCACTACAACCAGTGACTCGAACCCCGACACGCATAGGGATAGCCCAAGAGAGTGAGGAGGAAGAAAAGGCCAGTAGAGCAAATGAGAATTGAGAGTGAGAAGGAGTAGAAGAGGAAGAGGGAAAAGGCTAAACAAATGAGGGAAAGGGAGGAAAAGAAAATGAGAGAGATATAAGAAAGAGAGAGGCAGGAGCGAGAGGAGCGAGCAAAGAAGAAGGAGGAAATGAGGAGAATGCATGATGAAGGTATGCATGAAACAGAACTGTCTTCAACTTTTGATGCAGAGGAATCCGAGGAAGAGCAGAGCCATAGCGATACTGAGAGCTCTTTCTCATCCGATACTGAAGAGAATGATGAGGGAGGAGGTGTAGCATCTGCTCTACCTCAGGGCAAGCCAAAGCAGCCAAAGGTAAATAGGCACATACGATTCAATACCCCAACTCCCAGTGCAAAAACATCATCTGATTCTGGTGGTCGAGACATGGAGGTCATTGAAATAGAGGTGCACACCTCGAACCTTCACCACCCAAAACAACCAAAGGTCGCATCTGCCTCTGGTTATGAGAGCCAAAGGAAAGCCACACCTTAGGGAACACCCTCTCAAAAGGATGCAACCTTTGAAATAATAAGTGATATGTCTCCCCATATCACGCCACTATTCCCCACAGAGGAATTTGTTTCCTCTACACATAGAGTTTCCCCACCTTGTTCAGAGCAAGGATTAGGTGCACAAGACATGGAGGTTCTCGACCAGCCTTCTTGTCCACTCATGGAGAGTCCTCTGGCTAGCTCTGAACCTGCATTGGGTACACCTCATGATAGAACAGCAGTAGTGAATTCTCCTCAAGGAGAACCACGAGGATCTGCTGGAAATCCTTCCCCAACCAACATTAAACAAGTCAAGCAAGAAAGTGTCCTTGGAACAAGGACTGAATCTGGCCCATGTGTTGAGCCAGAGGTTACACAAACAGCCTACGTCACAATGGAAGAGTTTCAATCCGTTGGTACCTCTTGGTTGTGCTCCTTGGAAGAGCTAAAACTCATCATGGCCCGTGCAGAGCCATCACCTTCTGCATCTGTTCTGGATGAGATACGAGCATCCTTGGTAGTATTGAGGGTTGAATCTTCGATGAATACCTCTCGTCTGGATACCCTACAGGAATTGTCAGCGCGAAATACAGAGGCCATGCAAAGGGTCATAGCATCCATGCAGAAGGATGAAGCTTCTACTTCTCATGACGTCCAGTCGATGATCCCTCTCAACGTAGCTGTCGATTATGTCACTCAGAGTGAAATGAATGCTCTAGGTGACAAACTTCTACAGAAGGTGGCAACTTTTACTTCTGAGTTCAACAGCAAAGCCACAGAAGCAGCAGAGTCAATAACGCGTTCTTTGGCTGACTTCAACTACCGATCTGACTTTGAGATTCGACAAGTGGGAGACGCAGTAGAAGATCTAATTAAAATGTATGAGGAGAAACTCACATCCATGCCTCAAGAAGAGGAGCAGAGATGAAAACAAAGAATGGATGGCACTCCGTGTACAGACGCGTCCAAAAGAAAAAGACTTGATGATGATGACGACCCAGACTTGTCTGGTCCTCAAAATCGTCAAGAGGGGGAGAGGCATTCAATAGCTGCTCCAAGTACCCTTCTAAAGACTGGCACCTCTGCCTTTATTCTACGCCAACAAGCACCAGCATTATCAAGGCAGATATCTCAAGATGCGTAAGCACATGCAGACGCAATAAAGAAAGGGAAGTTGTCGATGGCACCCTCGACAAAAGGAGAAAGCCAAAAGAAACATGAAGAAGATGTGATTCAACCCTTATTTGTACCCCTCTCTTCATTCGAACCAGAGGAGCCTTTGTCATCTTCCTCATAATACTACATGGAGACTGCTGCTCCATCAAGAAGGAGGCGTGATAAAGTAGAAGTGGTGGCAGTAAATGCAGTCAACCTAGAGCTACAATTGGATATTCCAATGGTTGTCCCACTTCAAGAAGTAACTGTCGCTGCCCCACCACCACACCGGAACACACACAGAGCAAAGGTCCCTATTTAAGGGACCAGGGTGGTCTTTTCTTCTATGAGGCAGGATGTCTCAATCAGAGGTCGAAAGCCAGAGAGAGGCAGTAGCCGCAGGGATCAAAAGTCTGGAGAGGGTATTGAACGAGTACAATATATCAGGGATGACATGGAGGACCTGTTAAAGCCTACTCCCCTCGACGAGCCTATCACACATGCTGCAGACAGTGAAGATGTCTATCAATATCTCTACAGCCTGGGGAATGAGACTCCAATTGTAAAGGTAAATCTGCATCCAACGGCAGACGAGCATATTAGACAGAGGTTCTTCGACCGTTTCACTTAACCTCCTGCTGCAGTTCATTCAGTGCATAGAATCGTTAATGTCTTGGACGCCAAACGACGAACCTTTGCGCACATCCAGATTGTATTTCAAGAATACAAAGTTGAAAGGTCCCATGGCGAGATCAAATCTTTTACAAATTGCAATCTCATTAATCTGAATCCATGGGATATTCTGTCTCTGTTCTTCTACACAGAACATAAGAGGGATAAGGGGATGAAATATTTGTGGCAAACTCGGCGATTCGGCAAACGATGACGGATCTCCTTGACTTTAATAGCAAATTTGACTTTCAATTGACTTTCAATTGACTCTGGACATAGGGATTGATCAGCTTAATGTCACTGCACCGAATGAAGAACTAGCAGGCATTAATGATTACCCATTGTGTACGGTAATGGTGGAACCAGAGTTTGGAGTGATCTACAGGAATGCGCAAGAAAGATTGGTGTTCTTCCGTGAAGATCGGAGCCTAAAGTATTCAGATTCTACGTTGCGCTCCATCAAGGATAATTTACTCAGAAACAGCAACAATACCACGGCTGGCAAGGAGTGGTCTCGCAATTTGGTTATATGCATCGATCGTGTGTTGGAGTTCCGTGAACTTCTTAGGAGGTTCATGATGCTCCAACATGTGTAAAAAGCTTTATGTTTATAAATTATGTTTATTTTTAGTTTTTTATTTTCACTTTTAAGTCTTGTAGTTTCCTTTCATTGTACTGTAAAAATATTATATAATAAATGTAATACAGATGTTATCTTTCACCTTTGGCTTCGATTATCCTTGTGTATTCATTCCAGTTACAGTTTGTCTTCTTTTCTAGGAGAGTGAAAATTTTCAAGTATGGAACTTTTATTTTGTGCAGAGGTTCTGATGATTTAAATCCCTCAAATTAAGATGTTTAATACATTTATGTAAGCAGGGGAATATGGAAAAAGACATAAATTAAGCTGAGAATGCAGCTGAGTTCTTATAGGTTTAGAAACCTGAACTTCGAACTCTTATTCAAAATGTCGCAGAATTAGTCTTGGTTGCTTATTGTCACACTGGTAAGTCTGGAACTGTCAACATCAAGGAAGTCTGGGAATGGATTTCACATAGTGACGTTTATGAAAACTGCAAGCTTCGAAGTCTGGAGAGGCATTCTTCAGAGTTTATTCCACTAACTCTGGAAAATGTTTCCCATTCGAACCTTATTCCAAAATCTGGAAAAAAATACACCACTTCGTCAGAACGAACTAGGAAATTCATAAGGAACCGCCAAACCTCCATGTCTGAAATTAAGGATCTGTACTTGCATGTTGAAGTCATCCTTTATATTTCATGTCCAGACTTCCTTGAAGTCTAAAATTAAAAATCCATACTTGCATACTGAAGTCATTCTCTAAATTTAATTTCCAAACTACCTTCAAAACTATAAGTTGGGCAGCTCGTTCTCAAGCACCGTCTTATTTTTCACAAGCATCCATATTCGTTACGTAATTCTGTCAGATGATTTAACTTTCTCAAATTAAGATGTGTAGTACATTTATGTACAGAGAGGATATGAAAAAAAACATAAAACATGGTAAGAATAGAGCCTATTAGTAATGAAGGTATCACACTGTTATTAGAAAGTGAACAACGCAGACAAAACTGTTTACATTTCCTTAATAAATTAATGAATGAAATGCTGTTACTAAAATTGAAACTATTTACATAATTGATGAATCCTAAGCTAAGTTTCTAAAATAACATTGTGATTGATGAACTTGAAATCAGCCTCTGAGAACTCATACACCCTATTATTTGTTCTTTCAACATTAAAAACTTGGTATACTATACCCTGCCATGTTTTCTGTTTGATGTCCACCAGCCTCATAATACTCAGCTTTGAGTACACATCTCTGCGAAACTTGCCTACTCTGTTCATAAACTGTTCATATTTTCTCTTGAATGCAGGTGGCTTCCATGTAAATATATCCACATAATTCTTGATGATGTAATTGGATTCGGATATGAAAAAATTCCAGTGCTTGAATTCAAGTAACCATTCATCCAAATCCACCTTTTGTTTTTCTTTCTCTTTATCTACCACTGCAGTTGGAACCAGTTTTAAGGTTCGAGAAATGAAGTACTCCTGTGGAAGCAGCACATCTTTACCTGATGCTTTCTTCGAATTTTTCTCCATTATCGCCTCCTTGTGACAATCCTTACACAGTTCCCTAAGCTTTATCCTCTCCTTTATTTCATCTAGAAACTTTTCTTTCACATCTTCCTATACATTACGTGTACTCTCCATGGCATTCAGAAAATGTGTCAACGCTTCGCTTGTAAACAGAGAAAGTTTTGTTACTTTCAGCACCCTTCGACCCGAAGAACTTCTAAAGTAGTACCGTGGTTCATTAAGGAATACAAATTGATTCATAAGTGCCACGTTCTCATAGCTTTCATCCAAAGGCTCATAAGCATTAATCCTTGTCAGTTCTAGATCTAATGCCACTTGCATATCATATAAACCTAAGTTTCTGATGTAAATCTGCATTGACCTTCTTATTTCTACTTCAACCCAGGAAATCTCTGCTTGTTCGAAATACTTCAGGAGGAAAAGTTGATCTTCTAACGTCAACCTTGGAAAACAAGTACTAAGGATCTGATATACTCGATTGTTTGCTCTCATTATTTCTAAATCCAAGTAATCCACAACAGCAAAGGATCTTATATGGAAGTTACAGACTTCAACAATTTGGTTGTTTATATTTGTCTCTGAATCGTTTCTCCTTAGTTTGCTTATCATTTCATAGTACATCATCTGCACTTCTCCAAGTCTTTTCCCATCAATTTCATGTTCCATCATGACTTCCTCCTCATCATTTATTCTGAACATGTGGTTGTAAGACTTAAAAGAGCTGAAAGAGCCATCAGGATTATAAATAACCATCTCTGAATCGTCCTCACCAATTGACTTTGCTTGTTCGGCTGCTGTTTCGGAATTTTCCTTCAAAGGTTGATTGGTTGAGGGAGTAAATATTTTTTTTCATGAATTGATTGAATAAATGCATCAAAAGGTGTGAAAGGAATGATTGCAACACATGAGTTTTGAAAAATATGCTCATGTCTGGGTTGTACCTCATCATCTGGATTTTTAAAGTCCCCATCTGAACTAGGAATGTCAACGGTGTCAATTTCCTCCGTTTCCATCTTCTCCGTCTCATTACAGCCTGCTTCAGTATTATCCATATCCATTATGTCTTCATCACTATTTCCCTCTTCAATATTCTCTTCAATTGTTGTATCTGCATTAGATGCCATTCCCAGTGATGTTGCCTCTTCTTGCCTTATTCTCTTACTCCTATTTTCATTATTATAGCCAGCTTCATTGTCAAAGTCATCATCTTCATCATGCTTCTATTTAGATGATTCAGTTTGTTTCTTGCAACCCATTTGTTGAATATCTCTGCGTATCAACATTGTCATGTATCTTAAATCCACCAAATCTGCCTTCACGTCATTCAGTTGAGCAGTTGTGGCAAAATCTTCGGTATGAGGCATGTAGGCTTTGGGAATGGGAGGAATGGGATTTGCTTCTGAAGCGGATGGATCAGTTGGTGGTTGGATTGGATTTTCGGTTCTGGCTTGTCCATTGGTGTCATCCATTTGAGACTGCCTGACAGTATTTACTTGACTAAGAATGGCAGCTTGGTTCTTAGCTTGTATCTCAATCATCTTATGAGAAAAAATGTCAAAGTTTTTGAGGATGCATCTCTGAAACACCTTCAAGTCTTCTTTCGTCACAAAGTTCGATTCCAAGTTGTGGAGAGTTGTTTGGCTGATTTTCGCGATATTCTTCACCCCCTCCAACTCATTTTCTGTTAGAAGAACATAATTGTCAAGCCCATCAATTTTTTCCATGATTGCTTCCTCCATTGATGTCATCTTCTCGTGTAAACTTTTTATTTCATTTGCAGCCATCAATTCATTGATTTTAGAGTGAATCTTTGCAAATTCACTCTGACAAAAGACACTGAAGTTGTTAAACTCTGTCTACGTCACAATTGTTGATAGGAAACCAGGATCAACAAATGATCTTGTTTGCAATCCCACAGCAGGTGTGGGTTGGCCTGTTGATGTGACAAACGCATCATGTACAACAGATGTACTTGAAAATAGAATTTCTTTGATGTTCATTCCACCAGGACTTCCACCCAATCCTTGACCATCCGTAAACGGAATGTCTATAGGTGTTAATGCAAGTTGACGAACAACCTGAATAGGTACGTCATGAAAAAGTGTGCTAGTGAAAGGAAGATTAGCAGTTTTTGGTTCTGCATTTGGCTCAATATGGAATGGACTTTCCGACTCAATGTGAGCAAATGAATGATGAGGATGAGACAAGTGTTCCTCAATTTCAAGATTAGCTTCCTCCAACTGAGGAGCTAATGGATTATCCGTTGGTTGTCTCAAAATGTTTAGTGAAGCTTCGCCCTTTTGAAAAGGCGATGAGTGGGTGGGTAGGGTTGATATGAGTGTTGGCATGGGCTCAGTGCCTTTTTCAATACCTTCTACCAGAGAATGTGGTGAGGTAGCAGCTATGGGTGCCTATATTTTTGGGGATGGGGCAGGGTCCTTGTCTTTTTTTGACCCTGTTCTCTCTAAATGCTCTCTCTTTTTTTCCCTCTTCTACCTCATTCATATTTTCCCTTTCTACACTTTTAGGAGACATAACCCTCTGTGTCTCCTCCACAACACTCTTTTCTATTGACTCTTCACCACTCATCCTACGTTGAAGTGCTTCTTGGGTAGGGTTTGCCGGTTCTAGCAGCCCCATAGAAGCGCAATATTCTCTAAGTACCCTATTATCGTTCCTAATATATGCTCTCAATTCCAATGGCAGTGGCATATGATTTCTAAAATTAGAAAGAGGAGTAGATAACCTCAGTGAATCCATGTAGAATTGTGGAGCCATGTCCTCCTCCTCTTTCGCTGGAATGTTCGGTCGTAAATGCATTGCCCCCTTCACGCAAAGTTGGAAGAATCTTTGAAATGGTATGTATCCAGGTGGCTTTGCAATGTACGCTTTAATTTCTT
Organism: Cynara cardunculus var. scolymus; assembly: GCF_001531365.2. Lineage (NCBI taxonomy): Eukaryota > Viridiplantae > Streptophyta > Magnoliopsida > Asterales > Asteraceae > Cynara > Cynara cardunculus. The sequence continues at coordinate 542,468 of NC_037531.1, forward strand.
CCATGAATAGTGATGCATAATCATAATGCATGTTGGAAGCTATTCCATGGTAGATTGTCAATGTTGGCTTTAATGCTTGATCCAGGCTTGAAGCTTTGGGCAATAAACATCGATTGATACACGAGAACAAGCAGTACCAAATAGGTGGTAAATCTTTTCTCCTAAAACTGCTTAGTGTTGGTAGGCGATCTTTGTATCCTAATGAAATGAAGTCTTTAATCATCTTCTCTTGAGATGGTAGGACATCAAAATCTAATTTTCCCAACACTTCATTGTTATTTGGAAGGAAGAGCATCTTCTTTATCAATTCAAGGGACAGTGAAAAACCGTATCCACCTATAGTTGAATTAATCTCATTTTCTTCCTCATCATAGGTTAGATTTTTCCACCACTGTTGAAGATATTGAACATGAACTTCATACCTTTTGGTGAACATCCTTTTTAGAGGATGTCTTTTAAGCATCTCAATAACAATTTGATGCTCCGATTTGAATTTTTCAGATTCCAGATTTAGGACACTGTTGTTTTCCTTAATGACATCATATTCAGATTCCGGTAAAATAGTCTGACTTACATCAGGCTCTACAATAGCTACAGACATAGCAGCAGTCTGTGCTGGTTGGTTTTCATGAGCATCTCCCACTTCCCCTTGAGATTCAGCAGGTTCAGGGTTTTGTTCTTTAGGCTTCTCATTTACCTGTTCGTCATTTGGCACCGCAATCGGTTCCGGATGGTTGAATCCGGTGGTAACTGATGGAGATTGGTTTCCTAAAGGAAGGGAGACATGTTCCTGGATAGCAACTTCAATGTTTCCAATCATGATAGAAGTACGTTGATTGACCTCATTGTCAGAATCAGAAGAAGAAGAGGGTTCGAAACAGGTTTTGGTGATATGGATTGTTTTCTGGACGTTGGACTGTGAGTTAGCCATTGATGGATTACTTTGGTGTTCTGTGATTGCAAAAGGTAAGTTCGTATGAGAAAAAGGAAGGCGGGAGTGATGAGGCTTCACATATATGGAGTTTATATTTGGTTTTAAATTTGAATAAAGAACTCAAAAGGTTTGTTTATAGAGTGACACGTGGAAGTGTAGAGTACTTATTGGAATCATTAAGCCTGACAATTTAAAACCGTCATATTTTTAAAAAATGTTTAATTACCATTACGATGTAAGTTAATGGTTGGTCGTCTCATATACGAACATGTGGTTGATTACCGTGTTATCTGTATTTTAGAGGAAGGAATGTGTTGTAAGTCTTGAACGCTCAGATTTACTTCCTAACTCTGATTTTCATCCAATAGTTGCATGTCTGTATGTGGCTTGACCTGCAACTCTGATCCATGCATATCCAGACTTAGCACACCTGAACTACAAACACTGGGTAGAATAACCAATTTTCCTCCAAACGATACTTCCATATCTGTATAAACCTTATACACTATCTTCTGTTTTGTGACAGTCAATATTTGTAAATTAACCCTTAGAAAAGCCATGAAATTGTTAAACTCAATATCAAAATATTCAAGTCTGGAATGTACATAGTCAGCTTCGTGCTTCCGCAATTATAACCACAATCTTACATCTGGAACCAACAAACTTAGAAAGGTGTATTCACAACAGACGACATGGGAAGACTTCATCGGCCTACAGATTTGGACGTACCAAAAAATGTTCCAGATTTGCAACTCTTATTACTTAGCATGCGTTGGGTAAAACTCTTTCTTCAGATCAGACTTCAATATCCGTATAAATCTTATAAACTACCCTTCGTCATGTGAAAGTCAATATTTGAAAATTAGTCCTTAAGAAAGTGAATATTTGAAAATTACTTCCGCACGTCTGAATTTATAACTGAAGTCGTAAATCTTGTACACCACGTTCATACTTGGACGTGGACGGGCTACACAACCTCATAATTTTCATAAATTCGTAAACTTAAAATTTAAATCATCGTGGAGTATAATCCCCATAAAATCGGGAATTTTAATCGTGGGATATGGGTTTAAATTGTGATACAATTTTCGTGCTCCTCACTACTCAAATTGCTAACTTTGCTCAACGTCAAACCCGAACAATCAAAATCAATTGCTTGTCTTCTGTGAGGTATGATAACTTCTTTTGATTAACCTACTTTAAAATTATCATTAATTAATACATGTTTTTCCTTCTACCGATTAATGGCTATTAACAATATTACATTCATTGAAGATCTTGACAAACAGAAGGATGATTTCACTGTGAATGTCCGAATTGCTAGACTGTGGAACCAATCGGTGTTTAAAAATCCAGACAAAATATATTCCATTGAGATGATATTAATGGATGAACAGGTAAATTCTTATATCTTCTTCAAGCTTTAGTATTATCAGCATGATACTGAATCATTTTCTAAAGTGTCTAAGATATTCACATCATCACTACTCATTAATTTTTTTCATTTTTATGTTATTAGAGCACTAAAATACAAGCAATTGTCCTACAAAAATGGGTTCCTAAGTTCAGTAACTTACTTCAGGAAGGGACTGCAGTTTTCATTAAAAATCCTACGATTTCTCGACATGCAACGAAGTACAAGTTAATCGACAACACAAACAAGTTAAATTTGTATTAAAACACTTCTGTGTCAGACTGCCGGGATTTTAAGGGTTCCATTTTTGGTTTTTCATTTGTGAAATTCACAAATCTTATCCAAAAGTATCCCAGAACATACAACAATTGGTGAGTGAATTAAATCCTTCTACATTGATTGTATTGTTTAAATAAATTATATATTGTACTCTCATTGAAGTTAGATGCTGTTATGTTAACTTTTTGATGATTACATAGATGTAATTGCTAAATTTATTGCTTGTGAGACAATGGTGACTCTTCCAGATAACAATCCGGAATCAGAAGATAATTTGTGTTACAGAAGGCTTGGAAAAGAAGTTGATAGGAAGCGGCTTTTTGAAAGTTGGTCTGATGTCGATCAGGAAATTAAATGATCGGCTCTAAAAACATTACAGAGTCCTAAAGTTGAAAAGTAGTATTCTTGCTTTTGATGAACAATTACATTGAATCTCGTATTTGGCATCGTGTTGGTGGTTAAGTTTTAGTTTGGACAATGAGTTTTGCATTTGTGCTTATTTTATGATACATGTTTTATGTGTGTCCCTTTTATGATCAATCTACATAAAACTTCATGATTTCATGGCAATCTTCAAGTAATATTGTAAGAACATTAGAAGGAGATTTGAGAGAGAAAGTCAAAGCAGTCAAAGCTCATAAAC
>NC_037531.1:546165-551958 GCF_001531365.2 Cynara cardunculus var. scolymus
TAATGAACTTCAGAAATAATCTTCAGTAAACTGTTGTAAAATGGATCTTCACATTCAACATCTCTCAGTCGTTTTAGCATCCAAATAATCTTTGTAATCATCTCTAGCCGCACTTCTTTTGAGTCTTTGCCAATTTCGAAGTTGCTCCCCCTTGATCTTTGCATCAGATTCCCCTTATAATGTTTGGAATTAGACATTTCATTCATTATTACATACTCCCCCTTATGATGAAATGAGAATCATTCCATCATACACAAGAATGAATGAAATCCTCCGCGTAAGCCATCAATTCATAAAGTAGTAAGTAGATCTTTGCAAATCCACTTATTTAACCTTTTCAGATTAAGGGAATGGGAAGGTAACACCCAATTTCAACGAATGAAATTGTTTTCAATCTTATAGAAATATTGGCCTGTGATTATAACAGATTTACTTAGTACAACATATGTACTATATATATATGAGACTTATTGATGCTCATCTCACCAGGTCTTGCATTCAATCATCGATAGCTTAAAAATAGCATATCTATGAATGTTTTGGCAAATTAACATATAAAATGCTAAATATGTGTAGTGTAGAAAGATAAAGCAACATATGCTTCTGTTTAGGCTCAAAAAGATAAATCGTGTGGACTACACAAATTTATCAGACTCAATAAGTGATCAAAAAGAGTTGAAGGGAGGACATATATCCTTCTGATTTAATATCAACTTTCTCTGAATGAGAAATTGATAGATGATGAGCTGCTGAAACAACCCATCTATCCCATGTACAGATAATTCACATCATCATACTCATAACACTTAAAATAGTATTGTTACAAAACATGGACTAATAAAAACTTTCTTTAATACATATATGAGTAAACAAAATGCCATCAACACTAAACTTTCCCCTTTCCTTTATCCTGTGAGGTATGATGATCTBYAAAAYCGGTTAGTCCAACAACTGAGCGTTAGACCAAAAAGGTCTAGTGAGTGTATAAATCTCAAACAAACAACATACATTCTAAACAATAAGTTTAGAATCAAACCTGTTCCGATACATAAACATATTTACGTCTCTCGCGGTTACACCGGCATTACATCTCTCTCGTGGTTACACCGCCATTTCATCTCTCTCGCGGTTACACCGCCATTACATCTCTCTCGCGGTTACACCGCCATTACATCTCTCTCTCGCGGTTAGACCGCCATTAAAATTACATTGCTTTGGTTCATCGGGCCTCTGGTTTCAAACAATACATAGAAAAATATTTCGACAACCAGGACCAGAGCCCCTCTGGTCTCTCTACCAGAGCTTCTGGTCTTCACGACCAGAGCCTCTGGTTGAACCAACCAGACAGAATATAATTCGACAATCAGGACCAGAGCCCCTCTGGTCTCTCTTCTAGAGCTTCTGGTGTTCACGACCAGAGCCGCTGGTTGAACTAATCAGACTTAGAATATATTTCAACATCCTCGACCAGAGCCACTCTGGTCTCTCTACCAGAACCCTCTGGTCTCTCTACCAGAGCCCCTCTGGTCTCTCTTCCAGAGCTTCTGGTTTCACAACCAGAGCCTCTGGTTTCACTAACCATACTTATAATATATTTTAACATACTCAACCAGAGCCCCTTTGGTCTTTCTACTAGAGCCCCTCTGGTCTCTCTATCAGAGCATCTGGTTTCACGACCAGAGCCTCTGGTTTCATGACCAGAGCCTCTGGTTTAACTAACCAGACTTATAATCAAGTCCGGACAACACTTGAACGGTTTATTGTCTATATACAGATAATCCCCATACATATTATATTCATAATGACTAGTTCCAAATACTACTAAATTGTATGTAAACAATTTATACTCAAAGCTTTAATACACTCACCTTAGAAATCAAATATCATAGCTTTGAATTCTCTTCTTCTTTTTCTGCCAATCTGTATGATTCACCAAGGAGTCTTCCAAATATAGAAAGTGTTTCAAAGGTGTGATAAGCTTCTTTTTCTTTCACATACACTTGCTATTTATAGTAAGTGTATGACTGCCCCTCAAAGGTCGGCTAACATGACTACGTCACCCACACCCACACACACACACTTCTACATAAAATATTCAAATAAACATAGACCGCCCCTCAAAGGTCGGCTAACATAACCACGTCACCCCCACCCACACACTTTTACATAAAATATTCATATAAACATAAAGATTTAAATTATTAAATCTTAATAAAATAACCCGAATATTACAGCTGCGTGCCCCAAGTGTTATTAAAACACTTATCTATTGATAGATAAATGAGTAACTGGTGGGGTTGTGACAAAAATTGGTATGGGCTTTGCCTTTTTCAATATTAGTCTCGAAAGACTTGAGAACTAATAGATTGTGTGGTATCCCCATATTTTAGAAGTTTAGAATAGGATTCTCATATTCTTTTAATCCTGACACAACTCTCATCAATTCTTTTGGCTCACAATAGCTACCCCTCTCTTTTTCATTTTAGTCTCAGCACACAAACCCTTTTGTATTTAAGCTCACTCAGATATGGTTGTCCTCTTGGGTAGGTCTGTCAGTTTTGACATTCCATAGAGGTATTTCTAATAAGCACTCAGTCCCTCCTAAAATACTGTAAGCTCAGTTGATCACAATGATTGATCAAAATTATTATTGCAAATAAGCATAATGATCAGATAAAATTTGATCAAGAAATTTGGCTTTTAAGCACAATCAATGAAAGAAAGATGTGACAACGATCAGATTATTCGGTATAAGAGAGAAATGAAAGAAGATCTGTAAGAACAAGTTTATAGATTCTAATATTCAAAAAATTATTGAATGTATATCAATCAAAGTAAAAAAAAATATCAGAAAACAAACTTTGAATACAAACGAGCGTATTATCACCGAAAATGATTTTCTTATAAGAGACGTGATAATAACAGTTTGAAGAATAGCTGAAACAGGTATTGGAGTTATGTACGACGAGAAATTACACAAGTAAAATCTCAGGAAATACTTGTTCAGAGAATGTACTCGATTCCCAAAAACAACTCATTTATCAAAAACTTTTATTGAAAAACTTCTAGAGACTCCCCCTAGAAAGTTGATTTCAGTAATGTTTCAGTTTAGCTCAAAAGAATAAAAATGGAAACATTTTAAGCACGGGTTCTAAACTGAGTGTTTAGAAACCACACTCGGTAAAGCACGGGTCCTGAACTGAATTGTTCAGAAGCCTTTTTGGAATAGATAACAACTCCCCCTGTATTGGTGTATCATTGATATGATATTCTGATCAACATAAAATTGACATAGCTGCAAAACCAGATTAAGTAGATTTTGGTACCCAAATGAATTTGAGTCCTATTTTGTTAGTATCGGGTTGGGGTATGTTGTAACTTCCAAACCATCTATTCTTATTACATATATTATTTTTAGCACTTTGAACAGGATGAACAGAAATAGAATATGACCCATACAAGTTATTGTGATCATATCTGTTCTTACCTTTCCAACTGCTCTGATAGCTGTTATCTCCATGCCACCTGTTGAACCTTTTGTTATTGACAAAATCATTGGTTCTGCATGTTGAGCACATAATTCTTCTCTTGCTAAGATTGATCATATCATTAGTGGATCTCACAATGCAAGGAAGAACAGAGTTAGTAACAACAGGTGTATGAGATGAAACAAAATCAGATTTATTAACCCAGATGCTTTTAATCTTAGAAAATTTATTGGGTGATCTGACAACGTACCCTTGATAATACTGATTAGAAGAACGAGAATAGTTCTTAGAAACAGTAGATTTAGGGCTGCTTGAATAACTGTTCGATTTGGAACAATCATAAAAGCTAGTTTTACACTGTGATGGAGAACCAATTGAGCTTTGTGCACAAGAAAAGTCTTTGACTTTCTGTAAAAGTTGGTCTCTTTTAGCAATAACTAAATCAAATTTAATTTTAAGTTCAGTTCTCATCTTCAGCTCAGTCTCAAGGTCTATCTTCAGATCAGACAATTTGCTTGTAGTATCCAGGAGTTTACCTTCTAACTCCTTCTGTAGCATTTCAAACTTTCTTTTATGATTTATTAACTCTCTTTTTTCTTCATCTGAGCTGCTCTTATCATTCTCCGAAGCGATGTCAAGCCACTTTTTCTTATTAACAAGCTCTTTAGCAATTGATGTATACTTCTTTGAAGTATTTCTCTTTTCAATATAAAATTGCTTCTTTTCTTCATCTAAGCTTTCTGCTTTAGAACAATGCTTTCAGATAATTTTTTTATTTGACTCTGACAGTCTTCTGAGATATCTTTCTTCTCTTTATCATTCTTGGCCCGTTTCAAGATGATTAGCTGCTCAAAATAAGATATTTCCTTTAACAACATTTTTGCATTCAGCTCGAGAGAGTTTATCTTATTCTCATAAGATATGCGTTCAACTTTAAATTTTCTTTCTAGTTCAACCACTCTCTTCTTCTCTTTCTCAAAAACTTCTCTTTCATCATTCAAATTCTTTTCCACTTCTAAAACCTTTTTTTTCTCTAGATTCAGAAGCTTTCTTAGCTCAATCATGTCACTTTCAGAATGATGAGATTTATCAGTTTTAGAATGCTTTCTACCTAAAGAATTTCTTTTAGCTCTTAATTCACTCTGAACTTCTTGGAGTTTGTGAAATAGATCGTTATTAGACTTACTCCATGTTTTCAATTCAATATCACAATCTTTTCTTACATCATTCAGAGAATTTTTAAGTTTATTAATTTGATTTTTTAAATCATTCTCAACTCTTTCTAAAACGTCTTTGTGCTCTTTTTTGCAGATTTGTAATGAATTCTACATTAGAATGGTTCTCATAAAAAATGTTTATGTATTTTTCTTTATAGTCCACAATGCTTGTTTCCAGCTTGCAAATATGAGCTCTCATCTCTTGTTCTCCTTCTCTAGAATATCTGCCATTTAGACAAAATATAAGATTGATCAAATACAGGATCTATGCAGTTAAAAAAATGATTAAAGAAAAAACGAACTAAAAGAATTACACAATTTCTCCAAAAAAAATTCACACTTCACACAATTCTCAAACAGATGAAAATTAAACAAAATTTCAATACTCAACCAAATATGACAATCTTGACACCACCTTCTTAACAAATTTGGACAATTTAATATGAACACCATGCACATGAAATAATAATGGCCGGACGAGATTAGCATGCAAGAATATCAACCTATGTACTTAAATCGCATACCTCATGAATCTAAACCGCTCAAGGAATTATGTATGAATTCGATCAAAGCTGTGATATTAATCTGCTCAAAGCTAAATCCGGTGAAGTCTGCACAAGACTTAAACTAAATTGTCACACTCACTCTTAATCCACTCAAGACAAGAATGTATAACGCTCAAGTCTGATCACTAATCCGCTTTACTACAAACTCTAAATTGCTTATTGTATGAAGCTTAATCCGATCAAGTCCACAAGAGATGTACGAATCCGCTCAAGAGGTGTGCCTTAAACTGCTCAAGTCCGCTCAAGAAGTGTCTCTAAAATACTCACCTAAAAATCTAAATCGAACACCACAAGTTCGCTCACTCTGCTCCCTAACTCGCTCACAAGTTTAGCAAAAATACTAAGTATAAATCGCTTACTTCACTTGATAAATCGCTCACCTAGTGTCCGAATTCGCTCAATCCTATCTCACCTAGTGTCCGAATTCGCTCAAACCTAGCTCACCTAGTGTCCGAATTCGCTCAATCCTAGCTCACCTAGTGTCCGAATTCGCTCAATCCTAGCTCACCTAGTGTCCGAATT
>NC_037531.1:552030-561060 GCF_001531365.2 Cynara cardunculus var. scolymus
AATTCGCTCAATCCTAGCTCACCTAGTGTCCGAATTAGCTCAAGCCATGCTTCCCTAGTGTCTGAATTCGGTCAAGACTTCAGTCAGTGTGATGCTAAATCGCTCAGAAGTCCTCTCATCTCAAACACTTAGTCTACATAATCTCATATCCGGTCAAACACTTACTGCAGTCTCTAATCCGGTCAACTAATAAGATTCAATCGTAAAAGAAGACCAAGATTAGATCAAAACATCCCACAAACACAAATATTACAAAAGTTTATACAAACTTTGGATCAAACTCTACCTTTTTTATGAGTTTTCACATGAACATGAAGAACATCAATACTTCATAAAATCTCTAAATTGTTACTTTCAAAAACAAAATCATGTAAATGAAAGAATGAAACAGATTCAGGATATAAATCCGTACATAATGAACACAATTTTAACAATCATTTGTTCAAAAATGAGAGATTTATGAGAAAATTTATGAAGAAAAAGATGAACATTCAAGAACATATATATGAACATCAAGAATAAGAAGCTGAAATTTCCAGAAAATTGTGCAATTCATGATGATTTCTTCAATCAGATTTCCTGCAAATGTGCTCTGATACCAATTGTGTGTCCCTTTCATGATCAATCTACATAAAACTTCATGATTTCATGGCAATCTTCAAGTAATATTGTAAGAACATTAGAAGGAGATTTGAGAGAGAAAGTCAAAGCAGTCAAAGCTCATAAACACTCAATTATACATAATGAATATACAACGAAGAATCCTACTCAAAGTTACATAGAAACACCCTATTTATAGGGTCAAACATAAAAGCCTAGTCAAAGTCAAACTAAACACAAAAAGTCAAACACGATGTCTATTTTAAATATAGACAATCTTATCTTTCAAGACAAAAACAATTTTACACAGAAATTCAGTCCTAACATTTTCGTTATTATTTGTGTTGATATTAAACTCATTTGCATTATATAGTTTTGTAATGCTTGATTTTCATGTTTATGAAAATTATATTTGCTTGTAAGTATTTAACTACTTTTGAACGAAGAGGTTCTAGGCAGTTGAATAACATGTTGTACATGATCATATGGGCTTTAATCTGAATCCTTGTAGGCCTTCATTGATTTATTACACGGCCTCTGTATACTGGATGCAAATATTGAGACTCGCTATACAGAGCTTTGAATTATGCAGGATTATTCTTCACACTACTTCGAAGATTAGAAGCCTTCTATGCAGAGTCGCAAATCTGTAGGAAACTTACATATACAGAGGTTCCGTGTTGAACATGCAGAGCCTCTATGCAGGTCTGCAATAAGTATGGAAGCAACTTCAGCTGCGCTATGTGGTACATGCAGATGGTCTGTGTAGTTCTGTATGAAGCACGTCATCAGGATCAAAGGTTCTGCATAGCACGAGGAGAGACAGAGCTCTTACTTAAGAGATAAGTGTATTATGTACAAAGGCGTCTTTTATGTCAATTATCATAGAGATCATCTTATATGAAGCAGAGATACCACCCCTTGAGCAAGAGAAGGAGCCAGAAGTATTCTTAAGTTCAATCCGTAATCTGTTGGAGTTTCAAGAACTTTTTAGGATGTTCATCAGGCTTGAAAACATCTAGACCTTCTTGTCTTCCATTTATTTTTTAACTTTGAAGCATTGTACTTTAGTTTCAATCGTACTATTCTTTCTGAATAGTTAATGTAAACCAGAGGTTATTTTTAACCTCTGCCTTCAATTAGACTTATGTTTTTAATTCCCGTAAGAACCTGCCTTCTTTTTAACCTCTGTTGCAGTATCGAAAACTTTTTATGTTTTTCTTATTTTTCTTAATTTAAGAAAAAGGATCGGTTACAAAAACGTTAAAAATCCCTTAACTTTAGAAGTAATATTCGTGGTTCTGGTGTACAACGACATTGTCATTCGTTGTTCGTATAGTTTTGGTCATTGGATTTTGGTTTGTACAATGATCTATTAATTGGTCAATGTAGTATGCTACATGCTTTCATTATTATTATTTTTTTTGTTTGATATTAAACTTATTTGCATGATCAACACAGAGATTCTACACTTAAGTGTTGAGAAAGAGCTATGTCTCTTCATGTGCTATGTTGAGCCTACCCTTCTTCATATATGGAGTACATATTTTGTTTTAACTTTGAATATAGAAGTCGAAAGGTTTGTTTATAGAGTGACACGTGGAAGTGTAGAGTAATTATTGGACGCATTAAGCGTGTAAATTTAAAGTTGTCGTATTTTAAGAAAATGTTTAACTACCATTACGATGTAAGTTAATGGTTGGTCGTATCATATTCGAAGACATGGCTGAATACCATCTTAGATGCATTTTAGAGGAAGGAATGTGTTGTAAGTCTTGAACGTCAAGAGTTGTTGACTAACTCTGAATTTCATTTCAGAATATTATGTCTGAATGTGACTAAACATTGAACTGTGACCCTTCATATTCAGACTTAGTACATCTGAACTACAAAGACCCTCTAGGATAACAAATTTTTCCCCAACCGATACTTCCATATCTGTATAGACCTTTTACATTATCTTTTGTTATGTGATAGTCAATATTTGTAAATTAACCCTTACGAAAGCCATGAAGTTCTTAAACTCCATATCAAAATGTTCAACTTTGGAATGTACAGAGTGAATTTTTTGCTCCCGCACTTATAACCACCATCTTACATCTGGAACCAACTTCATAATTAGAAATCTGTATTCACAACAGATAGCATGGGAAGACTTCCTCAGCCTACAGATTTGCACATACAAAGAATTATTCCAGATTTGCAATCGTTATTAAAAAGTTTGGGTTGGGTTAAAACTTTTTCTTCAGATCAGACCTCAATATCTGTATAAATCTTATCAAGTACCCTTCGTCATGTGAAAATCAATATTTGAAAATTAGTCCTTAAGAAAGTCACTAAAATTGTTAAAGTTCATATTAAATTGTTTGTGACCTATTACATACATAGTTACTTCCGCACATCTGAATTTATAACTGAGGCCATAAATCTGCTACACCATGTTCATACTTGAATGTGGATAGACTACACAACTGAAGTCGTAAATCTGGTACACCACATTCATACTTGAACGTGGACAGACTACATAACTTCAGAATTTTCATAAACTCATAGACTTAGAATTTCAGTTATCGTCGGTTATAATCCACATAAAATCTGGAATTTTTAAACGTGGGATGTGGGTTTAAATTGAGATTCATTTTCTGAACTCCTCACTACTCAAATTGGTAACTTTTCTCAACGTCAAACAAGAACAATCAAAACCAATTGCATTTCTTCTGTACGGTATGATAGTTTCTTTTGATTAACTTTCTTCAAAATTTTAATTAATTAATACATGTTTTTCCTTCGATAGATTAATGGTTGGGAACAATATTACATTCGTTGAAGATCTTGACATACAGAAGGATGATTTCATTGTCAAGGTCCGAATTGTTACATTGTGGAAGCAACCGGTGTTTAAAAACCCGGATGAAATATATTCCATTGAAATGATATTAATGGATGAACAGGTAAATTCTTATATCCTTTTTAAGCTTTAGTATTGAAAGCATGATATTGAATTATTGTCTAAACTGTCTAAGATCTTCACATCATCACTATTCATTGATTTTTCATTTTTATATTTTTAGGGCACCAAAATACAAGCAAATGTCCTGCAAAAATGGGTTCCCAAGTTCAGGAACTTACTTCAGGAAGGGGCTGCAGTTTTCATTAATAATCCTACAATTGCTCGATATTGAAGGAAGTACAAGTTAATTGATAATACAAACAAGTTAAATTTGTATTACAAGACTTCTGGGTCGAATTTTCAGGATTTTAAGGGTTCCATTTTTGGTTTCTCATTTGTCAAATTTGCAAACATTAAATCCAAAAGTATCCCAGAACATACAGCAGTTGGTGAGTGAATTAAATTCTTTCACATTTATTGTATTGTTTAAATAAATTATATATTGTACTGTTATTGAAGTTAGATGTTGTTATGTTAACTTTTTGATCATTACATAGATGTAATTGGGGAAGTTATTGCTTGTGAGACAATGGTAACTCTTCCAGATAACAATCCGGAATCAGAAGAGATGTTGTGTGATAGAAAGCTTGAGAAAGGAGTTGATAGGAAGCGGCTTTTGGAAAATTGGTCTGATGACGATAAGGAAGAAAAAGGATCGGCTATAGAAACATTAAAGATCCTAAAGTTGAAAAGTAATATTCTTGCTTTTGATGAACAATTACATTCAAACTCGTAGGTTTTGGGTTGGTGGTTGAATTTACTTTGGACAATGATTTTTGCATTGGTACTTATGTTATGATACACGTTTTCGTTATTATTTGTGTTGGATTTGATATTAAACTCATTTGCATTAAGTAATTTTGTAATGTTTGATTTTCATGTTCATGAAAATGATATCTGCTTGTAAGTATTTAACTATTTTCGAATGAAGAGGTTCTGGGCAGTTGAATAACATGTTGTACATGATCAGATGGGCTATACTCTGATATCCTTGTAGGCCCTCATTGATTTATTACACGGCCTCTGTATACTCCATGCAGATATTGAGACTCGCTATACAGAGCTCTGAATTTTTCAGGGTTGTTCTTCACACTACATCGAAGATTAGAGGCCTTCTATGCAGAGTCGCAAATATGTAGGAAACTTACTTATATAGAGGTTCCGCGTTGAACATGCAGAGCCTCTATACATGTCTGCAATGAGTATGGAAGCAACTTCAGGTGCGCTGCATTGTACATGCAGATGGTATGTGTAATTCTATATGAAGCACGGAATTAGGATCAGAGATTCTGCGTAGCACGAGGAGAGACAGAGCTCTTACTTAAGAGCTAAGTGTATTATGTACAAAGGCGTCTTATATGTCAATTATCGTAGAGATCATCTTACATGAAGCAAAGATACTAGCAAGAGAAGGAGCCAGAAGTATTCTAAGTTCAATCCGTAATCTGTTGGAGTTTCGAGAACTTCTTAGGATGTTCATCAAGCTTGAAAACATCTAGACCTTCTTGTCTTACATTTATTTTTTAACTTTGAAGCATTGTACTTTCATTTCAATCGTACTGTACTTTCTGAATAGTTAATGTAAAACAGAGGTTATTTTTAACCTCTGCCTTCAATTAGACTTATGTTTTTAAATCCTGTAAGAACCTGCCATCTTTTTAACCTTTGTTGTAGTATCGAGAACTTCTTACATTTTCCTTCTTTTTCCTAATTTAAGAAAAAGGATCGGTTATAAAAACGTTACAAATCCCTCAACTTCAAAAATAATATTCGTCGTTCTGGTGTACAACTACATTGTCATTCGTTATTCGTATAGTTTTTGTCATTGGATTTTGGTTCGTACAATGATCTGTTAATTGGTCAATGTAGTATGCTACACACTTTCATTATTATTTGTTTTGGATTTAATATTAAACTTATTTGCATGACCAACACAGAGGCTCTACACTTAAGTGTTGAGAAAGAGCTATGTCTCTTCATGTGCTACGTTGACCCTACCCTTCTTGTGAAGTCCAAAAATCATACAAACATCATATGATCTTCAAGAATTATGATGAACAGAATAGTAGAAAGAATATCTTCAAAGAATGATTTGATTGAGAGAGAGAAAATTACAGCTGAAAATTCTTGATTACAATTTGCTAATCACTTGTTAATGACAATTACAAGGAAAATACTATTTATACTAAGAAATAGTAAAACTAAACTATTACAAAGTAAAACTATTCTAAGGAGAAACTTGAATATAACTTTAACGCTCTAACTCAAACCCAACATTCTCCCCCTTTGGATTCAAGTTTGGACTCTTGTGAATTTCGTCTTTCGCAGTCCAAGTATTTTCTCCAATCTTCTCATAGCGTTCCTATATTGGATCTTCTCCTCGAGCAAATTTATCGCGTTGACCAGCAAATATCTTTCCTTGGAGTTCATCCGTTCTGATTCAGCAGCTTTATCGTTCATCACCCTTTTTAAGTCAAGTGCCCTTCTCACTAATTTTATCGTGCCATCGGAATATTTATTCAGCTCGCTAAATCTCATAAATTTCTTAACTTGAAGTTGAGCGAAGTAGATAACCCCGAACTCTGGACTTTCAAGAACTGTATAGACTGGATAGCCTTCAATATCTTCTAGTTCTTGGTTTGGTCTTTTAAGATTGATGATTCGTTGATTGTCTTCAAGACCCATTTGCACATCAATGACCGTCGCCAGTTTTACATGACATCGCATAAATCTCTTGATAGCTTCAAGAGCAATCAATTCTCCTTCCTTTCTGATCGTCATGTTTTTGAGTTCAAAGTACATATATTCAAGGTCATTCAAATATAAGTTTGAAAAGTCTGCTTCGCTGAACCTCCAGATCTGACCATCCTGCCTTGTTACTGTGAAAACAGGATACCAGATTCTTAACAACTTCTGAGCATCAATTTGTTTAATCGTTACAATCTGATGCTTTGTACGCACTTCACTAATTGGCAGGCACTTGGCTTTCAAAAGATGTCGGTATTCAATACGGTATTCTTTTGTCTGCTTATGAATACTCAGAACTTTGTCGCCCCTTAGAACTTTTCTATGACGAATGAAGATTCCAAAGTAGATATCTTCTAGATATGGCTCTCGGATCCTTACACGATCATATCCAGGAAAATTTGCTCTAATATGGAATGGCACATAATCTCTGGTGAAGATTTCAGTTGGATCAACTTGTTCTCTTTGAGCAGGTAAAACTGCAGTGGAAGATTCTGGAACAGACTGACGTTCTTCTTGAACAGGATAGACTGGATCTTCATCATCTATATCAGCTTCAAAGTCAAAATAGATCCCAGTCGACTCATCGATATTGTCAATGTCCTCTCCAAAATATTGCTCTCCACCCAGAGTAGTAGAGAACACCTCGTTGAATCCTACTTGGCAGACAAATCCATTAACATCCTTGTTCCTACCGTGAAGTCCGCCAGCTTTTCAACCATTGGCTCGATCGTAGGACTTGTCTCCATATCTTCATCTTCAACTTCAATGGCCTCAATTGTTCTTTCCCGAACTGATTTTGGGGCAGAAGCTTCAGCAATAACGTCTCGAGTTGAAGGCTCCTCACTAACCCTTGTACCTTGCTCAGATGTCTCGGCCAATTTCTGTCTCTTTCTCTCCCCCTCATGACTATCTGGATCATCCTGATCGTCATGCCTTCGTTTGAGAGATATGGCCTGAGACTTGCAAGTTTCATCTAAGGTAGACACCCGTTCAGCTAGGGCATCCATTGAACTTTTTAGATCTTGGGTATTAGATGTGATCAACTTGCTAACTTTGGAGAAGTTAGAAGTAACCAYATCTTGAAAAGCCAAAAACTCTGAGGCTCTAACAAAAGGGTTTACGTCTAATTGTTGTCGTAAGAGACCGACCAAATCTACATCCTCAACATCTGGATTTTGAGATGCCATCAATTTTGCATATAATAACGACTTCAGTTCATCCACCGATTGATTTGGTACTGACGGTTCAGGAACATGTGGTGGTGATGGCACAGATGGTGGCTCTTCTTCTACAACTTCCTTCCCCTTCAAAAGTCTTTTAAGACTGGCCATTTGAGCATCCAAATTATCTTGAACAGCCTTTAGGGCGCCGTCCAGGTATTCCCTTAACACGAAGTCGGGTAAACTCACTCCTGGTTCACATAGAATACCAGTTGTAACAACAGTTGAATAAACTGTTGTGCCTACGTTCAATGTTGGCGTAATGTTAGCATTGGTAGGACTTCCGACCTGTCCTTGTGGAATGTCAAAAGACACCACTCTAGTCGTTTCAGCAAGTTCACTAAGAACTACACTTGAAGCAACAGATGCTCCTGACTCATGTGTACATAAGTGTATCGGCTCTAGACTCGAGGTGCACAGAATCGAAGTCGTAGGCTGGGGCAGCCGCCTACTTATTTCAATAACTACATTCTCCAATTGAGAAGTAGTTAGCATATGAGCTCTATCCTCTTGTGAAAATGAAACAATTGGTTGTTGAGAACCAATTGAGTGGATGGGTTGGGTGTGCAATTGCATAGCTGGGCTAGCTATGTCTTGTTCAATACCAACATTCAATGGATGAATCAGTAGCAGATGTGGTTGCCCGGCTAAGTGTTTCAGTTTGGAAATGAGCTTGATCTTCTTTTTCTGCTCCACTTTCACCCTCTCCATGTTCTTTTTCTTCCCTTTATCTCAACCTCTCTTCATTTTTGACATTAACACCCTCATCTCCTCCATCATCAGGTATATCTTGAAGTATGCGATCGTAATCATCACGTTCGTCAACGTTGAATGACAAAGAATACAAACTTGGACAAGGTTGCTGAGCTGAATATTCAGGAAAAATATCATCAATGTCATCAACAATAGTACCAATTGTAATGTTTTGATCAGGAATGGATTGATCACGATCTTCTGCTCCATCATTATCATCATCTTGATCATCACCAGAATCTGCCAAATTATCAGATTCAGTAGCTTCCAAACTTGAGGAAGTTGAGGAAGTACTGACAGTTAGAGTACTTTGCTGATCAGACGCTCCCCCCGCCTGTTCACCCCTCTCAGATTCTTTTTCTCTCAACTCGGTTCCCTGTTCAGGTAACCCCTATTCCTGAACTCTCTCTTCTATTTCTAACTGCTCTCTCACAGCTGAGGCATGGGGTGATCCGTGGGCAAGTTCAACCGGTTCTGGTTGAGCTATTGGATCTATCACTCGCCTATAATCTATTACGCATTGAGCAGTCAGATCAGCTAAGGCAATAAGTTCTGGTGGTACCGGCATTATCGAATCCAAGTCTTCCACTTTAGTATGCTGTCGAATTCTGGTCATGGTGAATGTCGGCCCTTTTTCAGAATTGGATCTGGCCGGAATATCCTCGTTAGCATTCATCATAGCCTTGATAAACAGTTGTAGAAACCTCTGAAATGGCACAAACTTTCGAGCTTTAGACTGGAATCTTTTTGCATTGACCA
>NC_037531.1:561160-561448 GCF_001531365.2 Cynara cardunculus var. scolymus
GAGTCTTCCCATGCGAGAAGACCCTTGTGTTCGTCTTCGTCAGAGGACTCGTCTGTTACTAGCTTACTTGATTGAGCTAGCAGAGACTTCTGCTGATAGTATTCAGCCTTCTTTTTATAGAAGGCTGCATCTTTAGGACCCCTCTGTGGTGCCCTTGGCCCTTTCGACCAGCAGTCTGCAGCAAAGAGCTCGTCCTCTGTGTCTGAGTCTTCCCATCCACTCAACCCCAAGGCTTTTCAAGAATAATGAGTTATTTTCCTCTGCCGTTCTCATGACACCATACCTCTT
>NC_037531.1:561533-568482 GCF_001531365.2 Cynara cardunculus var. scolymus
GTGTTCAGTCTCGAGTATGTGTCCGACAGGGACTCACCGTCTTTTGCCTTGAAGCTGTGATACTCATCAATGCAAATTGATCGATTGTTTTTAAGGATTTTCTTGCCTCCTTTAATTTGCTTCTCTAGTTCTGCCTAAATGTCCATGGACAGTTGACAATGATCGATGCAGAGAGTTTAAGTGTTGTATGCAGAGAGTCACCCCACACACATAGCTTCACTTACGGTTCAAATGGGTCTACTTAAGTGGCATTTGTCCCTTTACACGTTTATTTTCCTTTTTTCATGGCTTATATGATGTTTCAAATGAAGAAAACAACTTTGATATGTTCTCTGTCTAACTAAGTCTGGATCAATTGTATCTAGACTTATAAGTCTGAAAATGCAAGTCTGGACGTATGTGTCTTTGTCAACGTGCATAATTGTCTGCCAAACTTACAACATAGCATGCCTTAGAAATTTGAGAATAAATCTGAACTCCTTTTCTCCAAAGAAAATTCAGAATTCTCTTCACATAATTGATGTTTCAGATGAAGGAAACAACTCTGATATGTCTATGTATCACTAAATCTGGAGTCATTATTTCCAGACTTTTGCATCTTGTACATGAAGTCTGGACTTATGTTCCCTTGGTAAGATTCATAATTGTATGGCAGAATTAGAAGGTCATAAAAAAAATTTGAGAACAAATCTGAACCCCTTTTCCGCAATTAAAATTCAGATTTCTCTTCAATATTTTATGACGCTTACATGAATACACGAATAAATCCCATTACACTTAAGCTCTGTATACGGGTCAAACCTTTTTGTGACCTATATATATTTTTGTAAAAAAACATCATTTACAACTGTTTGAAAAGCAAAATAAAAATAATCAATCAAACGAATAAATGTTAACAAAAAATATGCATTAATATGATAGTAACAAAATAATACAATAATACTCAATTAAACAGTTCCAACAACTAACTAAAATAAGTTCCACCCATTTTAGGAAAACCATGAATCTAAAATATTATCGGAAATATCTTCGAAGTAGTTATCTATTTTTAAAGTTGAGGGAGATCCACGTCCAATCTCAGGAATGAAGTTATGAGCTATACGGGTTATACCAAAATCATCAAATTGGTTCGGGTTTATAGACCCGAAATCATGATACATGTTAAAAGATGCAACTTCATCACCAAGTTGTATTGAATCAAATGATTGGTAATCCAAAGGTGGTGCATCCGCAGGTGGAAGCTTGAGCGACTTTCGGTTGGGATGATGGTCGGACATTGATGTAACATTCGTTGGCGGTGGGTTTTCCAAAACCGTTGGCATAACGAAATTTGTAATAGCACTAGGACCACAGAGTTTAATGGCAGCATTATCATATACCTTGGCAGCCTTCTCTGGCGTATCTGTTGATCCCAGATCTCTCAATAACACTAATAATTAAGTTACGAATAACCAAACTATAATGTTTGGATGAATAAAATGGTGAACACTCAAGAACAATTTATGAACATTCAAATAATATACTTGAGTGTCAAAGGTTTCACTTTATTTCAATGATTGTGAAAAACGTAGTAGAGTCTTAGATTACAATAGGCCTAACCACCTATTTATACTAGTAATCTAGCCAAGAAGATAACTATCTAATGAGACTATTTAGCTAATCTTCTAAGAACAGATAAAGCTTATCTAAACATGGATAAACCTAAAATAGGATAAACTTTGTAGAATCCAGCCGTTGATTAGTCATCTCCAGCTGTCTTCCATGGGTCATTAATTTAACCTTATCTTCATATCTTCATCGCATGCCTCTGGTTGAACTAGTGAGGAAAACTCCAAGTGTCAGTACCCAGAGGGGTTATGAAGATGCACTTTCCATCGCATCTCTGGTCAGTTCATCGACCCTTTGGTTGTTCTTCAGGCTTAGCCATTTTGCCTTGAAGTCTTCCATCGGCCTTCTGGTTCTTCATCACTTGTTTGTCT
Organism: Cynara cardunculus var. scolymus; assembly: GCF_001531365.2. Taxonomy (NCBI): domain Eukaryota; kingdom Viridiplantae; phylum Streptophyta; class Magnoliopsida; order Asterales; family Asteraceae; genus Cynara; species Cynara cardunculus. The sequence continues at coordinate 563,513 of NC_037531.1, forward strand.
TCATTAATTCCATACATAAGATTTATGGGGTCTAACAATCTCCTCCTAAGTAATGAAAGAACAAACATTAACTATTCTAGGAACATTTAAAGTATAAATGAAGAATAGAGGCTATTATAAAGAAAAGCATCTTTTGCCAAATTTTCATTCGAACAAAATGATGAATTCTTACAATGACGAAAATGAAAGATATTGCAATACAAAACATAAGTAAAACTACATTCATGGTCTCCCTTGTGATATTTCTCAAAAGCGCATTAACATTCCTCTATATTGGATGACTGTAGAGATCTCATGAATAAGTCTCTGTCCCTCTCCCATCGGCACATGAGATCTGCCTAGTCTGTCGCTGATAGCCTTCCGAAACCATTCAAGTGTTGTTGTTGAGTACTTGAAGGCTTTAGTCAGCCTAAAAAATTTCGTTGTCCCAAACTCATTTTTGTATACCAGACCTAGTTCTGGTTGAGTAAGTACAGAGGCAGATCTCTTCTTCTGCAGGCCTGAGAAGTCTTCATTGGGTGGAGTGTAGGAAAGTCTATCGATGCCAAGCCGAAGAGCTATCTCAAAATCACTCTTGGCTCTATGCTTCACCAAGGTCTCTATTTCTGCACAATCGCTCTGTTTGCCATCCCAAATCGTATGCTCTGATCCTATCGCTGAGTCGTATATGCATAAAGCTCAATCAAGTCATAGGGATTGAGATTGATCAAGTCATTGTCATTGAAGACGCTGACTTGACCATGGGCTCACTCCACTGTGTACTCGATATACTTGATGGCTCTATTGGTGAAGGTCCTCATCTTGATGTCCATGACTAACCTTACTCCATCGTTTGAAAAGACAGCCTGTGGTGGTTGAGTAGTCTGTCTAACAAACCTGTGGCGTAGGAGGTTCATAGATTTCGGTGAAAGCATGGGAGGATTAAGGGCTAAACCTTCATCGCGATCATGATATAAATATTGATGGATGTTTTCCATCATGACTGGGTCCCTTGGTGGCACCTCTGGACGTCTTTTTAGCAACTCCATGTTGGCGATGATTTCATCGACGACCCCTTGAGGAGTGTGCCTCGATGAAGAGGGAATGCTTGCACCTGGGTTGGTTGGGTTGTGGGTTGTGTTTGGGTTAAGGGTTGAGAGTGGGATGGTGATGGAATGGTTTGAGTTGGCCCAGATTGGGGTAGCTCTAGTTCATTGGGCTCAGGTGGGGTGGTTTCTGGTTCATGGGTTTTTTGTTTGGATGGTTTCTGGTTCATGGGGTTGTGTTTGGGTTGGAGGTTGTTGTGGTGAGGAAGGTTGGATGTTTGTGGGTTTTGGTTGTGTAGTGAAGGGTTTTGTGGTGTGAGTTGTTGATGAAGGGGTTAAGGGTAGGTTGGGAGTTGGTGATGGGGTGAAGGGTAGGCTGGTTTCTGTTTGTGGGGTGGATGGTTCTTCATCGGTTGATGAGCTCAGCTCAATGGGTTCTTGGGAGGTGGCGAAGGGAACATGTACATTATGTACATCTTCAGAGGGTTAGGCATTTGGTTCCCTTGCTATGGTTCTTTGGGTTGGTGAGGATGGTTGATTTTGTGTTTAAGGTGGTGGCGGTGGTGCATCGAATTCCATTGGTTGAGCATCGGTAACCGGGTTCTCCCCCTCATGAGGACCAAGACCATGATCACCGGGGTCTAGGTCCTCATGCCTCGGTCTCTTCTGTGGGCGGCTGGTTGAGCATGAAGCTCTGTTCCTTTTTTTCTTCTTCTCTTTCCTAAAGGTCGCAATATACGCCTTCAGGACTTGTTGTCGTCAACTCTCCTCCATCGAGTAAAGGAGAGAGTTGGTGCGTGCCTGTTGATCGGCAAGGCTCTGTGAGAGAGCCTTGGTAGGTTGTGCGGCACGATGGATGAATTTTACACTTATCTCATTGAAGGATGAGATAAGTGCCTTTGACAAGGCCCTTAGATCGGCCCTGGTGGCGAACTCCATAGTGGATGATGAGGCAGGTGAGGGAACGGAGGTGCAAGTGGATGCGGGTGGTGGGATGGGTAGATCGGCTATGAGTTTCCTCACCTCTGCAGTGAAGGAAGTGAAGGCTTTATCAAAAGATGGTACTGCAGAGGGGGGGTGGAGGAGGAGGTGGTTGGGGTATGTGGGCTATTATAGTAGCTGGGAGAGAGGTTAGGGTGTTTTGGATGTTGGCCATTTGGGTGGAGAGGGAGGTTAAGGTTTCATCGATTAATGATGTTGTGGGTGGGGTAGGTTGAGGGATTTGGGAGATTATGGTAGTTGGGAGGGTGTTAAGAGTGTGGGAGATGGTGTGTATTTGGGCGATGATGGAGGCTAGTGTCTCATCGGTCGCCGTTTCCTGGGCTGTGAGGCTGGCGATGGAATTCATCATGAGTTGGTTTCGTTAGGTGGCAAAGGTGGATGTGGTGTTATGGTGTTAGGTGATGGTTTGTTGTAACATTTGGAGGCGGGTGGTGTTGTCTCTGGTTTGGGTTTCGAGGGATGCAAGGGATTGTTGAATGGGGATTAGATCGATAGAAGGTGGGTTGTCGACAATCCCTTGGATGATGAGTTTTAGTTCTTCCAAGGACCGCTGAATCGAGTCGACAAAGTCTTGGAACTTAGCCTTTGTGACTAGATCAGCCACAGGGGTTACCTCTGCAGCAACGGATGCTGCAGGTTGAGCCTCAGCTCCAGAGGTGTTGATCCCAGATCTCTCAATAACACTAATAATCTAGTTAATAACAACCAAATTATAGTGATTTGATGAACAAAGTGATGAACACTCAAGAAGAAATTATGAACAAATAAGCACAATCTTGAGCGTCAAAGAATTCACTTTATTAATAAGAAAAATGTAAAAGCGCCACTTTTTACAATAGGCCTAATCACCTATTTATACTAATAAGAAGATAACTATCTAWTGAGACYTTTTAGCTAATCTTCTAATAACAGATAACGATTATCTWAACYATRGATAAACTTTAGTAATTAAGATAAACTCGAAATCTAGCTGTTGACTTGTCATCTCCAGCTGTCAATCATGGTATGATGGATCATCCTTATCTTTAAGTTTCATCGCATGCTTCTGGATGAATTGTTGGATAATACACTAAGTGTAGTCGTCCATCGGTCCTCTGGTTGTGCTCCAGACTTAGTCAATTCTGCCTTGATGTCTTCATCGGTCTTCTGGTTCTTCATCACTTATTGCTTTTCATTACTTTTTTACTTTATGAATTATGGGGTTTAACAATCTCCCCCTAAGTAATGAAATAACAAACATAAACTAATCTAGAAACAACCGTGAAGAACAGAGACTAATCTAATAGAAAAACATCAAATTCCAAATTTTCATTAGATGATGAAATTCTTACAATACTTGAATCAAAAGACATCAAGACAAAACAAAAAAATACAACTCATCATGAGCTACCTTGATATATTTTTCTGAAGCGCAGGAGCAGTGTTCGATAGCCGATGACTGTCAATATCTCATGAATGAGTAGACTCCCTTCTTCTCTTGGCACGTGGTTTCTACCCAGTCTTTCTCTAATGACTTTCTGAAACTGTCTTCGTACAGGTATTGATGGATGTTTTCTATCATAATTGGTTCTCTGGGTGGCAATTCAGGACGTCTCCGCATCAACTCCATGCTCTGTATAATCTCATCTACCAGGCTCTGAGGAGGTTGCCTTGATGAAGAGGGAGTATCCGCATGCACCACGGGTGGTTGGGTTGAGGGTTGTGTATGAGCTGATGAGGGTATGGTTTCTTGTTGAGTTGGTTCAGCTTGGGTTGGTTGTGGTTCATTGGGTTCGGCTTGGGTGGTTTCTGGTGCATGGGGTTCTGTTTGGGTTTGTGGTTGTTGGGGTGATGAAGGTTGGATTATTTTTGGTTCTGGTTGTATGGATAAGGCGAAGGGTTTTGTGCTGCGAGGGGTTGGTGAAGGGGTTAAAGGTAAGTTTGGTGTGGGTGATGAAGGTTGGTTTATTTCTGTTGGTGGGGTGATTGGCTCTTCATCGGTTGAGGAACTCAACACGATGGGTTTTGGGGTTGCAGCAAAGGGAACATGTACATATTGTACATCTTCAGAGGGCGGAGCCTCTGGTTCCCTTGCTTGGGTTCCTTCGGTTGAGAGTGGTGGTTGAGTTTGTGGTGATGGTGATGGTGGTGCAGCGAATTCTGTATTCTGTGCAGCCGCAACATTTGTCTCCCCCTCATGATGTCCAAGACCTTGATCATTGGGGTCTTGGTCTTCATGCCTTGGCCTTTTGTGTTGGCGGCTGCTGGAGCAAGAGGCTCTGCTCCTCTTCTTCTTTTTGTCCTTCCTGAAGGACACAAGATACGCCTTCAGGGCTGCTTGTCTTCGACTCGCCTCCATTGTTTGGAGGAGAGAGGTGGTGCGTCGTTGTTCATCGGCCAGGTTCTGGGAGAGAGTCCTTGTTGGATGGATGGCCCGATGAACGAATTTGGCAATAATCTCATTGAAAGATGAGACTAGCGCCTTGGACAGAGCCCATAGGTCAGCTCTGGTTGCAAACTCGATGGAGGAGGATAAGGCTTGTAGTGGTATGGAGGTGTTGGTGGATGTATATGGAGGGATGGGAAGATTGGTGATGAGGTCTCTCACCTCTGCAGTGAATGAGGAGAAGGCTTCATCAAAGGATGGGCCTGTAGAGGGAGGTTGGGGTGGAGGAGTAGCATCAATTGGTGAGGTTGGCAAGGGTAGCATCGATGGATGGAGGCTATTTGAGGGTGGTTTAGATGGAGGCCATTTGAAGGTGGTTTGGATGGAGGCCATTTGATGGAGGCCATTTGATTGGTGAGGTTGGCAAGGTAGTTGGGTGAGGGTGGTTTGGATGGAGGCCATTTGATTGGTGAGGTTGGCAAGGTAGTTGGGTGAGGGTGGTTTGGATGGAGGCCATTTGATTGGTGAGGTTGGCAAGGGTAGCATCGATGGATGAGGTGGATTGAGGTGGGGCTTGA
>NC_037531.1:568642-570660 GCF_001531365.2 Cynara cardunculus var. scolymus
AGGTGGTGTTGCAGGATTGCAAGGGATTGTTGGAGGTCAGAGTTATCGGTGGAGGGTTGGTTATCAAAAATTCCTTGTATGATGAGTTTAAGTTCTTCCAAGGACCGCATCACTGTATCGACAAAGGCTTGGAACTCGGCCTTTCTGACCAGGTCTGCATGTGGGGTAACCCCTGCAGCAACAGATGCTGCAGGTTGGGCCTCTGCTCCGGAGGCGCCTTCTTGGCCTTGTGAGAAGGTAGGCCTAGAAGGACTTCCATCACGTCTTTGATAGCCCTCAAGAGAGGAGCTATCTCGTGATGTTGCGACATCAGCTTCCTCTTCCTCGGCTTCAGAGGCCGGGTAAGTGAATCGAATGTGTGTCCCCTTCGGTAGATCAAATATCAAAGGGGGATGTGCATGAAGGGAAGATCGCTCTGAACGATCTTGGGGTTCAATATCAAAAGCAACAAATGCTTCTGTGTGTGTGATGGGATGTGTCGAGCCCTGAGACGAAAGGGCTCTTATATCTTCATCACCTCTCTGTTGAGAGAGGGGTGATATAAAATGTGGTTCCTCGGCTAATACATCTCCAGAGGCCCGAAGAATGGCCTCTGGATGGCTGACTGGGGTTGGGAGTGGACTGGGTCGTCTTTGTTCAATACCCTTGCGGCTTTGATTGCCAAGGGTAGATGATGTGGTTGCCCTTTGGGTAGTGGGGGGAGGAATTGTATGAGTAGGGCCGGGGGAGGCACGATGAGTAGCATCATCATCATCATCATCCGATGAAGATGTCTCATGTGCTCCCTCACTTGGTTCGGGGGACGGTTCTAATCGCTCAGGGGTAGCTGCCCTCGGTTTCTAGGACAGCATAGAGCATTCATAGGCCTGGCGTATCTCAGATGTCGATGGAATGACATTGAGCATAGCCCTGGAGAGTGGACGGTTGATGCTGTAACCCTCCTTTGAGAGGGTTGGGCGATGTCCATGCATCTTCTAGACGGGGGTGAAGGGCTCCTCAGCTGGTAGGCCATGCTTCCTCATTGCGTCCCCAATGAAGAGGGCGAGGAAGCGAGGGAAGAGAACCGCAGAGAGAGGCTTGCCAGCGGCTTGGAGTTTACATTTCTTGACCACTGTCGCATGAATCTCGTTGTAGATGAGGAAGGCGTAGTCGAGGTTCGGTTTGAAGAACAGCCCATACATGATAGTCATGATGTTGATGTTCCCTTGGTCCAATGAGCCCAGTTTGCATGTGAGAGCTCTGTTAAAGATGGAGAAGAACATGTTCCACATCGGCGGGAGGAATTGGCGTTTGAAGTCCGATACGTTGCGTAGGTCACGATTGTAACCTAGCATCTTCACGAAGCGGAGAATGTCGTCGGTGGTTGGTGGTTCGTCATATTGTTCAATTCCAAGTTCTCGTCGAGTGGGAATGAATAGAACCCGAGAAACCTTATCCTGCGATATTTTGAGCGAGCATATCATATCATTAGGTGCATCCATGTCCCCCATTATTCCGTGGCTTTCTGGGTCAAACTTACACGTTTGCAAAAATATTGCTGGACGTACTTTATGGGTACGCTGGTGTCAGCAAGAGTGAGGACGGGAAAAAGAATGCAGTTCTTGAAAAACTCGATCATAACTGCAAATCATTCGTCAAACACTGTGTTTCGGAGTTCGATAGCGTGGTTGTTTGGCTTTATGGGTAGGAAGACGATAGCGCGGCTGTCTGCGCCGGTGGATTGGACTCTGCTGTCATTCTTGTTCGATTTGTGGGAGGCGGAGGAGGCCATTGTTGAGGAAGTTGCAGGTTTTGTTTGTCAAAATATAATTGCAGGTTTATGGAAGCGTAAAGAGAAGATGGATGAGGAAGAAGGGTATTTATAGGCGGGAATATGGTGAGGGAGTGGGGGGTGGGGGGGGGGGGGGGGGAAGGGAAACGGTTTCTTGATTATTAAAATATAATAATCATGAAAAATTTGGCGGTTTAGGTATATGTGATATGATTTGAAGAACGTGAGCCGTCTTGATAGTACGTGC
>NC_037531.1:570760-571477 GCF_001531365.2 Cynara cardunculus var. scolymus
ATTATGTCCAAGTCCTTCGACATACGACACTTTCTTAATAGATAAATTCCCAGAAATTACGTCACCATATCCAAGRATAGGCGCGTATTGATTGTTTCCGAATCTTACCGTACCACCAAAGGATTCAACAAAGTTAGATAGGAGTTCTTTTCAACCAGTCATGTGTTTAGAACATCCGGAATCTAAGAACCACGCATATAAATCGCACAAGGTATAAAGTCAAAGATGAATCGATCAACAAGTCAAACTTACTAAATCGATCAAAAAGTCAAAATTATTACACCGATCAAAAAGTCAAACTTATTAAACCGATCAAAGAATTCAAACACCAATCAAAGTCAAAAGATATGAAATCGATCAAAAGTCAATCACCGTTCAAAAGTCAAACACCGTTCAAGTGTCAAATATCGCTCACTTACCAAGCGGATTCCTAAACCGCACACTTACCAATATCCGATCAAGTTACCAAAACCTTACTAGCCGGATACTTTTAAACCGCTTACAAGTCCTCTCAAGTGTTATCCGGTTTATCACTAATCCGCACAAGTTATGTCCGGTTTACTAGCCGGATTAGCTAAACCGTTAAGAAGTCCTTCCAAGTGTTGTCCGGTTTTACCTATATCAAAAACAACTAAAACCACACGGATTGTTAAACCGCACAAGTCTTATCCGGATAGAAATTCAACCAAAAACATAAAATTTCATACTTTTTCCAAA
>NC_037531.1:574352-574775 GCF_001531365.2 Cynara cardunculus var. scolymus
TTTTTTATGAACTTTTTCCAGAAAACTAAAAAATGATTTTGGGCAATTTCATCCTCAAAACTTGTGTAAAACAAAAAATGGTGTGAATCAAAGTTGTTTAGTATGCAAAACCGAAACTCACGATACAAATTTTGAACAATAACACTCAAAGATTAAACAATTTTGGCACAAAAACCAATCCGGTCAGAAAAAAAATCAAGAACAGTGAAGAACAGTGATGAATCAGATCGAAAAATATTAAAAAATTCATGCAAAATGTGTAAAATGGATATCTTCAAAACCAAACAGCTGCAGCTTGCTCTGATACCAATTGTGGAGTCCAGATTTCATACAAATCTTGATGTGATCTTCATAGATTGATATGAACAATGATGAACACTAAGAATGATGTAAGTAATGATTAGATTGGAGAGAGAGAATTAC
>NC_037531.1:575848-652086 GCF_001531365.2 Cynara cardunculus var. scolymus
TACCTTTCTCATCGAAAATGGCTTCGAAAAAGGTACAATCGATACAACTCTCTTTCTCAAGAAGCATAAAGGTAACATTTTACTTGTTCAAATATATGTGGACGACATCATATTTGGCTCTACAAATGCAAAACATTGCGAAAAATTCTCACAGTTGATGAAAAGCAAATTTGAGATGAGTATGATGGGAGAACTTAGTTTCTTCCTTGGTCTTCAAATAAAACAAGTTCCAGATGAAATTTTTATCAATCAATCCAAATATGTGACTGATCTTTTGAAAAAATACTCTCTCTAATTCATCATCAATGAGAATACCTATGGTGTAACAGCCCGTCCCACATCGGTTGGTGATGTGAACAAAGCACTCTTTATAAGGGTGTGGATACCTCAGCCTAGTATGACGCGTTTTGGGGCTTGCGTTGTGCAGCTGCCAGAAACAAAATCGTGCGGCTACTGCTTTGTGGTTGAGCGGGCAGGTCAGTCAAAGCGGACAATATCATTGCCACGAGGTTCTAGGGGCGTTACAAGTGGTATCAGAGCCAGACCCAGATCGATGTGGCCCAACGAGGACGTTGTGTCCTAATGGGGGGAGGGTGTAACAGCCCGTCCCATATCGGTTGGTGAGGTGAACAAAGCACTCCTTATAAGGGTGTGGATACCTCAGCCTAGTATGACGTGTTTTGGGGCTTGCGTTATGCGGCTGCCAGAAACAAAACCGTGCGGCTACTGCTTTGTGGTTGAGCGGGCAGGTTAGTCAAAGTGGACAATATCATTGCTACGGGGTTCTGGGAGCGTTACATATGGCTACAGGAGTTATTTGATGATCCATCAGGCAAACCTGAAGATGTCACAACCTATAGAGGCATGATTGGATCACTCTTGTACCTAACTGCTAGTAGACCTGATATTATGTTTCCACATGTCTTTGTGCAAGATATCAAGCAAATCCCAAAGAATCGCATCTCTCTGCAGTCAAGAGGATCTTCAGATACCATAAGGGAACTCCTTCATTGGGTCTCTGGTATCTAAAGGACTCTGGCTTTGATCTAATAGCCTATACAGATGCAGATCATGCAGGATGTAAACTTGACAGAAAGAGTACGTCTGGAAGCTGTCAACTTTTGGGGAACAAGCTAGTAAGTTGGACCTCCAGAAAACAAAATTGTGTATCAACATCTACAACAGAAGCAGAATATGTTGCTGCTGCTAGTTGTTGTTCACAAGTTTTCTGGATGAAAACTCAACTTAAGGATTATGGTTTCCATTATGACAAAGTCCCAATCCTCTGTGACTCCAAGAGYGCCATAGCAATCTCTGYAAACCCAGTACARCATTCCAAGACCAAGCACATCGATKTAAGGTACCATTTTCTGAMAGAYAATGTTGAAAAAGGTAACATAGAAATGTRYTTTGTTCCAACTGAGATTCAACTTGCTGAATCTCACCACTTAGAGGCAATAATTATCTTTMAACCAGCGATCTTCAATATCTCATGGTTATGCCCATAAGTGATACAATAACTTAGCCATAAATTTTCTAAGTATCCTAAACCAGAGCCTCTGGACATTTAGAATGACTTCGATTAACTGGCAAAATTACGTCTTTGTAACCAGAGCCCCTCTGGTTCAAAGCAAATACTTGGTATTTTTCTTAACCAAGTCCTTTTTCTTCAAACCAGAGCCTCTGGTTCTATAGACCAACGCCTCTGGACTCCAACACATTGAGATGTCAAAATCTCAATCCTTGGATTCTTGCATCCTTTCACCTTCACCTCCTAGAGTTTCCGGTTCCAAAGACCAGATCCTCTGGTTTTCCCCCACTACTTGCAATATCTTCTTTTCTTTAAACCAGAGCCTCTGGTTCTAAAGACCAGAGCCTCCGACTTCAAACTCTTTGTAATCAACGTCCCATTGGTCTCAAAGAGTTTCCCTTATCCCACTCCACTTAGTCTTAACCATTTCCTTTCATACTTCTTTTCATAGTTTTTCCAACCAGAGCCTCTGGTTCTAAAGATCAGAGCCTTTGGATTCAAAGTCTTTGTCACCAGAGCCCCTCTGGTCTCAAAGACGATTCTTTTTCCTTGTTCATGACATTCATTGCCTTCTCAATGAGAGCCTCTGGTTCTATAGACCAGAGCCTCTGGATTCAATGTCCTTGAGCTTTTCAAAAACTCACAAGCCATGTTTCTCAACCAGAGCCTCTGGTTCTAAATACCAGAGCCTCTGGCTTTGTTCTCTTTGCACCTATTGCATCCTTAATCTCAATGACTTTTCAATCCTATCTTGGCTTATGCTTCTCTCAACTAGAGCCTCTGGTTGTATAGACCAGAGCCTCTGTCTCCTAAACCTCTCAAATTTTATCTAAGTGAAAGGGAGTCTTTGATTTTAATCCATATGCATCATTTGAGGGGGAGCAAAAGTTTGCTTTTGTAAACTTGCATTTTCCATCCAGAGCTTCTGGTTCTACTATCCAGAGCCTCTGGTCACATAAAATGCTATATATAAATATAATACCAGACCTCCTCTTGTTATATAAAATAGATTGCCACACTTCACCTGAGCCTCTGCTTTGTAAACCAAAGCCTCTACATAATGCAAATCCAACATCACTACTTGTTTTCATCGACATTACAACCAGAACTCCTCTGGTTCCACACCCACTCTGTCACGCATAACCAGAGGTCCTCTGGTTCCATGAAAATACATTTTACACTCAAACTCATCTTAATTGAAAACCATTTTCAAGATTATACAAAATTGCAGCTTTTGTGACTAAAAACTATACAACAAGGATTTTTAGAAGACCAAAACTTCGTAATTAGTATTAATCTTACAATTAGATGAGATTTTAAATAATTTTTTTTGGGGAAACGTCTTCTCCAAGATATTATTTAGAAAATCTTTATTTCAAATAAGGAACGACGTCATCCTACCACGCGCCTGACACCATACAGGCTATCCCCCATGAGCCGTTTCAATCTTTTCCCTCCCTAACCCCAGCTTGACACGTGTCCAATTCATTAATGGCACGTACTATCATGACAACTCACGTTCTTCAAATCATATCACCCAAAACTTATGCTGCCAATTTTTTCATGATTATTACATTTTAATAATCAAGAAAACGTTTCACCTCCAACCCCCCCACCCCCCACCCCACCCATCTTCCCCATAAATACCCTTCTTCCCCATTCTTCCCTTCTTTACTCTTTCAAAACCTACAACAAGACTACGATGAACTCAAAACCTGGAACTTCCACAAAAATGGCCTCCTCCGCTTCTGATGAATCCAACAACAATGACAGCTGAATCCAATCCACAGGTGCCGACAGCCGCGCAATTGTCTTCCTACCCATGAAACCCAACAACCACATGATTGAACTGAGCAACACGCTCTTTGATGACAGGTTTGCGATAATGATTGAGTTCTTTAAGAACTGTATCTTTCTACCTGCCCTAACTCTAGTGAACCCAAATGTACCTTTAAAGTATGTTCAACAATACTGGCAGAACTGCGAGTTTGTTCCTCCCAGTCACGGAATAATGGGGGATATAGAAGCCCCAAATGACATGATTTGCTAGTTAAAAATATCGCGAGCAAAAGTTTCTAGGGTTCTGTGCATTCCCTCAAGACGGGAACTAGGGATCGAGCAATATGACGAACCACCTTCCTCCGACGACATCCTCAGGTTCATAAAGATGCTACGGTACAATCGTGAACTGCGAAATGTATCAGACTTCAAAAGACAATTCCTCCCGCCAATGTGGAATTTGTTCTTTTCCATCCTCAACCGATCCCTCACCTGCAAGCTCGGTTCCCTCGATCAAGGAAATCTCAACGTAATGACAATTATGTATGGGCTTTTCTTCAACCTCAATCTCGACTACGCCTTCCACATCTACAACGAGATTCATGCGGCCGTGATCAAAAAGTGCAAACTTCAAGCCGCAAGAAAGCCACTATCTGCAGTCCTCTTTCCCCGTTTCCTTGCTCTCTTAATTGGGGACGCGATGTGCAACACGGACTACCTGTTGTGGGGCCTTTCACCCCAATCTACAAGATGCAAGGACATCGCCCAACACTTTCGAAGGAAGGATACAACATCAATCGACCGCCGTCCCGGGCTATGCTCACTGTCATACCATCGACAAGTGAGATACGCCAGAAATATGAAGGCTCCATGTTGTCCCAAGAACCGAGGGCTGCTACCCCGAAGCACTTAGAGCCGTCCCCCCCTCCAAGCGACGGAGCACAAGCATCTTCTTCATCGGATGATGAAGATGATGATGATGATGATGCTCGTGCTTCCCCCGGCCTTACTCAAAATATTCCTCAACCTACTATCCAAAAGGCACCCACATCTACTACCCCTAGCGATCAAAGCCAAAGGGGTATTGAAACAGGACGACCCAGTCCCATCCCAACCCCAGCTAGCCATCCAGAGGTCATTCTTCGGGCCTCTGGAGATGAACAAACTGAGGAACCACATTCACCATCACCCCTCTCTCATCAGAGAGGTGATGAAGAGACAAGAGCCCCTTCGCCACAGGGCTCGCCATAACCAATCACACACACAGAAGCATGTGTTGCTTCTGAAGTTGAACCTATAGATCGTTCAGAGCGATTCAATTCGTGCACCACTCTCCTCGGTATTTGATCTACCGAAGGGGACACACATCCACTTCACTTACTCAGCCTCTGAAGCTGAGGAAGAGGAAGAGGATGTTCCAACATCACGAGATAGTTCTTCTCTCGAAGGCTATCAAGGACATGATGGAAGTCCTTCAAGGCCTACCTTCGCACAAGGCCAAGAAGGCACCTCAGGAATAGAGGCCCAACCTGCAGCATCTGTTGCTGCAGGGGTTACCCCATTAGCAGATCTGGTCACAAAGGCTGAGTTCCAAGCCTATGTTGATACAGTGACGTGGTCCTTGGATGACCTTAAACTCCTCATACAAGGGATCGTGGAAAACCAACCCTCACCCGATACCCCAGACCTCCACCAATCCCTTGCCATCCTCCAACATCATCTCACCCAACTTGAAACCTAAACCCAAGCCAACATTACCCGCCTACAGATGCTTCAACAGACAGTTACCCAACACCACAACACCTCATCCTCTATAGCCACTCAAAGAAACCAAATCCTTATCCAATCCCTCGCAACCCTCACAGCTCAGGCAACTGAAGCTGATGAAAACCTTACCTACACCATCGCCCAACTACAAACCATCCTTCGCAATCTCCATCAATTACCTGCCTCCATCATCTCCCAAATTCCTCAACCTCAACCTCCATCCACTTCATCTGTCGATGAAACTCTTGCCACCCTCACCACCTAAATGGCCACCATACAAACCACCCTCACTCAACTACCCGCAACCATACTTGCCCAAATCACACAACAGACTCAACCTCTACCTCCCTCTGCAGGCCCTTCCTATGAAGCTACCTTCTCATCCTTCACTGCAGAGGTGAGGGATCTTCTTGCCAACCTTCCCCATCCTCCACCATCTACTACAACCTCTGTGCCATCTCCACCACCACCACCAAGCACATATTTTGCCACCAGAGCCGATCTTCAGGTTCTGTCCAAGTCCAAGGCACTCATCTCATCTTTTAATGAGATAAGTGCAAAGTTCACCGCTCAATCTGTTGAACCCACCAGAGCGCTAAGGAAGAGCCTTCAACAACAACAAGATAGAACAAACACTCTCCTTCGCACCATGGAACAACGGCGCAACAAAGATCGGGTGCGTACTCTCGCTGACCACATTCGCCTGTGGAAGAAAAACAGATCGAGAGCCTCTTGCTCCTCAAGCCGCCCCTTCAAACGCAAACGACATGAAGATCCAGACCCCGATGATCCAGGTCTTGGACCTCATGAGGGGGAGAAAGAGGTGGCGGCTACACAAAATACAGAATCCGCTGCACCACAGCAACCATCACCACCACAACAACCACAATCAACCCAACAAACCCAAGCAAGGGAACCAGAGGCCTTGCCCTCTGATGATGAACAAAATATTCAAGTTCCCTTAGCCACAACACCAGACCCCATCGTGTTGAGTCCATCAACCGATGAAGAGCCAACCACACCCCCAAACCAAACCTTAACTTCCTCACCCACAATAAACCTACCCTTAATCCCTTCTCCAACACCTCGCACAACACAACCCTTCACCCTTTCCACACAACCAGAACCTACAACAACCCAACCATCACCTCAACGACCCCAAACCCCTACAGAAACCCATGCACCAGAAACTACCCAAACAACCAAAGAAAACTAACCTTATACCCATACACAAACCCAAACCAAAACACAACCCTTAACCCATGAACCAGTGGTGCATGCAGATATTCCCTCTTCCTCGAGGCATCCTCCACAAGGCCTGGTGGATGAAATAATACAGAGCATGGAGTCGATGAGGAGACGACCTCAATTGTCGCCCAGGGAACCAGTAATGATGGAAAATATCCATCAATACATGTATAAAGATCGTGAAGAAAGCTTGTCAACCAATATTCCATTCCTATCGCCTGAGTCTATGAACCTTCTACATCATCGTTTCATAAGACAGACTACTCAAGCACCTCAAGCCGTCTTTTCGAACGATGGAATAAGAAGAGTCATAGACTTGAAAATAAAGTCATTTGCCAACAGAGCTATTCGATACATCGAGTTCAGCATGGAGAGAGCCCATGGGGTAGTTAGCATGTTCAATGAAAACGACCTCATCAACCTCAATCCATATGACTTGATTGAGTTATATGCCTACACAGCTGAAAGGCAAGATCATGGGATATGATTTGGAATGGCAAACCGAGCTATTGTAAAAATAATGGAGTCCCTGGTAAAGCTCAGAGCCAAAACAGATTTTGAAATTGCTTTTAGGCTAGGCATTGAGAGATTATCCTGCGCTCCTCCAAACGAAGACTTCCAGGGCCTGCAGGAGATACGTTCTGCTTCAGTTCTTACTCAACCTGAACTTGGACTTGTTTACAAGAATGAGTTCGGGGTTAAAAAGTTCTTCACATTGACTGAAGCCTTCAAGTATTCAACAGATATACTTGAATGGTTTCAGAAAAACATCAGAGAAAGACTGGGCAGAAACCATGTGCCAAGGGAAGAGGGGAGTCATCTCATACACGAGATATCAACGATCATTATTTATCGAAGACTAATCTTGCGTTTCAAATAGATATACTTAGGTAGCTAGTGATGAGTCAAAACTTTTGCTTATCTTGCCTTGATGTATTTTGTTTCCARTMTYRTAAAGAAATTTCATCATCCAATGAAAATTTGGAGTTTGATGTTTTTCTACTAGATTAGTGTATGTTCTTCACATATGTGTCTAGATTAGACTATGTTTGTTATTTCATTACTTAGGGGGAGT
Source organism: Cynara cardunculus var. scolymus (assembly GCF_001531365.2). NCBI lineage: Eukaryota > Viridiplantae > Streptophyta > Magnoliopsida > Asterales > Asteraceae > Cynara > Cynara cardunculus. The sequence goes on from NC_037531.1 coordinate 583,249, forward strand.
TTGTTAAACCCCATAACTCATGATGTAAAAAGTAATGAAAAAAAAAGTGATGAAGAACCAGAAGACCAATGAAGACATCAAGGCAGAATCGACTAAGTCTGGAATTCAACCAGAGGATCGATGGATAGTTCAACCAGAGGACCGATGGACAGTCCAAGGATGCAATGGAAAGAGCATCCTCATCGATCCTCTGGTCATCAACATTTAGAAGATTTTCCAGCACTGCATCTAAGCATGCAATGAAGATTTGAAGATAAAGATGAAATCTTCATACCATGAATGACAGCTGGAGATGACAAATCAACAGTTGGAATTCGAGTTTATCTTAATGTTAATGTTTATCCATGAGAAAGATAAACCCTATCTGTTAGATAGACAATTTGCTAGAAAGTAGCATTAGATAGTTATCTTATTGTTAGCTTATTAGTATAAATAGGTACTCAGACCTATTGTAAAAATAAGGCTTTTGCTCGTTGTTTTACGTTTCTGAATTTATAAAGTAAAACCTTTGAAGCTCAAAGTTGGTCTTAAATATTCTTATTTTATTCTTGAGACTTCATAACTTTCTTCATTAAATCACTATAATTTGGTTATTCATAACTAGATTATTAGTGTTATTGAGAGATCTGGGATCAACAGTTCATGACTTTGTGACTTTGTTACACCAGATTTCTCTCTGTCACATTAGATTATTTCTTGTCTACTACATATTTTATAAGCCTTTTAATCTTATTTATGAACCGGTTCATAACCTAAATACTATTTATTTAATTGGATTGGGTCCCACCATTTTAATAAACTGGTTCATGTTTTTGAAGGTACATTTCCCCCTAACATGTTGTCAATTACCATTTTTTCTTAATGGTGTAAAAAATTTATGAAACAGTCCACTAGGTTTAAGAATGTTCCACTAGAGATGCTCTTACACCGAAACAACAAATCCAATCGAGGCGTTTTTGTGTGTTTATCGTGGGCCCCATATGACATCTTAGATTTTAGTGTTTTGTTTCCAGTATTTGTTGCTATCTTATAAATTGTATAAATATTATTCATACATACATACATACATACATACATACATACATACATACATACATACATACATACATACATACATACATACATACATACATACATACATACACGAGTTTCAAATTAGAACAAGGTCAAAGTAAAAAAAACACAAGAACACTTATAGCACATATGATTTTTAAGTCAAATCACATGTGATCAATAAACTTGGTTAAACCAAAGGTACGTGTCTGCCTTGGTCCACGACCTAGGTCACATTTGACCATGTTCCTTAATCACGTGTGATTTGACTGTAAAATCACATGTGATATAAATGTTTTTGTGTTTTCTTAGTTTGATATGTTCTCGTTTGAACTCAACCATCTATACATCTTATAAATAAGTAACTTTTGGGTCACGTGGCCCTTTCTTGTGCGACAATTACTGATTTTTCCCGCTTAAACATATATATGGACACAATTTTCACTTACGGTTCAAATAGGTCTGCCTAAGTGACATGTGTCACTTCGAACGGTTACTTTCATGTATTCCTGGTATAACCGCGTTTGCAGAGTTCAAAATTCTAAACCCCTCATCTCCAGATTTAGAGACCCGTCCAACGATTTCGACTCCACACTTATTAGTCTGAACCATGTGCGCATTCTATGGGATTAGGATACTCATACGCTTTGCATGTACTATGCAGAGGCTCTGTGTCTGGAGTGAAGTTTTGCATCAACCACTTAAGCTTTTTGGAGCTCAAGCCTTGATGTTCCTTGAAATACAACATGGGCTCTGTATATGAGACACTTAACTCTTGAGTAAGAGCTCTGTCTCTTGATGTATTCCAGATTTTGCTTCCAAACTTAGAACAAGAGGACTAAGATATTCTTCTCCCATGCTAATTAGAGGTCTTGCGGGAAAGTCTGAACCATATGTGCATTCCATAGGAGTAGGAGACTCGGAGGCTCTGCATGTAGTATGCAGAGGCTCTGTGTCTGGAGTGAAGCTCTGCATCAAACACTTAACTTTTTTGGCGCTTAAGTCTTGACGATCCTCATAATACAACACGGGCTTCGTATTTGAGACACTTAACTCTTGAGTAAGAGCTCTATATCTTGATGTATTCCAGATTTTGGCTCCAGACTTAGAACAAGAGGACAAATATATTCTTCTCCCAGGCTAATTAAAGGTCTTGCAGGAAGTTTGAACTGTGCGGGCATTCCATGGGAGTAGGAGACTCAGAGGCTCTTCATGTAGAATGCAGAGGCTCTGTATTTGGAGTGAAGCTCTGCATCAAGCACTTAACCTTTTTGGCGCTGAACTCTTGATAATCCTCGGAATACAGCACAACCTCCGTATATGAGACACTTAACTCTTGAGTAAGAGCTCTGTCTCTTGATGTATTCCAGGTTTTGGCTCTAGACTAGAACAAGAGGACTAAGATATTCTTCTCCCAGGCTAATTAGAGGTCTTGCGGGAAAGTCTGAACCATTTGCGCATTCCATGGGAGTAGGAGACTCAGAGGCTCTGCATGTTTCATATTCCGTGTTTTGTATTTATTTCATATTCCGTTGTCTGCATAAATGTATTACACGGAAGAGGCCTTCTACTTGTAATTCTGAATATCTCTTATATATAACTCTGGAAGAGGACTTCAGACCTGAGTTCGTGAAATAAGTATTTATTTAATATTTTTTTAATGTAAGTTGTCACTTACAGAAGCTCACCGCCTGTATCCCTAATTTTTAAAATAAGGGAGGCGGGATGCAGAGCATATCAAGCCACGTGTCTTCCCCCCACTGGCTTGTGTAGAAACCGTTTCAGTTTTTGACGTTTCGGGGCGATTTCCACTCGAGTGCCTATTAGAAAATCTCTACTTAAATTACCCTTTATCCCTAAAATTAAATTTCTTTACGCTTTCAAATTCTCTCAGTATATTTCTCTCAATATTATCTTCTAAGAATTGAAGAATGTTTACCGCCATTGACGAACTTCAAGGTCCAAAATTCATCTCTTCCAGTCCGATTCAATCGATTTCCATTGCAAGTAAGTTCTTTAAACCCAATATCTGCTCAAAAAACGCAAAATCAAAGACTGATTAAACCATCTCTCTAAAACCCTACCTTTTCCCAAAACCCAAACAACAGTCATCTTCTTCCCCAAGAAACTTGCAAATGTCTACATCCGCCTCGAACAACTCCCAAACACATACCACTACCCTCAAATCCATTGAGGGAACGAACCAAAACATTATTTCCCTTCCTTTGAAATCAAATAATCACGTCCTTTACCTCATCTTGGACAATTTTGACTCTAAGTTTCACCCAATTATTGACATCCTTCACCAACACTTTCTCAACCCTGCCCTCATGAATGTGGATGATGCCGTTTCTGAATGTTTCAGTCAAGAATTTTGGCAGTCATGTGACATCACTGAATCCCAACGTGGGATTGTTGGCAATTCTATGTTCCCTTCACCAAGGAATACATCTCAGTATGTATTTCCAGGTCATTATTCTCCCAAGTCCTACAACTCCCAACGAAAACAGATCTTGGCCTGAGTGAATACACCCTTCTCCCAATCGGGGATGAGCTGGTGGCTTTCTTGAAGATGTTGGGGTACAACCATCAAATCCAGTACCCATTGCATTACCATCGACAGTTCCTGCCACCAATGTGGAATGTCCTGTTCATATTGGTAAATCGCTCGCTGACAGGCAAAATTGGCAGCCTAGACATGTGTTGCACCAATATCTCGCAGATTGTGTATGGGATATTTTTTGACATGCCCTTCAACTACTCTTTGATACTTTACATGGAATTCAAGGCTGCGGTTGCCAAGAAGACCCTTGACGTTTCCAAGGGAAAAAAATTGCCAGCTCAGGTCTTCCCATGATTTCTAGGTCTTCTCCTAATACTGTAATCTGTAATACTTACTTCTTTGTGATTTAAAGGTTTAGGATCAGAGTTTTTATTGAAAATCATAGTCTGGATGTTATTAAGAAGTGGATAACAGGATTTTGGCCTAAAACCTTGAATAAACCTTGTTTTAATTAAAAAGGGTTTATAAGTGGCATTATGAGAAACCTGGTTGTTTCAAACCTATTTGGGTTTGGATGTGTTATTTAAAAGCCGAGAGATTGGCTCTGGAATTGGAAAGGTATTGGTATTATGTTTTACTTATTCATATATTTGTTATATATATGAATAGTTGTTTTAAATAAAGTTTTGGCGATCTTAGAAAAAGGGATCTCACTAGACCTTTCGGTCTAACCCTCATTTTGTGATTTTAAATATGTATTACAAGAGGTGCTGACGGTAAGGGGAAGGAAAAAATGTGATATTTTTCCGTTATGCATGTCTGTTTGAAGATTTGCTCATGATATGTATAGTTTTGATTCAAGAAGGATGAATAGTACAAGAATTGTATTTTGAATTTTTGGACCATGTATTCTGTATGGTAGATTCTTGTACTAAGGGACCTTTGTAGTGTATAAACATGTATTTCTTATGAATGAAGTATATGTTACATGCAATGTGTGGTATGGGGTGTTACAGCGATTTCAGCATCACAATATAAATTATGTTGCAGTTATTTTCGATGACCTGGTGCAGAAGCTAAATAAGCGCTAGCAAGAAAAGGTGGTACCATACACCAGGTTCCTCTCCATGGTTTTTGCAAAGATATTTGCAAAAAAAATCCAAGGAAGGAAATCTCCAGGTGTGTAGGTTTGGATCCAGGATTCTGGATCAAAAGTTCAGGAAGGAGACGTTGCACTTTCTTCCATAGTGCCCTTCTCTCCCTCTTCTCCTCAGGTGGTGAAGACAAAGAAAAACCCCTTGCCTCTAGCCCAGCCACCAAAACCTCTTCAAAACAACTTTCTCAATCAACTCTTGGTTCTCCTCAAAGAGCCAAGAAGACCAAAAAGGGGATAGCCACATCTCTGGCTGAGACCTCTCAAAAGGTTTCAGCTATTGAAACTAGCCTTAACCCCAAGGCACCTTCAGCTACCCTCCCCAACTCTTCAGTGATCCCTCCAATCACTGTCGTATCAGTGGAACCTACCCCACCCACTTCAGTGACCCAAATCATTGAAAGTATGAATATCAGCGTCGCCACTATTAAACACCCACCTGCCTTATCGGCTATCTTCTCTTCTCCTCCTTCTTTGGTCGCTACACGTGTTTATGACTCATCAACGAACCTGATGATGAAACACACACCATTGCACCTGAGGTTTCTCCTTTCGAGGCTCCTCAGTATACAGATGCTCATCCTCTCGAGGGCATCCTTAAGCAAACCAGTGTCAATCCTTTAGATGTCACTGATGGTCCCTCACGTATTCCATCTTCTTACCCTTACAGTTCTTCTAACCCGAGCTTCTATCTGCTTACTCTCCACTCTTGCAGATCCTTCTGCGCCTCAGGGTATGGATGAAGAAGAAGACGAGGATGAAGAAGAAGAGGAGTACGAAGAAGATGATGAACATTATGACATGGCTTCTGATGTCAAGCTTCTCCTCCAAGCCGTTGATACCATCTTCTGCAAAATGTCTAAAGTACATCGAGAGATGCCTCGCAAAGCAGATCTTGATGTGGACCTCTCAGTTGTCAAAGCTGAAGTTCAAGATGTTAGGAGTCAGCTCTCGACTTTTCTTGAGGCTGTTCGAGCCAATGTTAAAGGCATCGCTATTCTATCCAGCAGGGCTGATGACACTCAGGCTCAGTCTCTCCAGTAGACAGAGCTTCTCCAATAAATCCTGGATGCTGTCCGTCAACCAACACCAGTGATCCCGCCTTCTTTTACCGCTGATGATCACGCTTAGCTCAATGAGACGTGCAAAGCGACGACAACCCTAGCCAGCACTCTGTACGGCTAGAGGAAATGATGGTTCTCCAGCTTCAGCGTGTAGACGAACTCTCTGGCCTATACTCTCAAGTCTTAGCTAGAGAGAGGGAGATGAGGTCCAATGCTGCTGGACCATCTGCTGCTCCAACAATCCTTGAAGCTGAAGCTGAAGCTCCTAGAGCAGAAGTTGAAGCTGAGATTGCCCAAGCAATCCCAACCTCCGGTGAAGCTGTTATAGTTGAGGAAGTTGATGCCATCCCTAGGGATGATGACCTTCCCATTACCTCTGCACCTGTTGCAAGTGATGATGATGATGAAGATGACGAACCTGACCTTCCAGACTCCGGTAGTGACCTCGATGGTGATGATGACGACGATGATGAAGATGACTTCACCATTCAGTAACAACGACCAACAACCGCCACCAAAGGAGTCTCCCTTAGGGATTCTGAATCCCAGGGGATCAAAGGGAAGAACAATCCGCTCCATCAAAGAACCAGGACCCTAAGTCGAAAGACAAAGGTGTCACTAAAGAAGGGAACATGAAGGTACTTTTCAAAAACCCTCAACCCTTATATAAAGACTCTACCTCTCAGGTAGTTGCCACTTCATTATATCAGCTTCATATTCCTTCTACTACCTGTGGTCGACTGGAGTGGGTCTCTGAAAACCCTATCTTCAATACTCCTACCGACCAGCAGATGACTTAGCTTAAGGAGTCACTCGACCAGACTAGAGTACAATGCCCTTTTCGTACCTCTAGTGGTGGTGAGTTTGACTTCCTTTATGAAGCTGAAAGACTCGAGGAATTAAGGGTTGAAGAAGAGCTAGATCTTCAGAAGAAGCAGACAGAAGACAACCTAAAGCTGGCGAAGTGACTAGCTGAAAAGATTCTCCCAAAGAGAAAGTCCAAAAAGAAGGTGAATGCTGTCCAAGCTCAATCTAAGTTACTTTCTCTTACAGAAGCTAAGCACGAGAAAAATCTAAAGCTGGCTGAGCGAGACAAGCGCTGGAGTGAAGAAAAACTGAAGAAGAAAATCAGTCCTTACCCGATCAAAAGCGTCAGCATCAGCAGACAATCATAAGATGGTGGAACTCTTGTCTCAATGCTCATCACCAGAGACAATCTCGATGCCATTAGCGAGTACCCTTCCTACCTTGGCCACTATGGACACAACGAATGGCTGGAGATCAGGCAATCCATTCAGCAATCCAAGTCTAGACATAAGCTAATCATTGAAGACATCATCAACGATCTCATCCAAAGGATGTCAAGGTATGTCGCAGTCCCTGACAGGCCATCTCTGAAGAAGGGGGAAGGAAGAAAAAGCTCTCCAGTCCTAATGATGGACCATCCCTGAGAAACGAACATGAAACAAGGTTCTCCTTAGATGAAGTCCTTAAGGAATACGAGAGTATAGACATCTCTATGCTGAATCTTGATCTGCCAGATAAGGGTCCTTATATACCCAACTCTGTGCACTTCAAACCTGACTTAGAAGTTATATTCCTTGACTATGAAGGTGAAGTAAGATTTTAGAGAATGTCTGAGTTACATCCCCAATGGGACATCTGGTTTATCTCATGTTCTGGGTAGATGATAGCTTGCAAGGAAAAGCGGTGGACCGAAAGATACGAAAAGAATTCTACGTCAAAATAAGCTTGTAGAAGATGTACCTGGATACATTAATCTAAACATCTTAGACTAGCTTATTTTTCTTTGTAATATTGTTCACGTCATGTAATTGTGATAACCGGATTCTGGTTGTCACCCGAGGTAATGAATACATGATTATTTGTTATATATGATTATGAGACAGCATGATAAATTGATATATTTGATCATGCTAGTATGTGAAATTATGTGCATAATATAGATGCATGTATGAGGTTAGGGGTATTTATGGGTGCATATGTATGCATGATATATATATATATATATATATACCCACATGCATGATATGTGGATGCATGGGTGTGTGAGGTAATGCACATGCATGTGAGAAGGCTTGTGTTGGCCGACCTTTCTTGTTTTAGAAAGATATAAAAGGAGGGTTTGACCTCCATTACTTCCCCCTTCCTATTTTCAGAAAAGTTTGAGCGATTTAAGAGAGAGAAAGAGGTTGTCCTAATTTTCTTATTTTGCATTACAAGAAGACTGATTTCAAAAGAATTTTAAGGTGAGTGGTTTATACTGCTTTTAAAACTCTTCATAGTTGTATAATTGATTGTAGAAACTTTACTCTTGTTTTAAAAGATAAGCCTTTAGAGTGTTGTCCGGATTAGACTTAAACCGGCCAAGAGTCAGGCAATTTAGCCATAAACCGGGCAAGGGTTGGGCGATTTAAGCCCTAAACCGAATAAGGCATGAGCGATTTATAAATAAACCGCTTGGTGAGGGTTGTCCGGATTAGACTTAAACCGATTAAGAGTCAGGCGATTTAGTCTTAAACCGGACGAGTGTTGAACGATTTATAAACATTGAGTTTATGTTAAATATTTTGAACAGAGAAGTAGGAATACGACTATGAGGTGACCGGTTTATTTTATTCAGACATAACATGAGAAGGGTTAAATTGGATGATCTTGTATAGTGTTGTCCGGATTTGTTATCCAGACAAGGTTGGTGATAAAGACAAGTGTTAAATCGGACAAACCATGTGGAGTGTTGTTCGAATTTGTTAACCGAACAAGATTTGACCGGATTATGTTTAGGCATATTATTTTGATTCTTTTAACAAAAAGAATGGGAATTTTGATAAAAAATAATTTTGGAAATGATAATAATTCCATTGACTGTGGTCTATTCTATATGGAATCGTTTTATGAAACTTTTTGATGAGGAAATAAGGGTGGCATATCAAGGAGAGGTGTACCATGGGATAAGGGTGGCATATCAAGGAGAGGTGTATATTTGGATATAAGGGTGACATTTGTGTGTGTGTGTGTATTTCGTAATATAACTCTTACTATTATATCCTTTAAGATTACCGTGATTTGGAATCTTTATTTCTTTGTGATTTAAAGATTTAGAATCAGGATTCTTAATGGAAATCGTAGTCTGGATGTTATAGAATAGGAGATAACAGGTTTGGCCTGAAACTTTGTAAACTTGTCTGGTTTGATATATTGTTTACAAGCAAAGATTAATGGTTTGAAAAGCGAAAGGTATTGACTTTATGCTTCTACTTGTTCATATATTTGTGATATATATGAAAAGTTTTTTTATTTAAAAGTTTTGGTGGTTATCACCCTGCAATGACATAAATAGGGTAACTCACTAGACCTTTCGGTCTAACCCTCGTTTTGTAATTTTAAATATGTATTGCAGGTGGTGCTGATGGTAAGGGAAAGGGAAAATGTAAAATTTTCCTATATATATATTTATATTTATATATCTACGTGAAGATTTGGCTATGTTATAGTTTTGTTAGCCGAATATGAAACAGTACAAGATTTGTATTTTGAAATTTTGGACCATGTATTCTGTACTGGTAATTCTTGTACTAAGGGACCTATGTGGTGTATAAATATGTATTTCTATGTATGAAGTATATGTTACATGCAATGTGTGGAATGGGGTGTTACAGTAATGTATGTACTATGTCTACTTTCAGTGATTAATCTTATATTTTGTAAGTTTTAGACATGTACTGAACACCTTGTAATATTTCCATTTGAATATAAAATAAGTGTTTTTGTGCATCACTAAAAAAGATCCCTGAAAAAGATAATATGGACACAAGTCTACGAGTTTTAGTGTTACTTTTCACATTCAGTGACAATTTATAAGTCAGTGAATAAGCTTTCAGTTTCAGTTTCCATTCTTCTAACTTTTCTTAAATGTAACTTAAGAAAATTATCCAAGTAAAGACTGACTCACTGAAAAAGATCCCAAAATAGTTAAAAGGGACATGTACTTTATATGTTACTTTTTCTTAATATTATTTGATAAGACAACTTTCTTTATGTTGTCTTGTTATCATCAAATAAGGGGAGATTGTTGATCCTCTCTCTCATTAATTTGATGACAATCTCTTTTACTTTATACGAAGTATTTATGTTTCTGTTTTCAATTCCAGCGATCATCACTGAGTTTGTTCAGTGATCGCTGAAGAACTTGTAATGTAAATCCTATCAGCGACAGCGATACTTCAAAAAGACAAAACTCACATCAAAGAACCTTCAGCAAAAGTCGAAGACTGAAACTGAAGATTAGAGACTGGCGAGTACGTGATCTGAAGCGGTATTTAGTGATTACAACCTTGTTTACATATGTGTGATGACTGCCCAAGCCTCAGCGAATGCTGAAGAGACCTTCAGGTTATTACAACATTCAACGATCAAAAGAAGCTTGTTGAGCACGATTGTTTTTGTCTTGTTCTTACTCACACAAAGGACAAACCCATACCCTTTCTAAATGTTAGTACGGTACGGAGCCGACTAGTTGACTCTATTACCCACCAACTTTGTGAAAGGATGTCTGCTCATGAATAGGCTTTTGTATTATTCACTGTAGCAAAGGACAAGCCTTCCTCTTAAGGTTTGACATAAGTTCTAACCCAACGATGTTGCATTAAATGTGTATTTAATGCAACAGGTATAAATAGATGTATTCTATCTCCATGCAGATACACCACCTCCAATCTCTCAACCTCAACTTACTTACACTTAAGTAAAAGAACACACATCTAAGAACACATACGCTCATCTTTAAGAGCAAGTTAGAATCTCTTCATTGTATTCTAAACAGTTCTTTCCCAGTTAGAACTTACTTTCTTCTAAGTCTTTAACAACAAAGCTTTTCTTTATTTGCTTAGAATTAGTGTGTAACTTTAGATTGTTTAGATATGTTTTATTTACCTTATCTTTCCGCAAACAATCTTATAAAATTTGTATTGATCCTTCTTTATCAATATATTTAATGAAAAGTTTTTGTGTTTGTATTCATCCCCCCCTTCTACAAACTGTTATACACATCTTGTAGACCATAACGGGACCAACATCTTATGAGACAAAATCTCAAAGTTCTTGAGAATACAACTCTAGAAGACTTTGAAGTCTTGTTTGGTGACAGAGTTTGATGCCACCCTTGATCATAAGTTTGAATGTAAATCGGACAGACTTCCTCACAATTTACTCTCAAATTTGAAAATGGAAAGAAGAGTAAATGAAAGCCTCCCCCTCATATATATACCCTTCCTAAAATAGAAATGGCGGCTAAACTGCCTCTTATATGCATACCTACATTCATGCATACCATAACATGGACACATATATATTTCATATATAATAACCATGTATGCATATAATAACCATGCATACCCAAAATATTTTATGCATGTTATCACATCATGCATATATATATATAAATACTTATGCATATTAATCCCATGCATGAACTAAATATTTATGCACATAACACACTTCATGCATATTCATATTATGCATACATATTTATGCATAAAATTCACATACTCGCATGATCAAATATAGTAATTTATCATGCTTCCATGTAATCATATAACAAATAATCACGTACTAGTTACCTTAGGTGATAATCAAGACCTGGTTATTACACAATGTGATCAAAAGAATGATAAGGATGAGACAAGTGTTCATTTCAACATTGGCTTCCCCCAATTAAGGAGCTGATGATTATGTGTTGGTTGTCTCAAAATATTTAATGAAACATCCCCCTTTTGAGAAGACGATGAGTGGGTTAGTAGGGTTGATATGAGAGTCAGCATGGGCTCAGTGCCTTTTTCAATACGTTCCACCAAAGAGTGTGGAGAGATAGCAAATGTGTGTGACCGTCTTTTTAGGGATGAGGCAGGGTCATCTTCTTTTTTTGACCCTGATCTCTCTAAATCCTCTATTTTGTTTTTATCTCTTCTACCCTTGCTCTCAATTACATTTTCCCTCTCTACACTTTGAGGAGACGTAACCCTCTGTGTCTCCTCCCCAACATTCTTTTCTTTAGACCCTCCACCACTTGTCCTAAGGGGAACTGCTTCTTGGGTAAGGTCTGCCAGTTCTGGCAGTCCCATAGAAGCATAATATTCTCTAAGTACCCTATTGTCATTCATAATATATGCTCTCAACTCCAAGGGGAGTGGCATATGATTTTGAAATTAGAAAGAGGAGTGGATAACCTCAGTGAATCCATGTAGAATCGTGGGGCCATTTCCTCCCCCTCTCTTACTGGAATTTTTGATCGTAAGTGTAGTGCTCTCTTCATGCACAATTGGAAGAATCTTTGAAATGGAATGTACCCAGGCGGCTTCGCAATGTATGATTTAATTTCTTCCATGAATAGTGATACATAATCATAATGCATGTTGAAAGCTATACCATGGAAGATCGTCAATGTCAGCCTTGATGCTTGGTTCAGGCTTGAAGCTTTAGGCTACAAACATCTATTGATACAGAAGAACAAGCAGTACCAAACAGGTGGTAAACTTTTCCTCCTGAAACTACTTAGTGTTGGCAAGGGATATTTGTATCCCAATGAGATGAAGTCTTTAATCATCTTTTTCCTGAGATGGTATGGCATCAAATTCTGATTTCCCCAAGGCTTCATCGTTGTTCGGAAAAGAGCATAGACCCAACTACAGTTGAAGTTATCTCATTTCTTCCTCATCATATGTTAGATTCTTCCACCACTATTGAAGATACTGAACAAGAACTTCGTACCTTCTGGTGAACATCCTTTTTAGTGGATGTCTTTTAAGCATTTCAATGACAATTTGATGATCGTGTTTAAATTTTTCAGAGTTTAGGTTTAGGGCACTGTTGTTTTCCTTGATGAGATCATAATCAGATTATGGGAAAAAAGTTTGACTTACATCAGGTTCTCCAATAGCTTCAGACATAACAGCAGTCTGTGCTAGTTGGCTTTCATAGGCATCTCCCACTTCACCTTGAGATTCAACAGGTTCAGGATTGTGTTCTTTAGGTTTTATCAGTGAGCTGTTCATCATTTGGGACCGGAATCGGAGCCGGGTGATTGAACCCGGTGTTCGATGATGGGGAGTGATTTTCTAAAGGAAGGGACACATGGTCCTAGATCGCAACTTGAATGTTTCCAATCAGGATAGAAGTACCCTGGTTGACCTCATTGTCAGAATCAGAAGAGGAGGAGGGTTCGAAGCAGGTTTTGGTCATGTAGATTGTTTTCTGGACGCTCGATTGTGAGTTAGCCATTGATGGTTTGCTTTGGTATTCTAGGATTGCAAGAGGCAAGTTCATATGAGGAAAATGAAGGCGGGAGTGATGATGATTCACATATATGGAGTATATATGGTTTTCAATTTAAACAAAGAACTCGAAAGGTTTGTTTGTAGAGTGACACGTGGAAGTGTAGAGTAGTTAATCAAATCATTAAGCGTGTAAATTAAAAACCTTCGTGTTTTTTTAAAAATGTTTAATTACATTTAGGATATGTGTTAATAGTTGGTCCAATCATATATGAACACGTGGTGATGAACCGGTTTAGGTGCATTTGAGTTGGAAAGTTTGCAAAGTGTTAAAGTCTGGGAATTTCAGAGTTCCTTTTCTAACTCTGAATTGATTTCCAGAATTGTGGGTCTGAATGTAGAATACCGACGGAAGTCTGGATCCTCTGCTTTCAGACTTGCATCCTTTGTATTTACCAAGTCTGGAACAAAAGCTACTTCTTTGTGAGCCTTGACTTCCAAGTCTGTAAAGATCTTCCAGACTTTTCTTCATATTCTTAGAGCAAGACTTCAGAGATAGAGTGTATAAGTCTACCATAATTCATTCCAGAGTTCAAAATGCAGATTACGGGTATGTTATGCCCATGGAAGAAGATTTCGGAGTTGGAGTGAGATGACTCTGAATAACGACTTCACAAGCTTATACTCCGCAGATTTGTAAGCCACTGTACAGACCAGACCTCTAGGTCTGAAACTAAAACCTCATATGTTATCCCTAAAGATGACATAGACTTTAGAGTAATTTCCAGACTTCCAACCAAATTTCATACCTTCCATCTTTTAATTTATTTTATTAACCTAATTTAGATTTAGATTTAAATGTAAATTTAAAATTCAAAATTCAAAACTTCAGTCATTATCGATTGTAATCCCTATAAAATCGGAAATTTCTTTTAAAGTTGTTTTCATATTCCAATTTTCCATGATGGGACGTAGTTTTAAATTGTGGTTTTCCATGTTAAGTTATAACTCTGTCGAATCTATTCCATATTTTGCATCAAGACTTAGAAGAAGAGGCCTAAAATTATCTTCTCCAAGACTAGAAAGAAATCTATGATATGTTCTTGTCGTATGAAACAACTCTGCCCATGCAAATTAATAAATCTACGGTCCCACAGCCTCTGCATACTGCATGTAGAGCTTCTGCTTTGTCTATACATAGCTTTGAAGTATGAAGAGTTTTACTTCAGAGTAATTTTAAGATTACAAGTCTTGTAATAAACTTATCTACACTTGGAAGATAAGTGTAAGACTTGGAAGATAAATCTTTAGAGCCTCTTTGGTTGGTTTGGCTTCTGTATATCTTTGCATGTGGATGTTTATTTGAACCTTCGAAAAATATTCCAATCAATCATAAAGGAACCAGAGGAGATGTGGTTGATCTTCATGTTTAACAAGAGGCTCTCTGCTTATAAGTATTTAACTTTTTTTTTTGACCCAGAGGATCTGGACAGACGAACCAAAGGATGTGGTTGACCAGAGGGCCTTTAGTTGGCCTTTCTTTTGGTTGGTGAGTCAACAGGCGCTCTGGTCCTTAACAACCAGAGGAGCTCTGGTTGTTCTTGCTCTGTATGATGCAAACTTTGCCATGTCTTCTTCAAAGAGGACCATACAGAGCCTTCCTAGGTTCGACCCCGTGTATTACACAGGGTATCTTAAATGAAGAAAACTCTCATCGTTATGAACACGTGGTGATGACCTGGTTTAGGTACATTTCGGAAGAAAAAGTTTCCAAGTGTTAATGTTTGGGGAATTCAGAGTTCCTTTACTAACTCTGAAATGTTTTCCAGAATTGCGGGTTGGAATGTTGAATACCATAGGAAGTCTGGATCCTCGATTGTCAGGCCTGTATCCTTGGCATTTACCAAGTCCGAAAAAGAAGCTACTTCTTCGTCAGTGCAGACTTCCAAATCTGTAAAGAGCTTACAAACTTTTCTTCATAGTCTGAGAGGAAGACTGCAATGTTAGAGCTTATAAGTATGCCGTGGAAGATTCCAAAGTTGAGAATGTAGATTTCGGGTGGGCTATGCCTATGGAAGAAGATTTCAGAGTTGGGGTGTCGTAACTCTTAAGAATGACTTCACAAGCTTACCTTTTTCAGAATTGTAGAACACTGTACAGATCAGACCTCTAGGTCTGAAAATAAAATTCATACTTTTTCCCTAAACCCGACAAATAGACAATAGAGTAATTTCCAGACTTCCAACCAAACTTCATACCTCCCATCTTTTAATTTATTTTATTAACCTACTTCAGATTTAGATTTAGATGTAGATTTAAAATTCAAAATTCATAAATTCAGTCATTATCGGTTGTAATCCCCATAAAATTGAAAATTTGTTTCGAAGTTGTTTTCATATTCCGATTTTCCATCATGGGACGTGGTTTTAGATTGTGGTTCAATTTTCGTACTTCTCAACACTCAGATTGCCAACATTTCTCACCTTCAAACGACAACAACCAACAGGAATTGCTTACTTGTTCTAAGATATGATAACTTGGATAGACTACGAAACTTCAGAATTTTCATTAATTGATAAACTCAAAACTTCAGTCATTATCGGTTGTAATCCCCATAAAATCGGAAATTTGTTTCAAAGTTGTTTTCATATCCCGATTTTCCATCATGGGACGTGGTTTTAAATTGTGATTCAATTTTCATACTTCTCATTACTCATATTGCCAACATTTCTGACCTTAAAACAACAACAACCAACACGAATTGCTTATCTGCTGTAAGGTATGATAACTTGGATCGACTATACAACTTTAGAATTTTGATTTATTGATAAATGTTTTTCCTTCTACAGAGTAATGGATGTGAAGAATGTTACATTGATCAAAGATCTTGACATACAAAAGGATGATTCACTGTCAAGGTTAGAATCATTCGCTTATGGAATCAACCAGTGTTTAAAAATCCTGATGAAATATATTCCATGGAAATGATATTAATAGATGAGCAGGTAAATTCTTATTTCTTTTTCAATCTGTAGTATTGTATTCATCATATTTTTTTTATTATGTCAGCTTCTTAATATCTTCACATTATTACTACTCATTCCTTTTTCATTTTTATGTTTTTAGGGAACTAAAATCCATGCGAATGTTCTACAGAAATGTATGCCTAAGTTCAAAAGTTTACTTCATGAAGGGGCTGCCATTTTGATTAAAAATCCTACAATTGCTCGACATGCGTCCAAATACAAGTTAATTGATAATACAAACAAGTTAAGTTTGTATTACAAAACCTCTATTACCAATTGCCGGGATTTTAAGTGTTCCATTTTTGGTTTTTCATTTGTCAAGTTTGCAAATGTTATATCAAAAAGCATTCCAGAACATACAGCAGTTAGTTAGTCAATTAAATACTTTCAGATTTATTATATTTTTTAAATAAATTATATCATATGCTATCATTCAGGTTAAACTTAGTTATGTTAACTTTTTAATCTTTATATAGATGTAATTGGTAAGGTCTTTGTTTGTGAGACAATGGTCAGTCTTCCAGACAACAATGGAAAACCGAAGACAAGGATGCAAATTGAGATGCAGGACTTGGAGTAAGTATTTTTATTTTTATTCACTAACAGTAATCTTCACAAACTATATAATTCTTTTCTTACAATTTATTTAGGGGGATTAAAATTCAAGTTACATTGTGGGATGCGTTCGCTCAGGAATTCAGTGATTATGTTTCTAATAACAAGGACAACGGGGTTGTTATTCTTGTAATTTAGTTTGCAATGGTGAAGATTTGCAGATGTTTGTCTCAACTCATAAAATATATATTTCTTTTACGCAATGTCGTGTTAACTTCCATTATTTGTTCTGTTTCAGAAAAACCATTTCTTTCTAATTCATTTAATGGTACGAGGTTGTTCATCAATTCTGATATTGATGAAATCACGAATTTTATGAATAGGTCGGCAAATATTATTTTATTTATTTCTCTTATATATCTGATATTTTTTAACATACATTGTTGTTTGCTTATATTCATGATTCAATAGTTTGATTCGGGAGAATGGGGAATCTAAATTGTTACAATAGCTTTCAATGCTCTCTGGATTATCTTATTCATATCGTAAAGATTTTCTATACAGAACCAGTAGAGCAAATATTGTTGAAATTAGTGAAACTGTTGAGGTACTTATTTTTTAATATGGTTTCTATTCATTCAGTAATTGCAGTTTATCATAACATATCGTACTTTATACAGGCGAAATCACTAATTATATCAGGAACAGTTAAAGCATTTAGAAAGGACATTCCTTGGTTTTACATGGGTTGCAAAAGGTGTAACTGGAAGGTTCGACCCACATACACTATAAATGACAAAGATGATGGATCGGGTATGATTGAAGAGAGGGAAAGTTTTGAATGTACGTCTGATAGATGCCGAGGGCAAAATACTGATGTTTTGCCAAAGTAAGCTACAACTACATAACACTACTTTTAGTTATCTTTTATATTCTTATATTAATGTTGACTTAATAATCATATAGGTTCAGAATTCCTTTGAGATTTCAAGATGATACTGGAATTGTATCATTGACATTATTTGATTGGGAAGCTAATAAGGTTTTGAATCAATCTGCAACAGAGTTGTATGAAAAAAAATAAAGATGTATGATTAGAAGTCTTTTTTTTTTTGTAAGTTTTTTTATTTGCTTCCAAA
This sequence comes from Cynara cardunculus var. scolymus, assembly GCF_001531365.2. Taxonomy (NCBI): domain Eukaryota; kingdom Viridiplantae; phylum Streptophyta; class Magnoliopsida; order Asterales; family Asteraceae; genus Cynara; species Cynara cardunculus. The sequence continues at coordinate 601,031 of NC_037531.1, forward strand.
TGTCTGTTAATGAAAAAGGTGTTTGATTTGTTTTCAAAATGGTGATTTGGATGTTTTGCTCGATTGGAAATTTGCAATAAAGATCGACATAAATGATTACAACATAAAAAACAGTTGTTTCATTTATGGTATTTCAAAGCTAACAGACGATGATAGCATCTTGAATGAATTGGAGATGAGATTTGCTGCTCAACAGGTGATGAATATCATTGGCAGAAACTATCATCCAATTTAGTCTCAAATCTTTGTGAGTCTAACATTATTTTATGATTTATTAGGCAGCTTGCCGAATCAGAATCTGTAAATCTTCATTCAGTGGATTTCAGTTCTCAAGGGAAGTTAAAGGTATCATAAATGCTACCTTCAATGTAGTTTGTAAATTTAAATGAAAGCAATACTTCTTAAATTATCATAACTGACTATTATCTAATTTGAAGGATGTTGTATCATGTACTGGTGAGAATGCAACACCCTCCGATGTGGATAAGAGCACAACAGATAGTCCGGAATCACAAGAGAAGTTGTATGAGAGAAGGCTTGGCAAAGGAATTGATCGGAAACGTGGTTTTGAAGGTAGTTATGATGCCGATCAGGAAAGGAAAGGATCGACAACCAAAACTTTAAAATTCCAAAACTTGAAAAGTGATATTCTTGGTTTTGATGAACAATTACATTCAAACTCCTATTTGGTATTTCTTTTGTGATTGGATTTTGGTTTGAACAAACATTTCTGAATTGGTGATTTGATTATGTTATACGCTTTATTTGTTATTTGTTTTGGATTTAATATTAAACTTGTTTGCATGACTACATAATTGTGTTCGTTTTGCCAATCACAAGTTTTAATGAGAACGTTCTTCTCAGAAGTAGGCAATGAGAAGGGAGTACTCTGAATCCTTCTAGGCCTTGATTAATTTATCCCACAACCTCTGCATATTGCATGCAGAGCTTTTGCCTTGTCTATACAGAGCTCTGAAGTACGAGGAGTTTTACTTCAGAGTAATTTCAAGAGTACAAGTTTTGTAATAAAATTATCTACACTTGGAAGATAAGTCTAAGACTTGGAAGATAAGTCTCTAGATCCCCTTTGGTTGGTCTTGTTTCTGCATATCTTTGCATGTGGATGTTTTTTTGAACCTTCGAAAAATATTCCAATCCATAATAAAGGAACCAGAGAGGATGTGGTTGATCTTCATGTTTAACAAGAGGGTCTCTAGTTGTAAGTATTTAACTTTTTTTTGACCCAGAGGCTCTGGATAGACGAACCAAAGGATGTGGTTGACCAGCGGGCCTTAAGTTGCTCTTGCTTTTGGTTGGTGAGTCTACAGGGCTCTGGTCCTTAACAAGTAAAGGAGCTCGGGTTGGTCTTGCTCTGTATGATGCAAACTTTGCAATGTCTTCTTTAAACGGGACCATACAGAGCCTTCCTAGGTTAGACCCTGTGTATTATACTTCAGAGTAATTTCAAGAGTACAAGTCTTGTAATAAACTTATCTACACTTGGAAGATAAGTCTAAGACTTGGAAGATAAGTCTCTAGAGCCTCTTTGGTTGGTCTGGCTTCTGCATGTCTTTGCGTGTGGATGTTTATTTAAACCTTTGAAAAATATTCCAATCCATCATAAAGAAATTAGAGGGGATGTGGTTGATCTTCATGTTTAACAAGAGGGTCTCTAGTTGTAAGTATTTCACTTTTTTACCCAAAGGCTCTGAACAGACGAACCAAAAGATGTGGTTGACCAGAGGGCCTTTAGTTGGCCTTTCTTTTGGTTCGTGAGTCTACAGGGGTTCTAGTCCTTAACAACCAGAGGAGCTATGGTTGGTCTTGCTATGTATGATGCAAACTTTGCCATGTCTTCTTCAAAGAGGACCATGCAGAGCCTTCCTAGGTTCGACCCCGTGTATTACACGAGGTATCTTAAATGAAGAAAACTCTCATCGTTATGAACACGTGGTGATGAACCGGTTTAGGTACATTTCGGACAAAAAAGTTTACAAGTGTTAATGTCTGCGAAATTCAGAGTTTCTTCACTAACTCTGAAATTTTTTCCAGCTTTGTGGGTCTAAATGTAGAATGCCGTTGGAAACCTGGATCCTCGATTGTCAGACCTGCATCCTTGGTAAAGAGCTTACAGACTTTTCTCCATAGTCTGAGAAAAAGACTGCATAGTTAGAGCTTATAAGTCTGGCGTAGTAGTTTCCAAAGATGAGAATGCAGATTTCGGATGGGCTATGCCTAGGAAAGAAGATTTCAAAGTTGGGGTGACGTAACTCTGAAGAATGACTTCACAAGCTTAAACTCCACAGGATTGTAGAAAACTATACAAACCAGACCTCTAGGTCTGAAAATAAAATTCCATACTTTATTCCTAAACCTGACAAATAGACTTCAGACTACTTTCCAGACTTTCAACCAAACTTCATACCTTCCATCTTTTAATTTATTTTATTAGCCTACTTCAGATTTAGATTTAAATGTACATTTAAAATTCAAAATTCAAAAATTCAGTCATTATCGGTTGTAATCCCTATAAAATCGGAAATTTGTTTCAGAGATGTTTTCATATTCCGATTTTCCATCATGGGACGTGGTTTTAAATTGTGGTTCAATTTTCGTACTTCTCATCACTCAGATTGCCAACATTTCTCACCTTCAAAGAACAACAACCAACACGAATTGCTTACCTGTTCTAAGGTATGATAACTTGGATACACTTCGCAACTTCAGAATTTTCATTAATTGATAAACTCAAAACTTTAGTCATTATCGGTTGTAATCCCCATAAAATCGGAAATTTGTTTCAAAGTTGTTTTCATATCCCAATTTTCCATCATGGGACGTGGTTTTAAATTGTGATTCAATTTTCATACTTCTCATTACTCATATTGCCAACATTTCTGACCTTAAAACAACAACAACCAACACGAATTGCTTATCTGCTGTAAGGTATGATAACTTGGATCGACTATACAACTTTAGAATTTTGATTTATTGATAAATGTTTTTCCTTCTACAGAGTAATGCATGTGAAGAATGTTACATTGATCAAAGATCTTGACATACAAAAGGATGACTTCACTATGAAGGTTAGAATCATTCGCTTATGGAATCAACCAATGTTTAATAATCCTGCTGAAATATATTCCATAGAGATGATATTAATGGATGAGCAGGTACATTCTTATTTCTTTTTAAAGTCTTCAGTATTGTATTCATCATATTTTCTTATTATGTCAACTCCTTAATATCTTCACATTATTACTACTCATTCCTTTTTCATTTTTATGTTTTCAGGGCACTAAAACCCATGCGAATATTCTACATAAATGGGTGCCTAAGTTTAGAAGTCTATAGAAACCCATGCGGTCGTTCTGCTTCACGAATGCAAATGTATGAATTCTAATTTGCTATGCCTCAAATGTTTTCTAAAAACTCATTTTACATATTTAGTACAAACCGTTGCCTAATAAACATTTGATGTATTGTTACTCATTTCTCAGACTTAGCAGACTAATGAACTGCTTATTTCCCCAATGATATTTTGAAAAGAACTTCTAATCGTATAAAGCAACTCATAAGTACAACTTTAATGGGATTAACAATTCTGATACTTTTCCAGAGTTAGGATAACAATCTTGATACTTTTTCTCCAAACTTACAACACTACTATAGTGTCGGTTTCCAGAGTTTTTGGTTCCCTTAACTCTTTTAATATACAACTGTAGTTTGTTACGCTCCAAATGTTTTCTCAAATTCATTTCACATACTTAGTACAAAACTGTGAATAATTAACCTTCGATGAATTGTCTCTCATTTATCAGACTTAGCAGATTGCTGATATGTTTCTTTCCAACGATAACCAACTGCATTATGTTTTGCAGAGTTATATTGTGTAGTTATTTCTTAGACTTAGAATAAAACTCCCATACTTTTTCTCCAAACTTACAACATTGCTATAACGTTGGTTTTCATAGTTTGTAGGGTTCCTAAATATGTTAATGTACAAGGTTGAACTATGCAATATGGTTTTCCAACTATTTATCATTTCTGGTCTTCTATATTTAATAGTTAACAATCTAAACTCCACAATCGTACATGAAACAACATCCTTTCCATAACATGGAAGCGACATATGTTATTTTAAGTGATAAAATTTCTATAAACTATTTTAAATATAGCATTTATATTAGCTTTAAGTTTTCTTCATAAGCAAAATATGCTATCTGAACATGTATATAATACAAGTACTAATCTAAAATCCAAACAAGATTAAGAAAAACTTTATTCGTGTGGAAAAAGCTATGAACAATCGAATGATGGATGGTTTTGAAGGATGCATCTGACATTGGAATTTGAATCGACATCTTCAACAACATCAACTACTCAATCGTACTCTCTTTATTCTTGGGGAGAATATGGCAGGAGCAGTCTCTTTGAAAAATAAATTCTCGGTTGCAATTTGGTAGATTCACAACTTCTATATTATGCAGTATGATTTCATCTTAAGACTTGTAAGTCTTTATTTATAAATGTATTTCCCTGCTCCATTAAAAGAAGTATTATAGATATATCAAAATTAAAACAAGTTCATATGTAAAATGTGTTCCAAAATAATATGAATATATTGAAATTAATATCAAGAAATTACATATCCTTTTCCTTATGTTTCTAAAACCCAATAAAACCAAACATATTCTAAAGAACACTAAAAAGGAAAGTTGCAAAGAGTTATAGAAATGAAGAACATATAAATATTAAACATTCTATTTACTGATATTAACACCTCCGGTAATACCTTATTAGCGATGTGATTATTACAAAAGAATTTTAAAGGAATGAAGCCTGGTCCGATGCAATCACCCTTATTTTCAATATCATAAGAAAGAGAGTGAAAGCATCGAACCATGCAATATCCCTCACAAACCACTACTTGCTCCCTTCTATGAACAGACCATTGATTTCGTCTTCTTCTTCTTCTAAATCCTAATATTCGTTCATGTATGTTTAATCTGCACATACAGAACAATATGTGTGTGTGGGTATATATAGAGATGAAGAGAAAGATAAAGAGTCGCGTATAGGGTGAGATGTATTGGAAACTGTAAGGGCATATATAGGTTATATATATAGACTTTAAAAAGTGACGGTTGAAATGACCTCCTAAAGTTTGAAATAAGTTTATGCCTCTTTCAAATCCGGTTAATGAAGAAATAACTTTTTTTTTTACTTTTTTGACCTGTTTTTCTTATTAAATTGTATTTACTTTAATAATAGAAGAAAAATACCGGATCAAAAGTAACCTTTGAATATTCAGATTCAATATTTGTAATCTGAAATAGTTTGCACTTTTGATTATGTTCAATTATAAGTCTGAGTGATGGTTGTGACTTTATTATGGTAATGATCAATGTAGGAACTTCGACTGTGCAGGATGCTTTTCCGAATAAGAAACGTTTTCACATTGACATACTTAGGAGTTATAAGTCTGTTAATTACAGAGTTGTAACTTTGTTAATAGCAGAGTTGTAACTCTGATGTGTTCAGAGTAGTAGCCTGGGCGAACGTTATGCAGAGTTCCAGTCCAAAACTATGCAAATATTACATCACTAAAATCAAACTACAAATAAAATTGACCTCTGGGTACACAAGTCTAAAAGAAGCTGTAGACAGCAGTTGAGTTACTTTTGTCCCATTCATACGTGTACACCTAGAATCTGAAGTTTGATTTTCCAAATTTACAAATCTGTCCGTTCAAATTCCCTCTAGACTTAGGAAAAGATGACTCAACTTATCTTCTCCCATACTAGAAAGAAATCTATGATATGTTCTTGAGTAAGAGCTCTGTCACTTGATGTGTTTCAGATTTCGCCTCTATACTTAGACGAAGAGGATTAAGATATTCATCTCCCAGACCAATGAGAGGTTTTGCGGGAAATTCTGAACCATGTGCGCATTCCATGGGAGTAGGAGGCTCAGAGGCTCTCCATGTACTATAAAGAGGCTCTGTGTCTGGAATGAAGCTCTGCATCAAGCACTTAATCATTTTGGCGCTCAAGCCTTCATCTTCCTTAGAATACAGCACATGTTCTATCTATGAAACACTTAACTCTTAAGTAAGAGCTTTATCTCTTCATGTATTCCAGATTTTCCCTCCAGACTTAGAAGAAGAGGACTATCATCTCCTAGGCTACTTAGAGGTCTTGCAGGAAAGTCTGAACCATGTGCACATTCCATGGGAGTAGGAAGCTCAAAGGCTCTGCATGTACTATGCAGAGGTTCTGTGTCTGGAGTGAAGCTTTGCATCAAGTACTTAATCTTTTTGGCGCTCAAGCCTTCATCTTTCTTGGAATACAGCGAGGCTCTGTCTATGAGACACTTAACTATTGAGTCAAAGCTCTATCTCTTGTTGTATTCAAGATTTTCCCTCCAGACTTAGAAGAAGAGGACTAACATATTGATATCCCAGGCTACTTAGAGGTCTTGCGATGTATTCCAGATTTCGGCTCCAGACTTAAAAAGAAGAGGATTAAGATGTTCATCTCCCAGGCTAATTAGAGGTCTTGCGGGAAACTCTGAACCATGTACGCATTTTGTGGCAGTAGGAGACTCAGAGTCTCTACATGTACTATGTAGAGGCTCTGTATCTGGAGTGAAGCTCTGCATCAAACACTTGAGCTTTTTGGCCCTCAACCCTTGATCTTCCTTGGAATACAGCACGAGATATGTATATGAGACACTTAACTCTTGAGTAAGAGCTCTGTCTCTCTTGATGTATTCCATATTTTGCCTCCAGACTTAGAAGAAGAGGAGTAAGATATTCATTTTGCATGCTAATTAGAGGTCTTATGGAAACTCTAAACCATGTGCGCATTCCATAGGAGTAGAAGATTCAGAGGCTATGCATGCACTATGTAGGGGCTTTGTGTTTGGAGTGAAGCTCTACATCAAGCACTTAAGTATTTTGGCTCTCTGGTCATTAACTCTGACAGGAAAGTCTGAACATTAACTCTAAAACACAAATCTGGAAAAAACTCTGAGAAACAGTTTGCTAACTTCAGTAGCACTTACACGTGTACATTACGGTTTCCAAAACCGCCTCTTCCATGTAAACATTTGTTTCTTATAAAATTATTGTCCTCACAGACTTCTTCTGTTTCCAACTACATTAAGAATCGAATGTTTAAAACAACTAACTAAGTGATTCCATTTTCTTTTGCTTGTTCTTTCTAACATTTTCTTACCAACTGACTTCATGCACTCATTTCTTATTGAAGGATTAATTTTTTTACAGATCTATCAAAAAAATGGATTCCATGGATGCTAAAGAAAGGAGAAAATTTAGAAAGACGGTTTTGAATAGTAGTAAACAGTCATTCAATTCTATGTCATCAAACATTGAAGGTATTTGAGTTAATAGAGTTTTGAATTTGATGTTCATTGAGGGAAATATTATTGATACGCACTAATTATTTAGTGCTTGAACATCATTTTCTTCTATTTTAAATCGGTCATTTTCTATTTATATCCCAACTTTGAGTCATTTTATCTCTTTTCTCTGTTTTAAAGCTAAAATGAATGATTGACCTGTTTCTGTTAGATAATGGACTAATATGGATTTATTTTGGAAAGGTTGAAGTTGTTTGATGCTGTGCGAATGTGGCAGCATGACCTGATGGTGGAGAAATAGAAGAGAAAGGACTAGAAGTTGACTGACAAGACTATGTCTGACTTTTGAAAGACTTCTTATGTTTAAGACAACTGTGTATTTTGTAATTAGCTGGAACTTGTTGGCTAATTTAGTTACTTTAAAACTTTAAGTTTTACTTTATTGTACTAATGGTTAATTTAGAACTAAGTTGAAGTGAATTGTCTAAAATACCCTCATCTCATCTCTAGTATAAATAGAGATGTTAGGTTTAGTTTTTAGATCATCCTCTCTTCCATTTCTCAAGTAGATTATCTTACTACTTGAAATATATTTTATCTCTAAATATTAGTAATCTTTTGGCTAATTTCAAGTTCTCTTTAATCGCTTTCTTTATTTACTTGCTCTTAAATATTCCGTCATTTATTTATTATGCTTACTTGCATTTTATTTACGTCATTTATTTATTACGCTTTTTGCATCTTATATTCTGTCATTTAAATTCCGTTATCTACTTTCCGTTATGAGTAGCTAAATTTATTAGCTCGGGTGTATGACGAAAAGGGTGAGTTTGTAAATCAAAATAAGGTAGACCCTTTTATGTAACAACAATGCTTCATTATTTCATTCCAATTTAAGAAGTTTTTAGAAGTGTTTAAAGCATTACACATCAACATACCTCTTGTTGAAGCAATTAAGCAAATGCCCAGTTATGCCAAGTTTCTCAAAGACATCTTGAGCAAGAAAGAAAAGCTAACCGAATATGAAACTTTAGCTCTGACCGAAGAATGTAGTGCTCTTCTGACCAACAAGATACCTCCTAAGCTTAAAGACCATGGAAGTTTTACTATTCCCTGTTCTATAGATGGAAAGAAGATTGGAAAAGCTTTGTGTGATTTAGGTGCTAGTGTTAACTGTTGGTCCCTTGAGGGTCTAAAAGATAAGTAAAACAGTTTGTAGAAGGGGGTGAATACAAACACAATATTTTCAAATTTAAAATGTATATTGATAAAGAAGATCAATCCAATTTTTGCAAGACTGTTTGCAGAAAGATATGGTAAGAAAACCTATCTAAAAAATCTTTGGTTACACACAAATTCTTAGCAAATGAGAAAAGAAATGTTGTAAGAAAAGTTCCTTTACTTATGCTAGGAAATGCTCAAAGTAAGAATTAGGTTTAGAGAGTGAGTTGCGTGCACTCTGCATGGAGAAGAAACGCTTATATTTATACCCAGTGCATTAAATTTTCATTTAATGCAAAATGGTAGGGTTAGAGTGCGGGTCAAGCCTTAAGAGGAAGGCTTGTCCTATGCTACAGTGAATAATACAAAAAGCACTATTCATGAGCAGACATCCTTACCTAAAGTTGGTGGGCAATAGAGTCAACTAGTCAGCTCCGTACCGTACCAACGTTTAGAAGGGTATGGGTTGTCCTTTGTGTGTATGAGGACAAGACAACAACAATCGTGCTAAGCAAGCTTCCTTTGATCGCTGATGCTGGAAAAACCTGGAGGTCTCTTCAGCATTCGCTGAGGCTTGAGCAGTCTTCACACATATGTAGACAGGCTTGTAATCACTGAGTACCACTTCAGATCACGTACTCGCCAGTCCCTAATCTTTAGTTTCAGTCTTCAACATTAGCTKAAGGTTCTTTGGTGTGAGTGTTGTCTTCTTGAARTATCGTTGTCTCTKATTRAATTACAATACAAGTTCTTCAGCGATCACTGAACAGGCTCAGTGATGATCGCTGAAACTGAAAAGACAGAAACATAAATACAATGTATAAGTGAAAAGGGATTATCATCAAATCACTGAAAGAGAGGATCAACAATCTCCTCCTATTTGATGATAACAAGACTACATAAAGAAAGGTGTCTTATCAAATAATAGTATGGAAAAGTTACATGTAAAGTGCATGTCCCTTTTTACTATTTTGGGATCTTTTTCAGTGAGTCAGTCTCTGCCTGAGAATTTTCCTTAAGTTATATCTAAGAGAAAATTACAAGTATGGAAACTGAAACTGAAAGCTTATTCGCTGACTTATAGATTGTCAGTGAATGTAAAAAAGTAACATTGGAACTCATAGACTTGTGTCCCTATTACTTTTTTCAGGGATCTTTTTTAGTGAATTACATGAAAAACTCATTTTATTATCATTGGTAATATTACAAGTAGTTCAGTACATGTCTAGTGCTTACAGACTATAAGAATAATAACTAAAAGTAGACATAGTACAAGAAGTTACAGGGAAAAGTAGATTGTTGTTACAAAGAGAAACTATTCTAGAACAATTAGATCTATGTAGCTAGGTACATCTTCACCAAGGTTTCTTCGACGTAGGCATTCCCTTCATATCTTCAGATCAATGACTTTTCCAGGCATGCTATCATCTATCCAGAGCAAGAGGTAAACCAAATGACCCATTGGACATGGATGTAGCTCTGACATTCTATGAAATCTGATTTCACCTTCATAGTCAAGGAATATAACTCCTAACACAGGTTTAAAATGCACAGCATTGGATGTATAGTGTAACAACTCACAATTTCCATGTATAGATAATCCACATAATCATATCCATAAAACAAAATGTAATATTGTTTACAAAAGATGGGCTAACAAAAACTTTGTTTAATACATTTATGTGCATCTAAATATCATCGTTCAAACTTTCCCCTTGTATCTTGCGATGTATGATGACCTGCAAAATAGGTTAGTCCAACAACTGAGCATTAGACCCAAAAGGTCTAGTGAGTGTACAAATCTCGTACAAACAACATACATTCCAAACTAACAGTTTAGAATCAAACTTGTACAAATACAAACATTTTATCTATAATTGTTAAAGAATCTTTTCCTCTCGCGGTTACACCGCCATGTATTACATCTCTCATGCGGTTACACCGCCATTTCATCTCTCTCGCGGTTACACCGTTATTTCATCTCTCTCACGGTTACATCATCATTTCATCTCTCTGGCGGTTTGACTCTATGACAAAACTGATAGTGGGACTTAATCTAATTTAGCCGGATAAGGAATCCGATCATCATTGTCCGGATATCAAATCCGGACAATGACTTAGAACAAAATGAGGTAATCCAAACACGGCTTGAGCGGTTTAGCTCTAAACCGGTTAATACTTTTGAGTGATTTAAGGTTACATCAGACAACCTTTACCCGGTTTAGGGAGTAAACCGGATGACGCTTGGCCGGTTTAGAAATTACATCGGGCGAGTCTTAAGCGATTTAAGATGAACCTGAACACTTCTTGTCCGGTTTAGGTTATATCCGCAGAACACCTTGTCCGGTTTAGGTTATATGCGCACAACACCTTGTCCGATTTAGGTGGAATCCGGACAGCACTTGTCCGGTTTAGGTTATAACCGCACAATATGAAATGTAAATCATAGTAAACCAGTTCCAATAACTATAGAATTGTATGCAAACAAGTAATACTCAAAGTGTAATACACTCACCTTAGAATCAGAAATCTTAGCTTTATGTTTCCTCTCTTTTTAGCCGATGATAAAAATGAATAAGCTTTTGATCCAAAGAGTATGTAAACTTTATTTATAAAACTCCATTTACTACTTATAGTAATATGGAAAAAATTTGGGGGCGGTGCATACCACCGACTCCCTTTTCTCCCATCAAACCTTTAAATAAAAACTAAGTGCACACTCACACACTCGCACTTGGAGACATGTCAAGCATTGCTCAACGTGTTTAGCTATATTCTTCTTCATACTTGGCCACCAATAATGTTGCTTTAGACCCCGATGCATTTTATTTGTATCTTGATGAATTACAAAACGTGACTTATAAGCCTCAATCAAAATACGTTTCCTGAGATTACCATAGCATGGTACCCAAATTCTGTTCTAGAAATTCCAAACTTATCTGTCATCTCTCACCAATTCAAATATTAATCCACCCAAATCTTTCCTGTTTGATCTTATCTTCCTTCATGGCCTCATGTTGAAACTCTTGTAATTCTTCCTGAATACTTGGTAGTAACTCGACCCGTAGAGCTATAGCTTTGATAGTTCTACTTTTCTCTTATCGGTTTAATGCATCAGCCACTATGTTTGCTTTTCCTGGGTGATACAAAATTTCACAATCATAATCACTAACCAATTCCAACCATCATCTTTGACGCATATTCAGTTCTTTCTGATGGAACAGATGTTGCAAGCTCTTATGATCTGTGAAAATTTGGCATTTCGTATAGATAGTGTCTCCATATTTTCAAAGTGAACACTACCGCCGCCAATTCCATATCATGAGTAGGATACTGTCTTTCATGATCTTTTAACTGCCTTGAAGCATAAACAATTACTTTTCCACATTACATCAGTACACAATCGAAACCCATTTTTGACGCATCACTATAAACCACAAAATCTTCCATCTCATCTAGCAATGATAGAATTGGTGCACTACATAACTTATTTTTTAACGTCTGAAAGGTCTGGGCTTGTGCTTCATTCCACTCATATTTCACATTCTTCTTTGTCAGCTTTGTTAATGGAGTAGCTATACGAGAGAAATCTTGTATAAACTTACGATAATACCCAGCCAATCCAAGAAAACTTATGATTTCAGTTGGAGTCTTTGGGGCTTCCCACCTTTCAATGGCTTCAATCTTGAGTGGATCCACTTTAATACCTTCTTTTGAGATAACATGTCCCAAAAACTGAACTTCTCGCAGCCAAAATTCACACTTTGACATCTTGGCATACAATCTCTCTTGTTTCAGCAATTCTAAGAGTAATCTCAAATGACGAGCATGCTCTTCTTTCGACCGAGAATATATCAAAATATCATCAATGAAGACAATCACAAATTTATCAAGATAAGAATGACATACCCTATTCACCATATCCATAAAAGTTGTAGGCGCATTTGTGAGTCCAAATGGCATAACCAGAAATTCGTAATGACCATAACGTGTTCGGAATACCGTTTTCGACACATCTTCATTCCAAATCTTCAATTGATGATAATCGGACCGTAAATTAATTTTTGAAAAATAAGTAGCCCCAACCAATTGATCAAACAAATCATCAATTCTTGGGAGAGGATACTTATTTTTGATTGTCAATTTATTCAGCTCCCGGTAATAGATGCACATTCTCATTGATCCATCATTTTTCTTTACAAATAGCACCGGCGCACCCCATAGAGAAGTACTTGGTTGGATAAAACCTTTATCTAATAATTCTTTCAATTGTCCTTTAATTCAGAAGGAGCTAATCTATATGGTGCACGTGCAACGGGTGCTGATCCAGGAAGTAATTTAATCTGAAATTATATTGTTCGATCCGGAGGTAGACTTATCAAGTCTTCTGGAAATACTTCTGGAAATTCTCTCACGACTGGAATATCCTCCATCTTTTCTTTCTCTTTCTTGATGTCAATAGCATAGGTAAGAAAACTATCACATCCTTTTTTTTACATATTTCCGAGCTTTTAACATCGAGATAAGACTGGAGTAACGATCTCGTCGATCCCCATAAATTACAACCTTCCCTTTTTTCGGTAAATCTATATGGATCATCTTTTCGTCACAAATTATGTTAGCTTGATTTTTAGCTAACCAATTCATGCCTATAATTATATCAAATTCCCTTAAAGGCAAAGGAAATAATTGTATAGGCACCTTACACCCTTCTATACTTATGAAACATTCATCTATTCTTTCCTTAACCGAAACTTCACTATCGTTTGCTGATTCCACAATTAAATCCTCACTTAACGCTTTAGATTCTAAATGTGCGTAGTTAGCAAACGACGGTGATACAAAAGAACGATTTGCACCCGAGTCAAATAAAACTTTGGCACATACTGAATTAACAAGGAATGTATCTATCACCACTTTAGGATGTTCTTTTACCTCGCCTCTCGTCATTTGAAAGGCTCTCCCTTTAGCATTTGACTCCCCACGTCTTATCTCTCATTGACCACTCGAGTTAACATGATTATCCACTGACCCATGACCTGTTGGAACATAACCAGATCCTCGGCCTCCAGAATATCCAAATCCTTGACCTCCAGCAAAACCAGACCCTCGTCCCTTAGCTTGTGGACAATCAGGATTGACATGTTGAGAGGAATTACAAGTAAAACATCTTCGCGTTATTCGACAGTCTCGAGCTATATGTCCTAGTTCCTGACAATTAAAACATACTTGCGACTTTGTATTACAATTTCCTTGATGTATTTTATGACATCATGAGCATGCCTTATCAGCAAACCTTGAGACGGGTCGATTCAAATTTTCCATAACCCTTGGTCTACGGAAATCAGTCATTGTAGCTTCCCCTTCTCTTTTATCTCCAACCCTTTCTTGTGGTTGTCTATTGATGTCTTGTTCCTGTATCTCGGCAGCATCAACTGTTGCTTGAAATGTCGTGGGCTTCTAGATATCACATATTTCCGGAGATTAGACTCCAAACCCCAAATATACTTTCTCACTTTACTTTTTTCAGATATAATATATGCTTCAGCAAACCGAGATTGTTCCATGAAAATTTATGTATACTGGCGGACTGACATGTTTCCTTGTTCAAGACAAAGGAAATCATGTTCTAGCTTTCGCACTGCTGCTTCAGGATAATATTGCATTTTAAACTTGATCACAAATTCCTCCCATAACATAGTTTTCAGAATATTTGGATCTGAACTCGACAAAACTTCCCACCAATATAAAGCACTTGATCTCAGACGGGATACAGCAAACATGACTTTATCTTCCTCTGCACTTTAACTGATCTGCAGACTTAACTCAATTTTTTTAAGCCAACACATGATTTTGACAGGGTCACGTTCACCAGAAAATTTAGGAGGTTTACAAGCAATAAACATTTTGATATCCCCTCCTTTATGAATGGAAGACGAAGCAAAGGGGTACAGATGTACCAGTTACCGGTGTACTAGCTCCGGCTTCTTCCTGTCGTTCAGGATCCCTCACTATTTCTGGATTATTTTGTGTCGCACGTCCCAACAAGTTCACCAAACTTTCTTGGAATTTTCCCAACTCAGCTGCCAGCATTTCCTGAGTAATAAATCCGGGATCAGGAATATTGTGTCCACCTCTTGTTCTTCCTCTTCCACGGCCAGACATTGAACTTTCTTGTGCCGATAATTCCTATTCCATACGAGTTTCTTCTCTAGTACTTCTCCCTCTTCCTCGACCCCTGCTACGACTTCGCGTCACTATTGTCATCATATTTTCTGGGTCTCCTCCTTGGGTTACATTTCTTCTTCCCCAACCTTTTCCTTAATCGGTAGAGGTCTTTTCCGATTGATTAGGATTTTCTGCCATTTCTCAATGTATGTCTATTTCTGTCACAATTAAACATATACGATTATTCACAAAATTAAAACATAATAACACGTTTATCCTCAAGTCTATCCATAACTCAAGATTATATCAGTCATATATAATCAATCTTTCTAATAATAGGTTCAGCTATAACATATTCCCATGTTCGTAGTGAAACCTATTATCATAACTTCCACGCCTCTAGTTTAAGTCTAAGTATTTCGCAAATACCTAGATCCCTTAAACTAAGGCTCTGATACCAACTATAACAACCCACAATTTCTACGTACAGATAATCTACATAATCATATCCATAAAACAAAATGTAATATTGTTTACAAAACATGGGCTAACAAAAACTTGGTTTAATACATTTATGTGCATCTAAATATCATCGTTCAAACTTTCCCCTTCCCTTTATCTTGCGATGTATGATGACCTGCAAAACAGGTTAGTCCAACAACTGAGCATTAGACCCAAAAGGTCTAGTGAGTGTACAAATCTCATATAAATAATTTACATTCCAAACTAACAGTTTAGAATCAAACTTGTACAGATACAAACATTTTATCTATAATTGTTATAGAACCTTTTCCTCTCGTGGTTACACCGCCATGTATTACATCTCTCTCGCGGTTACACCGCCATTTCATCTCTTTCGTGGTTTGAATCTATGACAAAATTGATAGTGGGACTTAATCAAATTTAGCCAGATAAGGAATCTGGTCATCACTGTCCGGATATCAAATCCGAACAATGACTTAGAAAAAATGAGGTAATCCAGACACGACTTGAGCGGTTTAGCTCTAAACCGGTTGATACCTTTGAGCGATTTAAGGTTACATCGGACAACCTTTACCCAGTTTAGAGAGTAAACTGGGTGACGCTTGGCCAGTTTAGAAATTACATCGGGCGAGTCTTAAGCGATTTAAGATGAACCCGGACACTTCTTGTCCGGTTTAGGTTATATCCGCACAACACCTTGTCTGGTTTAGGTTATATCCGCATAACACCTTGTCCGATTTAGGTTATATCCGCACAAAACCTTGTCTGGTTTAGGTGGAATCCGGACAGCACTTGTCCGGTTTAGGTTATAACCGCATAGTATGAAATGTAAATCATAGTAAACCCGTTCCAATAGCTATTGAATTGTATGCAAACAAGTAATACTCAAAGCGTAATGCACTCACCGTAGAATCAGAAATCTTAGCTTTATGTTTCCTCCCTTTTTAGCCGATGATGATAAAAATGAATAAGCTTTTGATCCAAAGAGTGTGTAAACTTTCTTTATAAAACTCCATTTACTACTTATAGTAGTATGGAAAATTTTGGGGGCGATGCATACCGCCGACTCCCTTTTCTCCCATCAAACCTTTAAATAAAAACTAAATGCACACTCACACACACACACTTAAGATACTTTAACCGCATATTACATATAGGGACCCTTATCTGGCAAGTCAAGATTCAGCATAAAAATGTCTATACTCTAATGACCCTTCAGGACTTCATATAAGGAGAACCTTGTTTCATGTTCGTTCCTTAGGAATGGTCYATCATTAGGATCAGAGAGCTTGAGTTTCTTCTTCCCACCTTTCTTCAGAGATAGCCTGTCAGGGACCCTGACATACGTGGACATCCTTTTGATGAGATTGCTGATGGCGTCCTCGATAATCGCCTTATGTCTTGACTTGGATCGCTCAATGGCTTGCCTAATCTCCATCCATTCGTTGTATCCATATCGGCCAAGGTAGGAAGGGTACTCGGTGATGGCATCGAGATTGTCGCTGGTGATGAGCATTGAGACCAGCGTTCCACCGTCTTTTGAACGTCCGCTGATGCGGACGGGCGGGGACTGATTCTCTTCTTCAGCTTTGCTTCGCTTCACCACTTGTCCTTTTCCACCAGCTTCAGGTTTTTCTCATGCTCAGCTTCTGTAATAGAAAGAAGTTTAGCCTGGGCTTGGACAGCGTTCACCTTTTTCTTGGACTTTCTCTTGGAGAGGACCTTCGTAGCTAGTGACTTGGACAGCTTTAAGCTGTCTTCAGTCTACTTTTGTTGAAGCTCTAGCTCTTCTTCAGCCCGCAATGCCTCGAGTCTTTCAGCTTCAGAAAGGTAATCAAACTCACCACCATTAGAGGTACGAAGATGAATTTTTACTCTAGTCTGGTCGAGTGACTCTTTTAGCTGAGTCATTTGCTGGTCGGTAGGAGCACTGGAGACAGAGTGATCAGGGACCCACTCCAGTCGACCGCAGGTGGTTGATGGAATTTGAAGTTGATACTTTGAAGTGATTACTACCTGAGAGGTACAATCTTCAAATAAAGGTTGTTGAGGGATATTGAACAATACCTTCAAGTTTCCTTCTTTAGCGACCGCCTTGCCTTTTGACTTGGGGTCCTGGTTCCTTGATGGAGCTGATTCACCTTCCCCTCGCTCCCCCTACGATGCAAAATCCTTAAGGTTGACTCCCTTGGTGGCGGTTGATGGCTTCTGGTACTTGATGGTAAAATCATCTTCATCATCATCGTCGTCATCACCATCTAGGTCACTTCCAGGGTCAGGGATGGTAGGTTGATCATCTTCATCGTCATCATCTTCATCTTCATCTTCATCATCATCATCATCATCATCATCAGCGGCATCAGCAGTGATGGAAGGAGCATCATCCCTAGGGATGGCATCGACTACCTCAGCTGGAACAACTTTGGTGATCGGGATTACAAGAGTAGCAACAGAAGAAGGAACAGCAGCAGCATCAGATGAGCCACCAGCATTGGACCTTATCTCCCCCTCTCTAGCTAAGACTTGAGAGAATTGGCCAGAGAATTCATCCAAGCACCGACACTGGAGAACCATTACATCCTCTAGCCTTGACAAAGCACCAGCTAGAGTTGTCGTTGCGTCACGCGTCTCATTGAGCTAGGCGCGATCATCGGCAGAGAAAGAAGGTGGGATCACTGGAGCTGATTGACGGACAGCATCTAGGATCTACTAAAGAAGTCCAGTCTGCTGAACATTGAGAACCTGAGCATCGTCAGCCCTGCTGGAGAGAGCAGCAATGGCATCGGTGTTGGCTAGAACAACTTCTTGGAGAGTCAGGAGATGACTCTAACTTCTTGAACGTCTGCTTGAATAATGAGGAAGTTCGCATCAAGGTTAGCCTGGTGGGGCATCTTCTGGTGGACTTCAGTTATCCTGCAGAGAACTGAATCAACAGCGGGGAGGAGAAGTTTGATATTAGATGCCATATCATAGTCATCATCAATCTCTTCATCCCTTCCATCTTCTTTCTCACCCCTATCCTCTTCCTCTTCCTCAGCATCAGGCTGATGCGTAGAAGAAGGACCTGCAAGAGAGGAAGTGTGAGCAAAAGGCTCAAGGTTAGTAGAAATGAAAGGGTAGGAAGATGGAGTACCAGCAATGGCATCCAAAGGATTATCACTGGCGTGAGCAAAGATGTTGTTGAGAGGAAGGACATCTGTATACTAAGGAGCATCGAGAGGAGCAACCTCAGGTCCAGTGGTGTATGTCTTAGTATCAGATAGGACAGTCGCTGATACATCATCGACATGTGTAAAGACCAAAGAAGGAGGAGAAGAGAAAATGGTTGAGAAGAGATGTGAGTGTTCAGCGGTGGCGGTGCTGATATTCACACCTTTAGTGATTTGGGTCACTGAGGCAGTTGGGGTAGGTACCACTGATACGACTGTGATGGGAGAAATCACTGAAGAGCTAGGAGGGTTAGCTAAAGGTGCCTTGGGGTTAAGGCTAGTTTCAATAGCTGAAACCTTTCGAGAAGCTTCAGCCAGAGACGTGGCTGTTCCCTTTTTGGACTTCTTGGCTCTCTAAGGAGAACCAATAGTTGGTTGAGAAGGTCGTTTTGAAGGGATTTTGGTGGCTCGGCTGGACTCGGGGGGGTTACCCGTGCTCTGGCCACCTGAGGAGAAGAGGTAGTGATGGACACAATAGAAGTTAGCGCCACATCACTGTCCCGCAACTTATGATCCAGAATCCTGGATTGAAGCTTGGAAACATGAAGGTTTCCCTCCGTGGAGTAATTATCTCCAAAGATCTTTGCAAATACCATCGAAAGGAACCTGGTGTAAGGCACCACCTTTTCTCGCTGGCGCTTGTTCAACTTGTGCACCAGGTCTCGAAAATGACTGCAACATAATTTATATTGCGATGCTGAATCGTAGATACGCCTATGGTCAAGGCGATCCTAGAGGCCTGGTCCTGGCCTCTAGTTTTTCCACCCATAAACTGGATGAAATGAGAGAATAGGTATTGCCAGACAGCTGACATCCTATTCTTCTCAATCTTGGACAAGGACTTCACGGGAGCATTTGAGTCCTTCTTCGTTGGCCATTGATAGCCAATGGCGTCGAGACACTCGATGATCTTGGCTGTTATGGGTTCGCTGTCGTAGGGGCCTTTGGGAAGGCGAAGAGCCGTCCTTAAAGTATTGACGCCAAACTTCACTTCCATGCGGTTGAAGGTGAAGTTGACCTGCTCCACTTGGCGTCCAGGCTTGACCTCGACATCGATGACTTCAGCAGTGAACCAGAACTGCTGAAGAAGTTCTTTCACCATGATGGGATCATGGTTGAGTGCAAAGCCCAGCGACGACTACTTGAGGAAGTCGGCCGCTTCTTGATAGTTCGCCTTGGATGAGGGGATATCCAACAAGGCAATGTGGTTGTTGGCCTTGAAGGATACCTCATCGAGAGAGAAGTTGACATTCTTAGCGGCCATCTATTTTAATAATAAGAATAAGATAAAACAGGTTGTTAGTAAAAGAAAAACCAAGATTGTTTGGGAGAAGAATATAGAAAAGTTTTTGAAACGATAAAAACTTCTTTTGAAAAATCCTTAAAGAATATTTAGGGTTTTTCAAGTAGAATGTGTATACAAAAACAAGATTATAACCAAGAAAGAGTTGATTACATAATCTTTGTTGTTTAGTGTATTAAGAGAACAAGGTTCTTAAAACAGATTAAACATTTCTTATAACAAAAGATAAAGAAGAAAAAGATATAGACCTTAATGGTTTGGAGAGTAAAGGTCAAAAAGAGTTTTAAGATTGAGAGAGTTCTTGCTGGGGAGAATCTTAGTAGAGGTTCGTCTAAGAATTTTGAAAGCGTAAAGAAAAAAATGGAGAAGAAGTCTCATATTTATAGGTAGGAGGAGAGAGAAGGAATATGAGAGGGTAAAAAGACGACGGTTCGGGAAAGTGGTCATGATGAAAATACCACGTTCTCATCCATTATTGGATGACATTAAATGAGGTAGCTTAATGATAGAACCTTTTGCGCGTCTCAAAGCGTTGCGCATAGTAAATAGAGAATGTCGTCATTAAGACGGTTCATTAACTATTTTCTTTTAAAAACAAAGGGTTTTTAAGAAAACGAAGAGTCGTACAGTGTTTAACTAAACACTGATAAGACCGTTAAAAACATTTTATCACTAAAGTTGAAAGACTTCAGTAAGGGTTTTAAGGCATTAGTGACAGTGATAAGAGAATCACTGAAACTGGCATTTAAAAACAAACTTTTTAATCACTGATTGAGAAAGGTTCAGTGATCGTTTTTTATTTTTAAGAGAAGTATAAAGATATACTTATAGATATGGTCAGTGATAAGAGAATCACTTAAACCAACTTTTAAAACTTTGGTCACTGAAGAAGAAAAGTTTCAGTAAGGGTTTTAAGTCGAAGAAAAGAGAAGAGTAATCATACCTGAGAGAGAATAGATATATTTACTCAAAAGTTCAGTGTCAGAGATAGAGCACTATATCATTTCACTTACTGAGTGATGTTTAATGGCTGAAGATTAATCTTCAATGTTTAACATCCCCAATTCGCTGATCAAGATGTTGAATCTTGTCTCATCAAGAGGCTTGGTGAAAAGGTTAGCGAGTTCATACTCAGTTGGAACAAAGTGAAGTTCAATATCACCATTCATAACATGGTCTCTAATAAAATGATATTGGATCTCAATATGTTTGGTCTTGGAGTGAAGTACAGGGTTGTTTACAATAGCAATAGCACTAGTGCTATCACAATAGATAGGAACCTTTGAAAACTGAAGATCGTAGTCCATCAGCTTGTTTTTCATCCAAAGAATTTGGACACGGCAACTACCAACAGCTACGTATTCAGCTTCAGCTGTTGATGTGGACACTGAATTTTGCTTTTTGCTTGTCCAGCTCATCAACTTTCCACCCAGAAGCTGACAGCCTCCAGTGGTGTTTTTCCTATCAATTTTGCAACCTACAAAAGCACTATCCAAATAACCGATTAGGTCAAAACCTGAACCTTCAGGGTACCAAAGACCCATGTTAGGAGTTTCATTAAGATATCTGAATATGTGTTTGACAGCGATCAGATGGGATTCCTTTGGTTCAGCTTTATATCTTGTACATAAGCAAGTGGAGTACATGATATCGGGTCAAGTAGTTGTTAGATACAGCAGGGAGTCGATCATTCCTCTATAAACAGCTATGTTTACAGGCTTTCCATTTGGATCCTTGTTGAGAGAAAGTGGAGGAGCCATTGAAATCTTCATAGATGAACTGTTGGATAAATCAAACTTCTTCAGCATGTCTCGAATATACTTACTTTGGTTGATAAAGAAACCTTTATCTGTTTGTTTGAACTGGAGACCTAAAAAGAATGTTAGTTCTCCCATCATGCTCATCTGATATTCTTTCTTCATGCGTTCAGCGAAACAAAAACATAAAGAGGGATTACTGGAACCAAAAATAATATCAACGACATAAATTTGGACTAGAATGATGTGACCCTTAACTTTCCTAAAAAATAAGGTTTGGTCAGTCTTTCCACGAGAGAATTTCTCAAAGATGAGAAAAGAGAAAAGGATATCATACCAGGCATAAGGAGCCTGTTTTAGTCCATAAAGAGCTTTATCCAACCTATAGACATGGTTTGGATACTTAGGGTCAAGGAACCCTGGAGGTTGTTCAACATAAACTTCATCTTGAAGTTTCCTATTAAAAAAACGCTCTTTACATCCATTTGAAGTCTCTATGGGCAGCAAAGGCTAAAAAGAGTCGAGTTGCTTCGAATCAAGCCACTGGTGCAAAGGTCTCGTCATAGTCGATCCCTTCTTCTTGTCTATAACCCTGAACAACAAGCCGAGCCTTGTTACGGGTTACCACACCATCTTCATCCAACTTATTGGATAGACCCATTTGGTGTCTATCACTAATTTGTTAGATGAACGTGGACAAGGTACCAGACTTTGTTCCTATCAAACTCACTGAGCTCTTCTTGCATGGCAAGGACCCAACTAGGGTTAGAGATAACATCATTGATTTTCTTGGGTTCAACTAAAGAGAGAAAGTTGATAAAGAGACAGATATTACCCAGACCACGAGGTGTCTTGATACCTACATCTGGATCACCAAGAATTTGATGAATTGGATGGTCTTTTGTCCATCGCTGAGCCGGTAGAGGAATTTCATCTGAATAAGCGAGTTCAAGAACAGACGATGAGGCTTCAGCTGCAGTATCTTCAGCAATAGGGACTATCGCCAAAGGAGCCTCAAATTCAGCGACTAAAACAGGTTTAGAAACTGAACACATTTCATTCATTGATGGATCAGTGATTGAAGTAGAAGGAGGAACACAGCTAATGGGCACGGTAGTGATCTCTAAAGAAGATCCATTGGAGTGACTAGTTGTAACTAGAATGAGGAGTGGATCATCTTCAGCTTCAGGAGATTCAGTGTTGAGAGGAGCACTGTAGGAAGCTTCAGGTTGTCCATAGTTAGAGAACATCTAGTTTTCTAATTCATCCTCATCATTTAAGATGGGTATTGAATTAGCTGATTGAGATTCATCAAAGGTGACATGAATAGATTCCTCTATCGTCTGTCTTCGTTTGTTGAATACTCTGAAGGCTTTGGATACAGAAGAATATCCAAGAAAGATTCCTTTATCAGCTTTGGGATCGAACTTTCCAAGTTGGTCGCGATTGTTGAGAATGTAACAAGTAGAACCAAATATATGAAGAAAACTTATAGAAGGTTTTCTTCCATGAAAAAGTTCATAGGCTGTCTTCTTGAATCATTTCACGATCAGCGATCGATTTTGAGTGAAACAAGCGGTGTTGACAGCTTCAGCCCAGAATTGAGTAGGGAGATGGGATTCGCTGAGCATTGATCGAGCAGCCTCAATGATTGTTCGATTTCGTCTTTCAGCGACCCCATTCTACTGAGGAGTTCTCACTTAAGAGAAGTTGTGAGAGATTCCCTTGTCCTCAAAGAAGTTATCCATAGTACTGTTTTTGAATTCAGTGCCATGGTCACTTCTAATAGATCGTACTTTAACATTGTTGAGTACTTCTATTTTCTTCATGAACGAAATCATTTCTTCAGGAGCTTCATCTTTGGATCTGAGAAAGAAGACCCAAGTGTACCTAGCATACTTATCAACAACGATGAGTGTGAACTTCTTTCCAGCTAAGGATTACACGTTGACTGGACCAAAGATATCCATATGCAAAAGCTGAAGAGGTGCAGTCACTGAAGAGATTTTCTTAATCTTGAAGCTAGCTCTTGTTTGTTTTTCTTTTTCACATGCTGAGCAAAGAGATTCCTCTGCAAAAGAGTGTTGAGGAAGACCAGTGAAAAGATCATTTCTTGACAGCTCGCTGAGTGTCTTGAAGTTGAGATGAGAAATCTGTTTGTGCCATAGCCAGTTAATGTCTGACGAGGCTTTAGAGAAGAAGCAGCTATTCAGTGAGAGAGGAATTCATATTGATGATATATATATTCTCTAGACGAGAACCGGTTAAGGCAACCTTATCATCTTTGTCAAGGATGTGACATGAATTCTTAGAGAATTTAACTGTATAATCTTTATCACACAGTTGACGGATGCTAAGAAGATTGTGCTTTAGTCCTTCAACATATGCAATGCGTTTGAAAGTTGTTGCACCATTGGTTAATATACCAAAACCTCTGGTATATCCTTTTCCGTTACCACCAAAGGTTACGGAAGGTCGTCTTTCTTCCTTAAAATGAGTTAGTAGATATTTATCTCCAGTCATATGTCTTGAACATCCTCTATCAAGATACCATTTATCTTTGACGTCCTGCACAAGGAAACAAATTAAGAATGCTATTGGTACCCAACTACTGGGGTCCAGCTTTGTTAGAGGCTTCATCCACTGGAACTGAAGAATCAGTATCAGTAGATGACATCACTAAACCTGAAGAGGTTTGAGTGGAGAAAGGAACAACCTGTGACACTACTAAAATAGTTTCAGTGGAAGTCTTCACTGAGCTTGACGAAGAGGCTTCAGTGGTTAGAACTACAACTTCTGATGCTGACGACTTTTCAGCAGGAGTGGTCTTCGCTGAGCCTGAAGAAGAGGCTCCAGCGAATTTCTTCACTTTGGTTGCTTTTGCAGCCATAGTTGATGATTTTACCTTGGTTGATTTCTCAGCCTTGGCAACTTTCATGCCCTTAGCTGGTGAACCAGCCTTGGTGGCAGAAGGACACTTGCTGGCAATATGTGTTTTCTCACCACAGTGTTTACACTTCCTAAAGCTTAGGGTAGCTTTAGGGCCAGGAAGTATCAGATTTGAAACGGGACCAGCTCCAAGGATTCCCTTCTCATTGGTTCTCGGAGGAACCTTTGAGGAATTGGATTCCTTAGGTGAAAAGTTCACCTTGAGCTGAGACTTGGATTTCTAAGAAGGTTCAGATTTCCTAGTCCCTGAAGAAGAAGCTTTACAAGCTTAAGGAATAGACCTTGATCTATTAGACTTGTTAGACTTCTTAGGAAGGGGTGTTGTGACAATGGATTTACCTTTGTCTTTGCAACCAGAACTCGAAGGAGTTTCTTCAAGATGACTCTCAGAAAGAGAAGACTGAGAGGAAGAAGTGTTGGGAATAGAAGAGACAAAGGTGCCAAATTTAAGCATGGACCTGTCTGTAACACGTTCTTCCTGATCATAGGAGAATCCTAGACCAGTTGTTATCTTGGCGGGGATCTGAGCGTTAATGATCTCAGAGGCTTTGATGGAAGCTTTACACCACCCTTCAATGGTAGCTTTCTCAGACTTAAGTTCAGCGATTGCTCGTTCACGCTCAGCGATAGCCTTCTCAATTTCAACAGTGATGGTTTGGTTTACAATAACCTGATCTTTAAGATTTTTCTCGACAGAGGTCAGTTCTCGGAGGAACCTTCTCATTTCTTCTTTCGATTTGCCATTGAGAGCATTGTAAAGGTCAACCGTCAACGTATCCAGTACAGAAATACTAGAAGAAGAAGAGGATTCATTCAGGGAACATACATGAGTAGTAAAAGAGGTAGATGGCTCAGAGAATGTAGATGCTTCTGAAGATCCTTCATCTGCATCTATGGCCATCAAGCAGATATAGGTTGTATCATCTTCATCAGAAAATGATTCATCGGATGATTCAGCCCAGTCATGCTCTTCAGCGACAAGGCACTTAGCCTTTCGCTGGTTGTTCTTCACCCTTTTATATTTCTCCTTCAGTTTTAAGTACTTTTCATCTTTAGTCCTGAAGAAAGAAGGAGCTTTAGAAGATGGCGTCGCAGCTTTCTTCGATTTGCATTCACCTGCAAAATGTCCGGGCTAGTGACAGTTGTAGCTGACAGCTGAAATCTTGTCTATTCTTTCAGACTTTTGCTTTTCCCTGAGGGACAGCTGAGGAGATCTGCGGAAGTTGCTTTTGCTTACGAACCTCCTGAAAGACTTAGTCAGGTGGGCCAGGGATTCATCAAAATTTGCTAAATCAGATTTTGGAATATCCTTAGAGTTAAAAGAGTTTATCTTTGTAATAACAACAGGAGGAAGAGAAGAGACAAAAGGGGTAGAAGAAGTTTCAGCTGAAGAAGCTTCAAAGATCAAAACTAAAGGAGAGCTTTTCATTTCCCTGGAATCTTTTACCAGATTCCTCTTCAGTTGACAAGATTGCTCATGGTTAAGCAGAATCTCGTATAAAGTAGAGAGAGAAAGAGTGGACATGTCATTGGACATCTTGAGACACATGGAAAAGGTGTCCCAAGACTCAGGAAGACATTCCAGAAACTTAGTTAAAGTTTTAGAATTGGAATATTCCCTGCCGACAGCCCTAAGATCAATAAGGAGACAATTAAAATGTTGATGTACTTCGGACAGCGTCTCAGACTTTCCATATAAAAAGCTTTCGTATTGTCACTAAATTGAACTTTCTGGTTTCTTGAACCTGAGTGGTTTCTTCATATTGAACACAAAGTGTGTCCCACATGGATTTAGAAGAATTGAGCTTCATCACGGAGTGATAAATCTCTTCCTGTCTATAGCTATCTTCTTCTTGTCTTCATCGCTCCACTGATGAGTGAGCTTTGGAATATGCCGTTCAGGAATCGCGGCAGTCGTAGCTGTTGTTGGAACAGCCGGAGCAATAGCAAATGGAATATATGGTCCATTTTCTATGTAATGCGGAATTTCAGGATCCATACCTTCAAGAAAGAGGGACATCCGGTTCTTCCAGAGACTAAAGTTGTCACGGACGAACCAGGGAGGTTTGGCAAGAGAGCCATTGTCTTTTGTGTGTGTGTGTTTGTAATTTGTAAAGCCATTTGAAAGAAGTAAAGTTATCTAAGGAAAGAGATAAACTAATGCAGAAAACGGCTAAACAGATTAGAGAAGAGAGAACACTGCTCTAATACCACTTGTTGGTCCCTTGAGTGTCTACAAGATAAGTAAAACAGTTTGTAAAAGGAGGTGAATACAAACACAATATTTTCAAATTTAAAATGTATATTGATAAAGAAGATCAATACAAATTTTACAAGACTGTTTGCGGAAAGATAAGGTAAGAAAACCTATCTAAACAATCTTTGGTTATACACAGATTCATAGCAAATGAGAAAAGAAATGATGTAAGAAAAGTTCTTTTACTTAAGCTAGGAAATGCTCAAAGTAAGAATTAGGTTTAGAGAGTGAGTTGCGCGTACTCTGCATAGAGAAGAAACACTTATATTCATACCCAGTGCATGAAATGTTCATTTAATGTAAAATGGTAGGGTTAGAGTGCGTGTCAGGTCTTAAGAGGAAGGCTTGTCCTTTGCTATAGTGAATAGTACAAAAAGCACTATTCATGAGCAGACATCCTTATCTAAAGTTGGTGGGCAATAGATTCAACTAGTCGGCTCCGTACCGTACCAAAGTTTAGAAGGGTATGGGTTTGTCCTTTGTGTGTATGAGGACAAGACAACAACAATCGTTCTAAGCAAGCTTCTTTGATCACTGAATGCTGGAATAACCTGGAGGTCTCTTCAGCATTCGCTGAGGCTTGAGCAGTCTTCACACATATGTAGACAGGCTTGTAATCACTGAGTACCTCTTCAGATCACGTACTCGCCAGTTCCTAATCTTCAGTTTCAGTCTTCGACATTAGCTTAAGGTTCTTTGGTGTGAGTGTTGTCTTCTTGAAATATTGTTGTCTATGATTAAATTACAATACAAGTTCTTCAGCGATCACTAAACAGGCTCATTGATGATCGCTGGAACTGAAAAGACAGAAACATAAATACAACGTATAAGTGAAAAGGGATTATCATCAAATCACTGAGAGAGATGATCAACATTAACCTCATGCCCTTGTCTGTTTTCAACACCTTAGGTATAAGAGAGGCTAGACCCACCACTGTTACCCTGCAGTTGGCCAATAGAACCATTGTTTATCCAAAAGGTAAGATTGAGGATGTCTTAGTTCAAATTGACAAATTCATATTTCCAGCTGACTTCATTATTCTAGATTTTGAGGCTGATAAAGATATTCCTATCATCTTAGGAAGACCATTCTTAGACACCGGCGGAACTTTGATTGTGTTGGAACCCAGATACTCTTAATTCAAGTAAACATAGTTTATAAATAATAAGATTGAAACACGAACAGTGTATAACAAATGATTAAGTGAAATATTTAAAATTTATAAGAACAGTGAAAGGACTTGAATATGTCGAATGTTTTTATTAGAAGAAAGCAAAGAACAATCAATCTAAAACGTAATCTCACAATAAAATAGGTATAATATAAGTCGGCACTTTCAGGTAATTTGAACTTGAGGAGGAAGCCTCCTTATATACGCCTGGGTCTAACAACTATATTATAATTAAGGCTTGAATCTCTGAGTTGCCGAGTTTGCGTCCTTATCTTTGACTTCCCTTGAAAAGTGGAACAAACTAGGTCAAGCCGCCTCAAATCTATTAGATGCTTGCGAGAATGTCTGGGCTTACACGCACGTTCCATGGAGAAGGTGACCAGAAGCTCTGCATGTACTACACAGAAGTTCTGCATATGCAGAGGCTCTGCATGTACTATGTAAAGGCTCTGTGTCTTGAAGTGTAGATTTGCATCAAGCACTTATGCTTTTTGGCGCATAAGGCTTGATCGTCCATGGAGATTGAGCGCGAGCTCTGTATGAATGAAACCTTCACTCTTTGAGTAAGAGCTCTGGTTCTTGACCTCTTCTGCATGAGAGCTCTTGGTCCAGACCGCTTCAATAGACTAAGTGGGTCTAACAATCTCCCCCTAAGTGTAAATAAGGCAGGCTCTTACTTGAATTGAAAACATTGTCTAGTCAAAGCCAGAGGTTAAAAGGAACCTCTGTTTTACATTCACTATCTAAAAAGTACAATATGATTAAAAGGAAATTACATTGACTTAAAAGATAAAAAGTTTACAAAAAATAAAGTCTAGATGTTTTGAAGTTTGATAAACCTCCTAAGAAGTTCTCGAAACTCCAGCATGTTGTGGATTGACCTTATGATAATTTTTTCTCTTTCTTTCGCTCCAGGGGAGGTATCTCTGCTCCTAACTAAGTTATCTCTAATGTAGCGCAGAGTAGGGTTAGAGTACTTGTAGTTCTGGTCATCGCGAAAAAATATCTTCTTTCCTTGTGCATTTCGAAAGACCACCCCCACCTCTGGTTCCACCAACACAGTTCATAAAAGAATGCTATTGATGCCCTGCAGATCTTCGTTTGGTGCAGCGATGCTCAATTGATTCATTCCCAGGTCCAGAGCTAGTTGAAAGTCAAAATTGCATCTGAACTCGAGTAGGTCTGTCATTGTCTGTCGTATAGTAGAGTTGGCCACAGCATATTTGAGCCCCTTATCCTTCTTATGATCCATGAAGAAATACAGAGATAGAAGATCCCACATATTATGATTTATAAGATCACAATCTATGAACGTGCAAATCTGTCTGCAAGACCTCTCCATCGTATACTCATGGAAGACGATCTGATTGTGCGCAAAGGTATGTTTCTTGATGTCGAGGATTTGCTTGATTCCATCGACAAAGTGGACTACATAGATAGGCTGTGTGTAGTGATTTAGGAACCTCCGCCTGATGTCCTCTTGGACCATTGGATGGAGATTTATCTTGATGACCGGTGTCTCATCTCGCAGGTTGTAAAGAAACTGGTAGATATCTTTGATGTCTGCCTTGTCCTTTATTGGATTGTCTAGGGGTGTTGGCGCCATCATTGCATCCATGCTATCCTTGATCTTTTGAACTTGATCAGAGATTTTTTTTTTTGCCTGCTGCTTGTGCCTTCTTCTGCTCTTGTTGGTTTGACAGGGACCCTCTGCCTCACAGCCGGAGTGACTGCTCTGGTCCCTTGAGCAGGGACCCTAGCTCTGTGTGTATTCTTTGTTGGTGGAGGAGCAGTTACTGTGACGCCTTCAAGAGGAACGGCAACAAGAATGGCCAAGATTGTTGGATTGGCCACATTCACTACTACCACCTCTTCTTTTTCTCGCTCTCTTGTTGTTGGAACAGCAGTGTCCATGGCATACTCTGTTAATGAAGACAGAGCCGGTTCTGAGTCAGATGAGACGTAGACGGATAGGAGTTAGATTACGTCTTTATTCTTTTGTTGCCATGCTGGCTCTGCTTGGGATGCCATGGGCATCTTTCCTTTTCTAAGCGCCTTTGTGCGCTGGCTGACCTTGTGCTCTCTACCTTGAAGAATCTTGCTCTGGATGGCGTGGGGCAGAGGCAGATGGAGTAGAGGGGGCAGCCCTTTGTGTAACACTTCGAGCGGCAGAGGACTGATTCTCCCCCTCTTGACGATTTTGAGGGCCAGACAGGTCTGGGTCCTCATCATCGTCAAGCCTCCTTCGTTTGGATGCCTCGGTATATAGAGTTGGGTTTATTCTTCTTTTCGGCCTTTGCTCCTCTGCTTGGGGCAAGGATTTGATTTTTTCCTCAAAAATCTTGAGAAGCTCTTTTGCATCATCCCCAAAACATTGAACCTCTATGTCCATGAGGTAGTTGAATGCAGCTAGAGAACGCCGGATCGATTCTACTGCCTCCGTGGCTTTGCTATTGAAGTCCGATGTGAAACTTGCCACCTTCTGGAGGAGCTTGTGACCCAGAGCATTCATTGCACCCTGAGTGACATAGTTTACAGGTACATTAAGAGGGATGAGCGCCTGGGCATCATGAGATGAAGTGGAAGCTTCATCCTTCTTAATGCATGCTATGACCCTTTGCAGGGCCTCTACATTCTTTGTCATCAATTCCTGGAGAGTATCGAGTCGAGAAGCATTTGTCAATGTCTCAGCCCTTAATACTGCTAAGGATGCTCGTATCTCATCCAGAGCAGATACAGAAGGTGATGGTTCTGCACGGGCCATGTTGAGTTTTAGCTTTTCCAAGGAGCACAACAAAGTGGTGGCAAAGGACTGGAACTTGTCCCTTGTGACATATGCTTTTGGGGTAACCTCTGGCTCAACACATGGGCCAGATTTAGTCCTCATTCCAAGGACACCTTCTTGCTCGACTTGATTGATATTAGTCAAGGAAGGATTTTCAGTAGATCCTTGTAGCTCTCCTTGAGGAGAAGTCACTACTGTTGTTATGTCATCAAAAGTATCCAAGGCAGGTTCAGAGCCAGCCAGAGGACTCTACATGAGTGGACAAGGAGATTGGTCAAGAATCATCATGTCTTGTGCACCTAACCCTTGCTCTAAACAAGGTGGGGAATCTACATGTGTAGAGGAAACGATTTCCTCTGTATGGGATAGTGGTGTGATGTGGGGAGACATATCACTTATTCTTTCAAAGGTTTCACCCTTTTGAGAGGGTGATCCCTGATACATGGCTTCCCTTTGGCAGATGTAGGGATACATAACAAGAGGCAGATGCGACCTCTGGTTAGTTTGGCAGGTTAAGGTTCGAGGTGTGCACCTCTGTTTCAATGACCTCTGTGTCTCGACCACTGGAGTCAGATAATGTGTTTGCACTAGGAGTTGGGCTAGGGAAGTATATGTGCCTATTCATCATCCTAGGTTGCTCTGGCTCGCCCTGAGGCATAGCAGCTTCTGCAGCTCCTCCTTTTTCTTCTTCTTCACTCTCTTCACTTCCATCACTTGAAGTATATGACCCAACAGCATCATCAAAGTGCTCTTGGTCATTCT
The DNA here is from genome assembly GCF_001531365.2 of Cynara cardunculus var. scolymus. Classification (NCBI taxonomy): domain Eukaryota; kingdom Viridiplantae; phylum Streptophyta; class Magnoliopsida; order Asterales; family Asteraceae; genus Cynara; species Cynara cardunculus. The sequence goes on from NC_037531.1 coordinate 632,483, forward strand.
CTTTGTCAAAGCTAGAGGAGTGCTCCAAGCCTTGATTGGCTTCTTCTTCTGCTCTGATTCTTTCTTGTTCCTCGAGACGAGCAATCTCTGCCTGTCGTGCTCTCTCTGCTCGCTCTTCCTCTTCTTTCAAATGAGCAAGTTCTGCCAGTCGGGCTCATTCTGCTTGATCCTCCTCTTCATTCCTCTTTGTCTCCTTCTCCACTCTCTTTTTCTTTGCCTCCTCTCTCTTTTTTTGTTTCTTTCTCTCTTTTTCCAATCTTAGCTCCTCCTCGTCTTCCTGAGGCCTTAGAGTGTCCTTTGTTCCCTCATCCTCTTGGGTTATTCCTATGCGTTCTGGGGTTCGAGGCACTGGTTCTAGTGCCTCACGTGCACGTCTATACGCTCTTCTCACCTCCCTCGTCTTCATATAGGCAAAGAGCTTCATTGGAATTGGCCTCTCTAACATGTAGCCCTCTTTGTTGACGGTGGGCTTGTAGTGGGTGAGCACATTCACTTTGTGCACAGGCAGACGTCCCACGTCAATGTTGTTGTCATCGAGAACGGGTCTTAGAAGAAGACCCAAGAAGCGGGGAAGCAATTCCTTTCCTTTGGCCACCTCTTGGCATTTCTTGGCGACAACAGCCTTGAACTCTGTGTAGAGTATCAAGCAGTAGTCCAAAGATAAGTCGAAGAAAATGCCATACAGAATCTGGAGAATGTTGGTAGAGCACATGTCTAAGCTTCCAATCTTTCTTGTCAGCGATCGATTCACCAATGTGAACATGGTGTTCCACATTGGGGGCAGGTATTGGCGACGATATTGAGATGGGTATTGGATGGCTTTGTTGTACCCCAAGAACTTCAAGAATGAGACGATTTCATCCCCAGATGGGAGAGGGGCATATTCATTCAGCCCTAGGTCAGTCTTGGTAGGCATTTGTAGAACACGAGAGAACAGGGACCTCGAAATGCGAACATTGATAAACTTCTTTGAATATGGAACATAAAAGTCTCCAACAATTCCTTGTTGGGAGTTAGTATTGGAGCAGGTTTGCCAAAATTTCTGGATGAATCTTTCAGGTACAAGATCATCTGTGTTCGTCAAAGCAGGGTTCAAAAAGTGGTGTTGAAGGATATCAATAACAGGGTGAAATTTTTGGTCAAAGTTTTCTAGAGAGAGTTGAAGGGCCTGGTTATTGGGTTTGAGTGGAAGAGGAACCATGTTTTGGCTGGTTTCCTCAACGGTCATTAGGGTAGTGGTGTGGGTTTGAGAGTTTCCAAATTCGGAAGACGACATGGTTGCAGGTTTTTGTGAAAAAGGAAGGGTTTGAAAAGCTAGGGTTTTTCAAGAATTGGTTCTTAATTCTTTAAATGGGTGGAAGAAAAGGTTTGATTGACTTACTTGATGAACGAAGACGAAGAATCCACCACAGATTGCAGTTCCAGAAAATAGTTTTAAAGCTTGAAGGAATGTGAATTGTGGTTGTGGAGCTTTGAAGACGACGAATTCTTTAAAGATCTTTGTAAGCGTAAAAAGGAAATTGGGGAAAATAAATTGTTTAAATAGGAAAAAGGAAAGTACTCGAGTGGATTGTGCCCCCAATCGTCAGAAAACTGAAGCGGTTTTCTCACCACCTGTGGGGAGCGGCCACGTGGCCTGCCAGCTACAAATGGCGCCTCCCGAATTCGAAAAATTAAAATAACAGGTGGTGACGCTTAGTTAGATGAAAGCTATTAAAAAATTTTAATAAATAAGAACTGTACGACTTTTTATTAAAATAATATATTTTCAATCTTCAAAAAATTTAACAAGTGTATATACTCTGGTCTATATGAAACAACAACCATTAGACAGAAGCTCTGTATTAGAATACAGAGTTGTTGTGTTTAGATTGTGTAGAGTACTACATAAGAGAGAACATACCTTAGAATCTCATACAGAGACTCATGGTTGGTCTATACATGTCCTCTGTCTAGATAACTTGTTATGTTTAGAGGTAGAAGCTTTGTATAGTACATACAAAGGCTCTGTCCTATAATCATAAAAGTTTTGAAGCAGAGGCTCTGTATAGTACATACAGAGGCTCTGTATGATTTTATGATCTAACGCTCCCCCTCGACTTGAGCTCTGCTGATCTGCTCCCCCTTGAACTATGCTTGGATCATCTATGATAAGTTGCACAAGCATGATGAGCAAGGTACAGAGGCTTTGTATGTACTATATAGAGGTTCTGTATCACAAGACAACTTATTCTTGAGCAAGAGGCTCTACATGTACTATGCAGAGGCTCTGTCTCATGGATCAAGACAACATAAATAGGAGTATGCTTCAAGGGATGCAGAGGTTCTGTATAGTACATACAAAGGCTCTGTCTTAGTTGGAAAGATTTAGCATACCCAACTTGCTAACTAAAAAGTTAAAGCTCTTTTCATCAAGAGACTTTGTAAATATGTCAGCAAGTTGTAAATTTGTACTAACAAAAAATATTTCAATCGTACCTTTCTCTACATGGTCCTTGATGAAATGGTAGTGAACGTCGATGTGCTTTGTTTTAGAATGTTGCACAGGATTGGTTGTGATTGCGATGGCACTTTTCGAGTCACACAGAATTGGAATTTTGTCAAACTCAATGCCATAATCTTTCAGCTGAGTTTTCATCCATATCACTTGGGAACAGAAACTGACTGCGGCTACATACTCTACTTTAACTATGGAAGTAGAGACGCAGTTCTGCTTCTTTGAGGTCCAGCTTATGAGCTTGTCTCCTAGTAATTGGAAACTCCCTGATGTACTCTTTCGATTAAGTTTGCATTCTGCATGATCAGAATCTGTGTACGCAATAAGATCAAAACCAGAATACTTTGGATACCAGAGACCCAGAAATTGACTTTCTTTAAGGTATCTAAAGATTCTTTTCACAGCAGAAAGGTGAGATTCCTTAGGATTTTCTTGAAATCTAGCACAGAGACACGTAGCAAACATGATGTCTGGTCTACTAGCCGTGAGGTACAGCAGTGATCCAATCATCCCACGGTAAGTCTTAACATCCATCGGTTTTCCAGATGAATCTGTGTCAAGCTTAGTTCCCGTTGCGATTCGTGTTCTCATTGTGGAAGAGTTGTAGAGTTGGTATTTCTTTAATATGTTAGAGACATACTTAGCTTGGATAATAAAAATATTGTCATCCCTCTATTTTACTTGCAAGCCGAGGAAGAATGTTAGTTCTCCCATCATGCTCATTTCAAACTCGTTCTTCATCAAAGCAGAGAACTTATCACAATGCCTCTGGTTTGTTGAACCAAAGATAATGTCGTCCACATAAATCTGTACTAGAAGCATCTCACCCTTATTCCTCTTAATGAAAAAAGTAGTATCGATTTTACCTTTTTCAAAGCCATTTGACAAGAGAAAAGATGAGAGACGTTCATACCAGGCTCGAGGTGCTTGCTTAAGTCAATACAGAGCTTTGTCCAAGAAATAGACGTACTCTGGATGTGTGGAGCTTTCAAACTCTAGAGGTTATTGAACGTAGACTTCCTCCTTCAGCTTGCCATTCAAGAAGGCTGACTTGATGTCCATTTGATAGACTCAGAATCCTTTATGAGCAGAGAAGGATAAGAACAAGCGTATAGCTTCTAGCCTTGCTACTGGCGCAAAGGTCTCGTCATAGTCTATGCTTTCTTCCTGGCAATAGCCTTTTGCTACGAACCTAGCTTTATTCCTCACAACGATCCCATCCTCATCCTTCTTGTTTCTGAAAACCCATTTACAGCCAATTGCAATTTTATCCTTTGGTAAAGATACAAGAGTCCATACCTTATTCCTTTCAAATTGTTGGAGCACTTCTTGCATGGCTTCAACCCAACTAGGATCTTGTAGGGCTTCATGGACTTTCTTAGGCTCTACCATGCTTAGAAAGTTTACGAATAAACATTCATTAGTCGTGGTTGCCCTTGTCTTTACACCGCTTGAAGGTTTACCAATGATCTGGTGAGGAGGATGATCCTTTGTCCATCTTGTTGTTGGGACAGATACAGAGGTCGGGGTCATTTAATCACGTTCCATAGGCATATTAGGCATTTGGCTCATGGATGGTGAAAAAGGTTCTGCTTGCTCCCCCTCGGATGATGGTACAGAGGAACCAGGTGCAGAACCAAAGGTATTGTGCTCTGGTTCAACGAAACTGGGATCTGATGCAGAGCTTGTTTGCTCTGGTTGTGGATTTGCATGATCACCAGAAGAAGCAGAGGTGTGTGAAGGACCAGAGTCAGATGTACTTTTAGTTTGTGGTTCTTCTCTTACACGAGCAGATTCATCTCTAGATGCACGTACAGAGATGTCTTCATCGCCATAGAAGTCTTCAAATAAGATCTTGAGTTCCAATTCCCTTGACTTCATCTGAGAATTGGAAGTCTGTTTGTTAAGCTTGAGTCCAGAGCTGAGGTACTCTGAAGTCACATGTTCTTTATCGTCGAACGAGACGTTGATGTTTTCCATGACAGACTTGGTTTGTTGATTAAAGACTTTGTATGCCTTGGCTTTTGTGGAGTAACCAAGGAACTTGCCTTCGTCGGCCTTCTTGTCAAACTTGCCAAGTTGATCACGGTCATTCATAATGAAGCATCTGAAACCAAAGACATGTAAAAATTTAACATTAGACTTTCTTTGGTTGATTAATTCATAAGGCGTCTTCATATGCCTCTTCACCACTGTTGCTCTATTTTGGATAAAGCAAGCGGTTGAGATGGCTTATGCCCAAAAGTGGGTTGGAAGACCAGAGCTTGCGAGCATTGTTCTAGCTGATTCGACCAGAGTTCGATTCTTTCTTTCTACGACACCATTTTGCTGTGGTGTTCTTGTTGCAGAGAAGTTTTGGGTTATTCCCTCCTTGTCTAAGTACGCATCGATCTTTGCGTTCTTAAAATCTGTTTCGTTGTCACTTCTCAGCTTTTGAATTTTTCTTTGTAGAAGAACTTGAATCTTGGTCATCAACTTGATCAGCAGCTCTAGGACATCTGATTTCTGCCTTACAAACTCAATTCAAGTATATCGTGAATATTCATCAATTAAGACTAGGATATACTTCTTACCAAACAAGCTCTGCACAGAGACTGGACCACAAAGATCCACATGAAGCATATGCAGAGGTCTGACACATAACACATCTGTCTTTGTTTTGTGGGATGCTCTTTTGAGCTTTCCCATTTCACATGCAGAGTAGAGATGATCATTCTCGCACTTTATGGCAGGAAGTCCGTCAACCAGATTATTCTTCACAAGCTTCTCTATATTTTGGAAATTTAAGTGAGACAGCTTGTGATGCCAGAGCTAAGCTTCTTCACACTTACGAGATACGAGACAAAGAGTCTCTTAATTATCTCTTTGTGAGAAGTTCATGAGATATAGATTTCCCTTTCGTTTGGCTTTTAGCAACTCCTAACCTGATTCTGACATAATGAAGCAAGTTTCTTTTTGGAACTTGACATTGTAGCCAGAATCACATAGTTGACTTATGCTCAAAAGATTATGTTTAAGCCCAGAGACATAAGCAACCTTAGAGACAGAAACCTTACCTTGTAGAAGATCTCCATATCCCTTTATCTCTCCTTGCATGTTATCCCCAAAGGTTACTTTTCCTCTAATCTTCTCTCTGTATGAGGAGAGCAACCTCTTATTGCCGGTCATGTGTCTCGAGCATCCGGAGTCGAGATACCAAATGTCCACATGCGGCTTCTGCAAAACAAATTATAGGGATTTAGGTACCCATTTCATAATAGGTCCTCGATGATTAGGGATAGAAGATTGCTTTTTAGCTTTAGGGAGAGGTTTCGTCTTAGCACCAGAGTTACCAGACTTGGCTTTAGGAGCCTTCTTTCTCTTCTGGGTCTTCTTGGAGTTTACCCTTGATGACCCAGAGAGAATATAGTTAGGATCAGAGAAATGTTGCTTTAACTTATGCAGCAAAGAGAAACGTTCACAATTATGAACACATTTTGAATGACAAAATGATTTATTTGATTTGAAGAACATATTGTTACAACCATTCCTAGCATTGGTAGTTCTAACAAACTTTCTATCTAGATCTGATTGTTTTGACGACCTTGAATGAATCTTCTCATATTTCTTCCTTCCTACTCCTTTGGCCTTCGGAGGCTTCTCTAAAACAGAGGAATTAAAATTAGAGTTGGCAGTAGATTTTCCTTTCTGTTCTGGAGTGAACTTAATTAGCTTAGATTTTGAATTAGAGCCCTTCGAGACTTTGTACTCTTTGCCCTGTATTCAAACTTTGGAGCGAATTTAGCTCTTGTTTTCATGCTAACAAGGCCAGAACCTAGGAGAATCTTTTTCTCATTAGGAAGTTTTGCAACCTCTGGTTCTTTAGCAACAATCTCTGTCTCACCTTGCTCCTAAAACGAGTCCACCTCTGACTCAGAGTTAGAGTCAAGAAAATCCTTGTGTGAATATCGAAATACAGAGGTATCATTAAGAACTTGAGATTCTCATATGCATGAGCTAGAGCCTTCTTCCTTCTTTTGTTTTGAAAAACTTTCAAAAGTATCCGAGGAGTTACTCTCAGAAGTATCTGCATGATCTTTAGGAGGATAATTCAAGGTCTCAAGCAAGTCTTGCTCGAAAACCTATCTTATCGTTTCTGTGAAGTCATCCATTGAATTTGAATCCAGAGTTTTAAGAAAATTATCTGTGAATGAACTCCTGATTTCATCTGGTTCTGGTTTGATATCCCCACTATCAGTCTTAAGATGTTCAAGATTTGTAGAGCCAAAATAAAAGATCTCGTCTGTCTTGTGTATGCTTTTTAAATCAACTTGTGGCATACTCTTTGAAGAATAAGAGATATTTTTAAATTTTAACCTTTGAGTTTTGACCCTACTCTAAAGCCTACATCTTTTGAAAGGTGAAGCTATATACAGAATTGGAAAATCTGGTTTTTGCTTTTCGCCTAACCTAAACACAGATTCAAGAGTAGTTTTCTTCTTCCAGGTAAGGTCTAGGTCTGTATAACCTATCTGTTAGGACTGAAAATCAGTGTAAAATTGTATTCGTCTTGAAAGTTAATTTTATCTATAATTGTATAAAAGTCATCGTGTTTGACTTTTCATAGGCAGTTTGACTTTGTCTAAGATGTTTGACCCCATATAAAGGGTGTTTCCTTGTAATTTTAGGAAGGAGAACTTAATTGTAAACATCTGATTACATAATTGAAGCTTGACCATATTTTGGGCATTGACTTTCTCTCTCTATCTTCTTCTACATGTTCGTAATTGAATATCATCTATGCCATTGATGATTTGAAGCTTTACATGAAGATTGATCATAATTGGGACTTATAATTGGTATCAGAGCAGATTAGCAGGAAATCTGATTGAAGAAATCATCAAGAATTGCACAATTTTCTGGAAATTTATCATATTGTTCTTGAAGTTCATCATGTTCTTGAATGTTCATCTTTGTTCTTCGTAAATTTCTCTCAAATCTCTCATTTTTGGATGTTTAATTGTCAAATTTGTGATCAATGTGTACATTTTTATGTCGTGAATCAGTTTTATTCTTACAATTTTTTGATTTGATCATTACAGTAAAGGTTTGAAGAGTTTTATGATTTTTGATGTTTTTAGTGTTCTTATGAAAATTCATCAAAAAGATAGAATTTGATCCATTTTTGTATGAGTTTTTGTAAGTTTTTGTGTTTGTTTGTTGATTTGATCTAAGTTTGATTGACATTTTGATTGAATCTTGTTAGGACATCCTTATTTCACTTCTTTGAGCGATTTAGACTTGGTGTTAGACAAAGATTTGAGCAGATTCATGCTAAGCAGACTTGACCGGATTTAAAGCTACTCCTTTGGTGAGCGATTTAGCTTGTTATCACACACCTCTTGACCGAATTAAGACCATGTGTTGAGAAATTTATCTTATTGTGGTGATTCAAGCTTGTACGATTTAGCTCATATGGTAGGCGATTTAGCTCATGTGGTAGACGGTTTAGCTCACCTTTTGAACATATTCATGCTAAGGTGACTTGACCGGATTAAGACTTAGTTTTGAGCGGACTAGTGAGCGGATTAAGAAACCAAGACTTGAGCAATTTAGCTCACTCTTTGACCGGATTAAAAGGTTAGTAGTGAGCAATTTATTTCAAGCTTGAGCGATTTAATCCTTCATTGCATATCCCTTGAGCGACTTAACTCTTTTGGTGAGCGATTTAGTTAGTTATCGGACTTCTCTTGAGCGGATTAAGGTAGTTTGTTGAGCGGTTTAGAACCTAGTGGTGAGCGATATACTTCATGCAGTGATTCATGCAGTGAGCGATTTAACGTGTGAGGTGAGCGATTTAGACTTATGTAGTGAGCGATTTAATGTGTGGTGTGAGCGATTAAGAGACATCTCTTGTGCAGACTTAACAGGATTAAGAAACAGTTTTGAGCGATTTATCCCGTAGCTTGAGCTATTTACAGCATGTGGTGAGCGACTTAGATAGTGTTGAGCGGATTTAGGCAGTGGGTTGAGCGGATTATACTTAGTGTATTTTCAAGCTTGAGCAGTTTAGGAAGTGAGGTGAGCGATTAAGACCATAAGGTGAGCGATTTAGTTAGTTAGGTGAGTGATATAGTTAGTGAGGTGAGCGATTTAGTTAGTGAGGTGAGCGATTTAGGACTCATCACTTGAGTGGATTTGACCGGATTCTTGCATAACCTTTGAGCGATTAAGAGATAGTCTTGAGTGAGTTCATTTTTTTGAGTGGTTTAGCATTGTTTAAGGGTTGAGCAAAGGAGTTAATTGCATAATTTTTTTTTCTAAAGATTCTTGTTAACCAGATTGAATTTCCAGTAATTGTGTGAAGTGTAAATTCTTTTTTAGAGTGATTGTGTAATATTTTAGAGTGTATTTCTTTAATCATTTTCTTGAACTGCATAGATTCTTTATTTGATCAATCTTGATTTTCTTAATGGCAGTTGTTCTTGAGAAGGAGAATAAAGAGTTAAGAAATCAGATTTCCATGCTGGAGAATACCATAGTGGACTATATAGAAAAATACATAAACATGTTTTCTGAGAATTATGCTAATGTGGAATTTATTGCAAATTTACAAAAAGAGCATAAAGTAGTATTGAAAAGAGTTGAGAATGATTTCAAGTATCAGATTAATAAACTTGAAAAATCTTTGGATGATGTCAAAAAAAGAGTGTGAAGAAGAGTTAAAAACATGGAGTAAATCTAATAAAGATTCGTTCAATAAACTCCAAAAAGTTCAAAATGAACTAAATGCTGAGAGGAACTCTTCTGAGAGGAAAAATACAGACACTGAAAACTTCACTAAGAAAACTCATAAATATGAGAATGATTTGATTGAGATAAGAAAATTATTGGAACTAGAAAAGGAAAAGGTTTTAGAGGTTGAGAAGGTTTTATATGCTGAAAGGAAAGATACGGAGAAAGAAAAGAAAAGAATTATTGAAGTTGAGAAAAAATTTGATTCTGAACGTATATCTTATGAGAATAAGATAAACTCTCTCGAGCTGAACGCAAAGATGCTGTTAAAGCAAATCTCGGATTTTGAGCAGTTGATCATCTTGGAACGTGCTAAGAATGATAAAGAAAAGAAAGACATCACAAAAGAATGTCAGAGCCAAATACAGAAATTATCCGACAGCATTGCTCTAAAGCATAAGGCATTAGACGAAGAGACGAAGCAATTTGCTCTTGATAAGAAGAATATTATAAAGAAACATACAGCTATTGTTAAAGAGCTTGCTAATAAGAAAAAGTGGCTTGACATCGCTTCTTAGAATGAAAAGAATAGCTCAGATGAAGAGAAAAGAGAGTTAATAAATCAGAAAATGAAATTTGAAATGCTTCAGAATGAGTTAGAAGGTAAACTCCTAGATACTACAAGCAAATTGTCTGATCTGAAGACAGACCTTGAAACTGAGCTGAAGATGAGAACAGAACTTAAATTTAAGTTTGATTTAGTTACTGTGGAAAGAGACCAGCTTTTACAGAAAGTCAAAGACTTTTCTTATGCTCAAAGCTCAACTGGTTCTCCTTCACAGTGTAAAACCAGTTTTTATGACTGTTCCAAATCGAACAGTTATTCAAGCAGTCCTAAATCAACTGTTTCTAAGAACTATTCTCGTTCTTCAAGTCAGTACTATCAAGGGTACATCATTGGATCACCCAATTACTCTTCTAAGATTAAAAGCATTTGGGTCAATAAATCTGAATCTGTTTCATCTCGTACCCCTGTTGTTACTAATAATCTTCCTTGTTTTGTGAGATCTAATTTTGACTTGATAAATCTTAGCAAGAAAAGGATTATGTGCTCAACATGCAAAACCAATGATTTTATCAATAAGAAAAGGTTCAATAGGTGGCATGGAGATAACAGCTATCAGAACAACTGGAAAGGTAAGAACAGGTATGATTACAATAACTGGTATGGATCATATTTTGTATCTGATCATCCTATTCAAAGTGCTAAAAATAAGACATCTAATAGAAATAGATGGTTTGGAAGTTACAACTTACCCCAGCCTAATACTAACAAAATAGGACCCAAATTCATTTGGGTACCAAAATCTATTTGATCTGATTTTCCAGGTGTGTAAATTTTGTGCTGATCAGAATATCATATCAGTGAGACACTAATGCAGGGGGAGTTGTAATATGTTCCAAACAAGGCTTCTGAACATTTCAGTTCAGGACCCGTGCTTTACCGAGTGTGGTTTCTAAACATCCAGTTTATGACCCGTGCTAAACATGTTTCCTTATTTTTTTTAATTTTTGAGCTAAATCGAAACATTTCTATAATCTACTTTCTAGGGGGAGTCTCTAGAAAGTTCAATAAATGTTTTCGGGAAGTGATTTTTTTTAAAACGAGTACATTTTTTGAACAGGTATTTCCTGAGATTTTACTTGCGTAATTTCTCATCGTACATAACTCCAATACCTGTTTCAACTATTCTTGAAACTGTTATTATCACGTCTCTTATATAAATCATTTTCAGTGATAATACACTCGTTTGTAATCAAAGGTTGTTTTTCTGATTTTTTTTTTATGTTGATTGATATACACTGAATTTTTTTAATCAGAATCTGTAAACTTGTTCTTACAGATCTTCATTCATTTCTCTCGCATATCGAATAATCTGATCATTGGCGCATCATTCTTTTATTGATTGTGCTTAAAGCCAAATTTCTTGATCAATTTTTATCTGATCATTGTACTTATTTACAATAATATTTTGATCAACTATTTGTGATCAACTGAGCATATTGTTAAATTTAGGAGGGACTGAGTGCTTATCAGAAATACCTTTATGGAATGTCAGAACCTACAAACCCACCCAAGAGGGCAACCATATCTGAGTGAGATTAAATACAAAAGGGTTTGTGTGCAGAGCTTAAAAAAAAGAGGGGTAATTGTTGTGAGCTAAAAGAAATTACGAGAGTTGTGTCAGGATTAAAAGAATATAAGAATCCTGTTCCAAACTTCTAAAATCYGGGCATACCACACAATCTATTAGTTCTCAATTCTTTCGAGACTAATATTGAAAAAGGCAAAGCTCAGGCCAATTCTTGTCACAACCCCACCAGCTACTCATTTATCTCTCAACAGATAAGTGTTTCAATAACACTTGGGGCATGCAGCTCATTATCTATCAATTTCTCATTCGGAAAAAGTTGATATTGAAAGAGAATGATATATGTCCCCCCCCCCCTTCAAGTCTTTTTGATCACGAATTGAGTCTGATAATTTTGTGTAGTCTAAGAGAGGAAATAGGCCTTTGTTCTTTTCTAAAATTCTAGCCACTTGTAGTCAATACATAAACTACCCCCTCTATACACTTCCAATGAGGACATTGAAAACTTTGAGCTTGTGGGAGGGTACCATCATGGCTATAATGATCAAAACAACACAAAAAGTGCACAAAGTACCTAAAGCTTAAATGCCATGTTTAAAATCTTAAAACACCAAAAATGTCCCATAGGGGCAGGTATATACGCAGTCAACAAAAGAGCACAAAGTGCCAAAAATTGAAAAAATTCAATGTTGATGCAAAAAGGTGAGAAAAGGCAAAGAGAGGAAAAATATGTCAAATAAGAGTGAACCAGTGACTTCCAAGTCCTATTGATCATAGACATATGATGTGTTGAGCATAACAAAGGGCAAATAAAGCTAGCTTATGGTTCATACTAATGGTTAGGTAGGATATGCTTAGTTGGGATTTATGAAAGCTATATATTGCATTTTTGGTATAATCAACATGTGTGTGCACCTATGCAAATTTCTTGCAAAAATTTTAAAATTGAGTCATTTTTAGTTGCCTTTTGGTTGCTTGGGGACAAGCAATAGTTTAAGTTTGGGGGTGTCATACGCACTAATTATTTATTGCTTGAACATCATTTTCTTCTCTAATCCCAACTTTGAGTCATTTTATCTTTTTTCTCTATTTTAAAGCTAAAATGGATGATTGACCTGTTTCTGTTAGATAATGGACTAACCTGGATTTATTTTGGAAAGGTTGAAGTTGTTTAATGTTGCAGGAATGTGGGCAGCATGACCTGATGGTGGAGAAATAGAAGAACAAGGACTAGGAGTTGACTGACAAGACTGTGGCTGACTTTTGAAAGATTTCTTATGTTTAAGACAACTGTGTATTTTGTAATTAGCTGGAACTTGTTGGCTAATTTAGTTACTTTGAAACTTTAAGTTTTACTTTATTGTACTAATGGTTAATTTAGAACTAAGTTGTAGTGAATTGTCTAAAATACCCTCATCTCATCTCTAGTACAAATAGAGATGTTGGGTTTAGTTTTTAGATTATTCTCTCTTCCATTTCTCAAGTAGATTGTCTCACTACTTGAACATTTTCTCTCTAAATATTAGTAATATTTTGGCTAATTTCAAGTTCTCTTTAATCGCTTTCTTTATTTACTTGCTCTTAAATATTTCATCATTTATTTATTACATTTACTTGCATTTTATTTATGTCATTTATTTATTACGCTTTCCGCATCTTATATTCTGTCATTTAAATTCCGTTATTGACTTTCCGTTATTTGCTTTATGTCTTTATTTATTGCAATTTATATTTCTTGTAATTTACATTCCGTCATGAGTAGCTAAATTTATTAGCTCGGGTGTATGACATAAAGGGTGAGTTTGTAAATCAAAATAACGTAGACCCTTTTATGTAACAACAATGTTTCATTATTTCATTCCAAGTTTTATAAAACCAATGACATTTCTTGACGAGTTGATCACTGAAAAGTGTTAAAATGCCATGGACTCTAAGTTCAGCCATTGATTGCACGTCAATTTGGATGATATGGGAAGTAGACTTGAGAGAGTTGCTAAAAGAGATTTGTTATCCGTATTTTCTAAATTGTTAATTCTCGACAGGTTGATCACTTTGAAGTGTTAAAGTGGAATGGACTCAAAGATGAGTCATTCAGAACACGTCAACTTGAATGATATGGAAATCCACTTGAGAGAGTGATTTTTAACAAAGAGATTTGTTTATCCATATATTTTGAGGACACTATTTATCACTTTCACTGGTCCGGATACCTCATAGAGATATAGGTTGAAAGCTATAATATCAGTGCATTGGTGAAGTCCGAGAGGAATACCTTCAAAATAAATGATGAAAATAGTTGTTACTAATTTTCTGCTGTAGCAATTTGTCAGCATGGTCTCATGTTGTAGCATTTTGACAGCATTGGTCTACTGGAAATAGTATTTACATCTCACCCTAAGTCATACACCTTGGCTTGCTGTTATTATCTATTATTTCCTGTTAATTAAGTTGTGTTAACTCTGTTCAAATCAAAGTCTTCGAATTCGCCCTCTGAAATCATTTCCTTAATATTACTTTCTTCTAAATTTTTACTACAATCTATGTGGATGATATCCAGTACTTGTACCACTTTATTACTTGAAATATTATATTGGGACTAATTGTATACTTGTTTTTGAACCTGGTTGTAAGTCTGTGGTGTGTGAATACGGACCCGATCAATTATCTGTTGAAATAATAACTTCAAGGTAGTTTCTTTCATTATCCTTTCCTCTTTCCTTTTGCAGATAATATCCCAATTTCTGATAGGCAATTATGATCTTCATGTAAGAGCAAAAATTTTCGTATCATAATGAAAGTATGGACCCAAACACATATCGTCAGTATGAACATACAAGCATTCAACATTCTTCTTCAAATGTAACTATTAGAAGTCCATTATCTGATAGTTCCAATGATATGTATAATCTCTTAAACATCTCATTCTTAAAGTAATGATTCCAATACAATTTCTATTCTAACACATGTTTCAAATTACGTAAATTTTTATATTTCAAACAGGTAGTCTTCCTGTAAATAGATACTATTCCTTGCGTTCTAATGCCATTCCATCAATTACTTCATCGATAATAGAGCGAACTTCTTCCATGGTGAGGTTATCAGCAGGACAACATAGATTACGAAAGAAGACTGTAAATGTATCTGATATACCCACAATTGACATTACGTTAGATGAAGAATTGGATGATCCAAAAGAAGCTACAAACAGAATTGCAGGAATATCTGAAGGTAACCTTTGATTAATCAATTATTTAACAGTAAAAAGTAGTTATTGCTATCAAATTTATTATAATATTTCAAAAACATATTATTAAACAGAGTACTTAGATCACGGTGATGAAACGGTTATTTGTGAATGTTGTCACGTAAAATTATGGAGAGATGAAGGTCTTAGACGGAAAAGATGTGGGATGAAAACAAGTTATTCCCTTTATTGTCTTTACGGCAAAGTTCAGCTTCCCAAAGAGAAAGCAATGGCTACAGCATACGTAAATCCTTTCCGTTGTCAAGACTCAAAAAGCAAATACTTCATGAAGAACATTCGTCGTTATAATTCAATGTTCTCATTTACCTCAATAGGTGGGAAAATTGATTCATCAATTAATAGTGGTAATGCTCCATACATATACAGGCTTAACGGTCAAAATTACCATAGAATGGGCAGTCTTCTACCATCATATGGATCCAAACCAAAATTCTCTCAATTGTACATATATGATACGAAGAATGAAGTTTCAAATAGACATAGTTCTTTTCAGTATATATTCATCCTTATCCTTATACTTCTTAATAAATTTGTTTGAATTCCATAGTATGGTTATATTAATGGTCACTTTCATTTTATATTTTTTTAAGATGTAAATAGTGAACAAAAAGAAGGGTGTACATCAAATTTTGATTCCCTTGATATTGAGATTATTCAATATTTAAAGAACATACTAGATGCCCAAAATGTTTTAGTGAAGTCTTCTATAATGGCAAGAGATTGTTTCCAATGCTACCCTGATGTCAAACTAAACTTACGGCTTATTGGAAGAAGAGAAAATGATGGAAGAACAATAACCTTCCAACTGCTTCATAGGTTGGAGCTTTAATTGTTGGAGATGATGGTGGTACAATTGAGAAGAGAGATATCATTGTAAAACATCAAACAGGTTATCTACAACAAATAAGTGAATTACATCCTTCTTACCTTCCTCTTCAATATCCATTGTTGTTTCCATACGGAGAAGATGGTTACAAAGTTGACATTCCCCATAGAGAGATAACATCTTCAAGCAAAAGTAAAAGAGCAACTGTAATAATGAGGGAGTTCTTCGCCTTCAAACTTCAAGATAGGGTAAATATGTTTTCATTAATTCTCAATGCAAGGAGGCTTCTCCAACAATTTATTGTTGATGGTTACACAATGATTGAAAGTGAGAGATTGCATACGTAAGGAGTAGAAAGTCCTAAGGTGCGAGACTTATGATAATTTACACAATGTACAAGAGTTGACATTGGACAACGTGTTATATTACTTTCTTCTTTTACCGGTGGTGCTCGGTATATGATGCAAAATTATTTGGATGCAATGTCCCTTTGTAAATGGTATGGATATCCAGACTTATTCTTAACCATGACATGTAATCCTAAATGGCCAGAAATTAGAAGATTTGTTAAAGACACCGGACTAAATCCAAAAGACAGGCCTGACATTCTTTGTCGTTTGTTTAAAATCAAGCTTGATGCACTTATTAAAGAATTGAAAGACAATGAATTATTCGGCAAACTTCAAGCAGATATGTTCAATTTATGATAACAGTGTCAACAAATTTCTTCATACTTCAGTTATATCTTTATTAATTTAAATTGTCACTTTTTTGTAGTTGTTTATACAATTGAATTTCAAAAGCGTGGGTTGACTCACAGTCATATCTGTCTCTTTATGCACTCTGATTTCAAGCTACCTACTATTGAACAAATTTATCCTATTATCTCAGCTGAGATCCCAGACAAAAACAAATATCCAAATTTGTACTCACTTGTAAAAGAGTTAATGATCCATGGACTGTGTGGCAAAGAGAACATTAATTGTCCCTGCATGATTGATAGAAAGTGTTCAAAAAAGTACCCGAAGAAATTTTTTAGAACACACTTTCATTGATGTTAATGGTTATCCTTTATATCGCAGACGAGATGATGGACGTTTTATTGAGAAATCAGGTGTTAAACTAGACAACAGAAATGTTGTTCCATATAACAAACATCTGTTGAAAAGATATCAAGCACACATTAATGTTGAGTGGTGCAATCAGGCTTCTTCACTCAAATATTTGTTCAAATATATCAACAAATGTCCAGATAGAGCTACTGTTGCTATTGTAGAAAACAGTAATGATGAGGTCACTGTTAATGTTGTGGATGAGATAAAGGAATATTATGATTGTAGATACCTTTTTGCATGTGAAGCTTCATGGCGTATTTTTGGGTACGATGTTCATTACAGGACTCCTTCTGTTTTAGGACTTCCTTTCGATCTTTCGGTACAACAACAAGTGGTATTTGGTGCTGAAGATGATATTGAAAATGTTCTAAACAGACCATCTGTGGCGTCCTCAATGTTCTTAGCTTGGATGAATTGTAATCAAATTTATCAAGAAGCACGAGAACTCACTTACGTTGAATTCCCTACAAAGTTTGTGTGGAAATTGGAAGAGCGACGTTGAGATCGAAGGAAAAAAGGCTTCTCAATTCGTACAGTAAATGGAAATATATTTATTACTTTTAGAGATGCATATATGCTCTTGGACTTTTAGATGATGATAAGGAATATATTGATGCCATTGAAGAAGCAAATTTAACCGCTTCTGATTTTTATCTACGTTTCTTATTTGCAACCATGTTGATTTCAAACAGTCTAAAGGATTGCTTCTTTATCAATGAAGACATTGGCTGCATCAATAAGATCTAAAGGATAAATTGTTTTAAACGTCGCTTCCAGTGGTGTTGCTTCTTTACTTCTTACCGGCGGCAGGACGGCACACTCTCACATGTAAATCCCTCTCATTATCAATGAAGATTCTCTTTGTCACATAAAGCCAGACAGTGATGTTGTGAAGTTAATAAAAAAAGACTACTTTGATAATATGGGATGAGGCACCAATGGTTTATAAGCATGCATTTGAAGCATTGGATAGAAGCATGAACGATATTTTCAATAGTCGATGCATTAGTGACTCACAAATGCTTTTTGGTGGCAAGGTAATTGTTTTTGGAGGAGATTTCAGACAAATTATGTCGGTTATTCCCAACGCAAGTAGACAAGACATTGTAAATGCGTCGTTAAGCTCATCTTACATTTGGGAAAATACAAAGTCCTAAGGTTAACTAAGAATATGAGGCTAACTGCAAACAGTGAATATTCTGAAATTGAACAAACAAGGGCTTTTGCAAACTGGATTTTGGACTTAAGAGAAGGCAAAGTTGGAGATGATAATGATGGTGATGCAGTTATTGAGATACCTCATGATCTTCTCATTACCGATTCAGTTGATCTCATATCTGCATTAATACAATTTGTCTATCCCTCGATTATTGAAAACATCAACAATTCATCTTATTTTCAAGAAAGGGAAATACTTGCACCGAAACATGAAGTCGTTCAAGAAATAAATGATTGTTTGCTATCATTGTTCCTAGGAGATGAAAAGGAGTACTTAAGTTCAGATACGCGATGTGAATCAGAGCAACTTCACGATCAGTTTGATAAAACTTTGTACTCTCTTGATGTCTTAAATGGTCTTAAATTATCAGGGATTCCAAAACATAAGATTTTACTAAAAATGGGTGTTCCTGTCATGTTACTGAGAAATATTGATCAAAAATCTGGATTATGTAATGGAACTAGACTACGGGTGTTATCATTGGGAAATCAGGTGATAGAAGCACAAATTATATCTGGAAGCAATATTGGAAGCCGGACATTCATTCCAATAATGTCTTTGACACCTACAGACAAAATGATTCCATTCAAATTTCGAAGGAGACAATTTCCAATTGTTGTATGTTTTGTCATGACCATAAATAAAAGCCAAGGACAATCATTATCAAAAGTTGGTTTATTTCTAAGACAACCGGACTTTACCCATGGTTAGTTTTATGTTGCTTTATCTATAGTTAAAAGCAAGCAAGATTTGAAAGTATTAATTATGGATGATCATGGTATTATTGGCAGTAGAACAACGAATGTTGTATATAAAGAAGTGTTTAGTAATCTATAATACATGGTTGTTATTCTATTAATATTTTAATTACTTACCTTTACCTAATTTCTTCTACATTTTGTTATAAATTTTATTTTATAAGCTTTTAATATTTACTCTTGTTATTATAGATTCTTTATAAAATGCATATTGCTTTCATTTAATTCTTGCAAAATAAGGAGACTAAGCGGCTCTGCATGTACTATGCAGAAGCTTTGTGTCTGGAGTGAAGCTCTGCATCAAGCACTTAACCTTTTTGGCACTTAAGCCTTGATCTTCCTTGGAATACAACACGGGCTCTGTATATGAGACACTTAACTCTTGAGTAAGAGCTTTGTCGCTTGATGTCTTCTGCATGAGAGCTCTTGGTCCAGCCCGGTTCAAAAGACTAAGTCCTAAATACTACAATAAGAGACTTCTTACTTACACTTTTACAAGATGGGGTCTAACAATCTACCCCTGAGTGTAAATAAGACAGACTCTTATAGGAATAAAAATGAGTCTAATGAAGCTTTATATGTACTATGCAGATGCTCTGTGTCTGGAGTGAAGCTCTACATCAAGCACTTAACATTTTTGACGCTTAAGACTTGATCTTCCTTGGAATACAACACGGGATCTGTAAATAAGACAGACTCTTACTTATACTTTTACAAAATGGGATCTAACAATCTCCCCCTAAGTATAAATAAGACAGACTCTTATTGGAATGAAAACACGAGTCTAATTGAAGCCAGAGGTGAAAGAGAACATCTGTATTACATTAACTATGTAAGTTTTTTTAGTAATCTATGATACCTGATTGTTATTGTTGGGTCACCTATTGATTTGGTGATGACCCACTGATCTGTTCCTCTACCTTAGCAACACTTAGTAGTTATTGGTTCTTTGTAAGTTGGTGTCTTGGTACATACTTAAAGCCATTGGCAAAATCGAAGACTAGCCGATGTGAAGACAGAAGGTCACCGATGCGGTGTTGTGGATCAACTGTCTAAT
>NC_037531.1:652186-677897 GCF_001531365.2 Cynara cardunculus var. scolymus
GTGATAAGCACGAGCAGCTAACTAACCTAAGTAAAAAAGTAAAAAAGTTCTTCACAGAAGATAAAACTGCAGACCCTCTGTGAGCCATCCCAGAGGCTCTGCTTGTTGTGACTTGAGAGAACTTGATGCCAGAGGATCATCTTCCAGAACCTCTGTGATAGACAACAGAGGTTCTGTCATCTTTAACTTGTACGCTTTGATTACAGAGGACCAATTTCCAGAACCTCTGTGATAGACGACAGAGGTTCTGTCACTCTAGATTTGTACGAATGAACATCTTCTGTTGTTGGTCCTCTGTGGTCTTCTGTGGTAGAACCTCTTCTGTCAACACTTGCAGTATTTACTTTTTCCATACTTTTACATTAGATGAAATGAGAGCTAACACTTCCAAAGGTAGAACCAATGATTCATCGGTTAAACATTTCTTAAGGTTTGATACATGAAATGTATCATGGATGGCACTAAGCTCTTGAGGCAAGTTTAGTTTGTATGCAACCGGTCCTACTCTTTCGAGTATTTCAAATGGACCAATGTACCTTGGGCTAACTTTTCCTTTCTTTCCGAAGCGAACAACTACTTTCCGTGGAGATACCTTTAAAAGGACTTTATCACCCACTTGAAATTCCAACGGTTTCCTGCGGTTACCAGCGTAGCTCTTCTGACGATCTCTTGCAGCTTTAAGTCTTTCTTGGATGCTCGAGATTTTGTCGGTTGTCTCCTAGATGATGTCGGGTCTAGTCAACTGTGTGTCACCAATTTCCAATCAGCTGAGTGGGGATCTACATTTACGCCCATACAAGGCTTCGTACGGTGCCGCACTGGATACTGGTGTGATAGCCATTGTTGTAGTAAAATTCAACCAATGGTAGATGAGTATCCCAACTACCTCCAAAGTCTATCACACAGGCTCGTAACATATCCTCAAGCGTTTGGATAGTCCTTTCCGTTTGCCCATCTGTTTGAGGATGATAGGAAGTGCTTAAGTCCAGCCTCGTGCCTAGTGCCTTTTGGACTGATCGCCATAATCGTGAAGTAAAACGGCTATCTCTTTCCAAGATGATAGAAATTGGTACTTCATGACGCGATACGATCTCATTGATATATAATTATGCAAGCCTTTCCGTACTGAAGTCTTCTCGAATAGGTAAAAAGTGCGCGAATTTCGTAAGCCGATCCACTATGACCCAAACCGAGTCATGTCCTTTCCTAATCCTAGGTAACTTAGTAACGAAGTCCATTGATATTTGATCCCACTTCCATTGAGGAATCTTTGGTTGCTGAAGGAGACCATACGGTTTCTGATGCTCAGCTTTTACCCTTGCGCATGTTAACCACAGGCTTACGTACAAAGCAACGTCCTTCTTCATTCCTGGCCACCAGTAATACTTTCTTAGCTCTTTGTAAATCTTATCAGTTTCTGGGTGAATTGAGTATCTTGAGCGATGTGCTTCCTCCAAAATTGTTGACTGAAAGCTGTCGTCCTTTGGTATCCAAATTCTATCTCTGAAGTAATGCACCCCATCTGCTCGAGTTTCGAATTCCTTCTCTAAGTGGTACAGGGTCTCGTTTTTCAGATTCTCTGTTTTCAACGCCTCTTCTTGAGCTTCAAGAATTTGCATTTTTAGGTTCGTTTGAATCAGCATCCCCGTGGCTCGTACCCTTGACGGTTTTACCCTTTCTTTCCGGTTTAATGCGTCTGCTACCACGTTAGCGTTCCCTGGGTGGTACTTTATTTCACAATCATAATCGTTGAAAAGTTCGACCCATCTCCGTTGCCTCATGTTCAGCATCTTTTGGTCTAGGATATGTTGAAGGCTTTTGTGATAAGTGAAGATGGTGCATTTGGTGCCGTAGGGATAATGTCTCCAAATCTTGAGTGCAAACACCACTGCTCCTAGCTCCAAGTCGTGAGTGGTGTAGTTATTTTCATGAACCTTGAGTTGCCTTGATGCATAAGCAATGACCTTGTCATTTTGCATCAGCACACATCCCAAGCCTTGGTGTGACGCATCGCAGTATACCACAAAATTCTCCGTACCTTATGGTAGCGCTAAGATCGGTGCGTGACTTAGCTTATGCTTGAGCAATTGGAACGCTTCTTCTTGCTTTTCTCCCCACATAAACTCCTTATCCATGTGGGTTAATGTCGTCAGTGGTTGTGCGATCTTGGAGAAATTTGAAATAAAACGGCGATAGTAACCTGCTAAGCCGAGAAATTGGCGAATTTCTGTCGGGGTCCTTGGGGCTTTTTATAGCCTCAACTTTGGCTGGATCAACATGAATTCCATTCTCATTTACCATATGACCAAGGAAGTGCACCTCACGAATCCAAAATTCGCATTTGGAGAACTTGGCATACAATTTCTGATCCCTTAACAGCTCAAGTATCAACTTTAAGAGCTGCTCATGCTCCTCCTTGTTTTGCGAATAGATTAGTATGTCATCTATGAATACAATCACGAAGTTATCCAAATATGTCCTACATACTCTATTCATTAAATCCATGAAGACTGCCGGTGCGTTAATTAACCCAAAGGGCATAACTAAGAACTCATAATGACCATAACGAGTCTTGAACGCCGTCTTAGGAATATCTACCTCACGAACCCTCATTGGATGGTATCCGGATCGAAGATCGATCTTTGAGAAGTAAGTGGCACCTTGAAGTTGGTCGAACAAGTCATCAATTCGGGGAAGCGGATATCGGTTCTTGATGGTCAGCTTATTGAGTTCCCTATAATCGATGCACATCCGAAAGGATCCATCTTTCCTTTTAACAAATAGTACTGGAGCTCCCCAGGGTGAAGAGTTGGGTGTGATGAATCCTTTGTCGAGTAGCTCCTTAAGTTGTTCTGACAATTCTTTCATTTCCGATGGTGCCAAATGATAAGGTGATTTGGCCACGGGCGCTGCTCCAGGAATTAAGTCAATGTGGAATTCGACTTGCCGTAACGGGGGTAATCCTGGCAGCTCATCAGGAAATACCTTGGGAAAATCCTGAACTATGGGAAAATCCTGGATGCGTTTCTCTTTGATTCCCTTATCCACAATGTGGGCCATAAACGTAACATATTCCTTTTTCAAGTATTTCCGCATCTTCATACATGTCACTAACTTGAAATTTCTCAGGGACTTCTCTCCGTGCACCACGAGCGTTTCACTTCCTTTTAGAATTCGAATGGTCTTCTTGGAACAACATATCTCAGATCGATTTTTGGATAGCCAATCCATACCCATAACTACATCAAAGCTTCCTAATCTGATTGGAGTAAGGTCTATGCTAAAGTTTTGTTCGGCTAAACGTAAGGTATAATTCATGATTACGTCTTTAGTCCTAACTTCCTGCCCATTAGCAAACTCGATAACAAAATCTTCTTTCAGCTTTTGTGACTTTAAACTAATCTTTGGTCTAAATTCTAGTGACACGAAGCTCCAATCTGCTCCAGAATCAAATAATATAGATACGTAATGATTGTTCAGGAGGAATGTACCTGTGACCACGTTCGGGTCTTGCCTGGATTCTTCTACCCCAATCTCAAACGCTCGACCTCGTGCTTGGCCTCCTTGATTTCCGTGGTTGACTGGTCGTGCTGGGTTAGTAACTGGCCCTCGGTTCAGTATCGGGCATGCATTCCTGAAGTGATCCAGACTTCCGCACTCGTGGCATGTTCGTCTCCCTCCGCTCCTGCAATCTTTAGCGAAATGACATCCTTTGTTGCATCTGAGACAGATGATGCATCTCCCGCCATGGTGATTATTGTACTTATCACACTTAGGGTAAGTTCCCTTGCCCTTTTCTCCTGTCTGTGTCTGAGCCCCAAAGTTTCTTATCACTTTTTGGGCCTTACC
The DNA here is from genome assembly GCF_001531365.2 of Cynara cardunculus var. scolymus. Taxonomy (NCBI): domain Eukaryota; kingdom Viridiplantae; phylum Streptophyta; class Magnoliopsida; order Asterales; family Asteraceae; genus Cynara; species Cynara cardunculus. The sequence continues at coordinate 656,036 of NC_037531.1, forward strand.
GCCCCTCTCGCTGTAGTTCTTTCTCACGGGCTCCTCCATTCTTCTCTTACCCTTGACTTTATCATTTGCAAATGATCCTGACCGATTAGCATTGATGGTGAGTTTTGTTGCTAAGTTCAGCATCACTGAAGTGTTTATGGATTGGACGAAGTCACATTCCCTCGGATTTCTGGAGCTAAACCCCAGACATAATGGTCAATTCTGTTCTCTTCGGGTGATACTAAGTGTGGCACCAGTTTTGCCAGCTCATGAAAACGAGCAGTGTATGAGTCTACATCACTTCCCTTCATTTCGTGATTCCACAATTCTGCTTCTAACTTCTGGATCTCGCTCCTCGGACAGTACTCTTCCTTGAGTAAATTCTTGAATTCCTCCCACGTAAGTTTGTTGGTTACTTCCCGGCCTCGGGTTTATATCTGGGTATTCCACCACGTCAATGCCCGTCCTTGCAGCAAACAAGCTGCAAACTCCACTTTGCTCCCTTCAGCACATTTGCTGATATGAAGGACGAACTCCATACCTTCAATCCAAGTAAGTAATCCCACATCTCCTTCTATCCCATGGAATTCTTTTGGGTTGCAAGCTCTAAAGCCTTTGTATGTGCAATCTTTATTTGCTGTTGTATCTTGGTTGTTTGATTGGTTAGCGTTCAAGCCTGCTGCTACTTGGCTAACTATATTAGGAAGGGCCGTAAGAACTTGCTCGGACACAAGTCTCGCAATTTCGGGATCTTCTCTTCTTGGAGGCATATTTCTAAAGCACAAATTTTAAATCGAAGTTTGGTTATTTTTACTGTTTATCACTGTATCTACTTTATTGAATTATGCACGGCATAATACAAGTGTTTTATTGCTAATCATCTAAACATGCATCCATGACAATATATAATAACTTGTAATAATAAAGGCATTCAATCATTAATCAACATTGATTTTTAATCATTCTAAAATAAAAACCCATATCATCCGTAAAGAAAATAAAGATGTGCAACAAAAGAAATAAATTGTTCATAAGTCACGGCTACATGCCTCAAAAGAAGATTCTAAATTTGATCTATCAAAAGCTTAGTAAAATAGAGTCTTCTAGCGCATTAGACTCCAAACAAGTAGTCCCATCACTACCGCCAAAACTTCCGCTAACACCGCCAAGTAGGTATATAACATCCTAATCGCTCCCCTAGCGATGTTAATCATCTCCAACGAGTGATCCATCACATCGCCTTGTGTGCCTAGGGTCATAATCACCCCGTCGGCGAAGTGTTGATGATGATCCAACCTAAGCTCACACATCTTTAGGTCTTGGGCGATGCCCAAAACCCATTGGCTCTCTAAGGTGGTCATACCCGGAGAGCGCTCCGACGAGCACTCGTCATCACTATCGTAACTATGCTCGGAGGGGTCGTACTCGTCGGAGTTCAAGTATTCATTAGTTGACGCATAGTGTTGCGATATTAACCAAATTTAAATTATTGAACGAATCATAATAAATGTCAAAAAGATGCAATGTTTATGCAAACCCAGACATGCAAGTCGTGCTTTTCTTATTTGAGTAAGAAGTTCTGAACTTTAGACGAACACCTAACATAACCGGTCTGCGTCCCTCCTTATACATGCTTAATTAGACATAGGTGATCAAGCTCTGTCTAATTAGAGTATGCTAAGAAGGCACTCATTCTAGTTATATTAGTAGTATGTTCGTTTTGAATTTTTGAGACTCTTTTAAGAACATTATTTTGTAAAGTTTTGGGTTATAGTGTATGGTTTTCTTAGAAAACCGGTATTCTCTATAACCTACTGCTCTGATACCAAATCTGTCACACCCCGCTAAAGCAGAAACACGAGGTACGGCAGATAGAGTCTCATAGCGATAGAGTATAAATAACACCACCATACATTATAATTACATTACATCACTAGTCAAAGTTTACATTTCCAAAATTACATCCCCAAAACGACAAGTTTGTAAATTATAATGATGATATAAAACAAAAAAACTCGAAGGTGATGTTTGAAACGCGATTACTTTTATATGCCACCATTTGCCTTCTTTACCCCTGAAAAGCATGTTAAAACAAGTGTCAACTACAAATAGTTGGTGAGTTCATAAGTTTTCAATGTACAACAATTCTTTATGCAATTTTTAGTTCGAGTAAGTCTTTTACTTACTCACGAACAACTTTCATACGTTTAGCACTTTTAACGAGGCACAATGTACTCCAAGTAATTTTAAGTGTTGGGCCACTACTAAACCTGCAACAACTACACCCTTTATACCGAACTACCTCAGCGGTGGTGTTTAAACCACATGGATAAAACCCGTGTTTTAGTTAAATGCACCCCTACTCGTTAGTAAAATGTGGGATTGTCAATCCAAATAGCACTATCCACTTAAACTATCGGCTCATACGAGTTAATAAGTAGTGTAACCAAGTGGGACTTTTAATTAACCTAAACACAATTTTTACTAGTGTACATGGTGTTAGTGCTCGTATTCACAATTTCATTTTATTGCATATTTCATATAATCAATTTGTATTCACGATTTAATCACATTGTATATTTCATACAATCATCAACTACTTTTATACATGTTTTTTCCCCCAAATAACGATGGATTTAAAAAGGGGCCGTGAATACTCACCTTTTCTTTCACGGTGTACATGGTTGAGTGATCGAATGGGTGCGCCTTGGTATAGTCCTTTTAGTGAATCCCTATAAAGACGAACGGTTGTCAAAGTGTTTGGTTTTAACTCTTAAAGGTTAAGGTTACTATTCTACCTTTACGTCTTATAAAATGCCTCTTTATGTTCTTAAGATAAAAATCAAGTTTTAAGCACTTTATATGCTTATTATAGGGTTTATGGTTGCTTAAACATGCATGTGGAAATCTGTCAAGTTTGGACAGATTGCACACTTATTTTGTAAAAATTGGTTGAACCCCTAAATCACCATGTTTTTTTGGTGGGGTTAGACTCTTTTGAAAGCTAACACCTTAAGTTACACTCCAGAGGTAAAATTTCATGAGTTTTGATCTGTCTTCTAAGAGTTATAGATGAACAATGAGACACAAAATTTCTGACCAACCATTTTTGCACACCAAATTTGTTTTGGGTGTTGTGAGATCATAAAGTCATATTTTTTTCATGATTCCACTTGGGTTTGAAAGCTAATACACTAAATATTATTTGGGAAAAAGATTCATGCTTATTGGGTCCATACACAACTAGATATGGTCGTTCCAAACTCATGCAATGAATCTGTCGAAGAGAAAAAGTCATTCTTTTATGCAAAAATGGACTTTTATGCATCAAAATTTCCAAAAATGATGATTTTATGAAAGGAAACCACTCTACTATTCAATATTAAAGTAAGAATATATAAAATACAATATTATTGTTAACAAAAATGAAAGAGAACTCAAATTCCATAAGAAACACAAAATGCATGAAATGAAGGTTTTTCTTGCTTTTCAAAAGTTCTAGATGGTTAGGTCACGGATTTTCACCATATTAAGAACATTTTTCATGTCTTTGGTGTAAAATCTATCCTTAGAACTTAGAATGAAGAACATCTCTCCTTTCTAAACTTAAAAGTATGAAAATGACAAGAAAATGGCACTAAAAGTGCATAAAATGAAGCCAAAACACTAACAAGTGTTCTTACCTTTGATTAAAGGAAGATGAACTTAAATTTCTTCAAATTTTGTTTCTTGAATTTTTTTTTCTATGATTGAAATGGCTGAGTTTTTCTTTCTTGGGGAAGAAGATGGAAGGAGAGAATTGTAGGTGAAAATTGAGAGAGAATAAGGAGATGAAAGGTTGCCAAATGAATGAGAAATGAATATTTTCAAAATTCAAAATGTATTTAAATGGATAAGGGAGGGGGCCGGCCACAAGATGGGCCTCTAGGCCTTTGCTCTAAAAATAATTTGTAATAAAATTAGCCCATAATTTAATGTGTTGGGTGTTTTTGTGAGAAATTGAGAAAAAATTCCTATTTTATGTGATAAATAAATTTATAAAATATAATTTAAGTAAAAATATTTAAAATATATAGACTCTATATTTTATGCAACTTTTAAAAATTATTTGGAGTATTTGGCATTTTATAAGGCGATCTGGTTCGTTACGGGTCGTAACAGTGTTTTCTACGCAACCTACCGGGATTTCTAASTACTTAAGCTCTAATCGCTCTACTTGAGTGTTAATAATATTTCTAAAGTGCTATTTAGCTACTAACCTGATATTTAAATTGTCGGATGTCACATTTATCTGCTTTATCTAAGAAAATTCATTTTAAAGAACGTTGGTTTGGTACATATAGTATACCACCAACAAGATCTGATCTCAAAGGACCCAATCTAAAATGGGTACCAAAACCCAATTGATTCACTTTTGCAGGTTAACCGACATGTGTGGTTCTTAGGTTCAGGACGTTATAAGCACATGACTGGTAGAAAAAAATTATTTTCTAACTATGTTGAATCATTTGGAGGTACGGTAAGATTTGGAAACGATCAATACACGCCTATCCTTGGATATGGTGACGTAATTTCTGGGAATTTAGTGATAAAGAAAGTGTCGTATGTCGAAGGACTTGGACATAATCTTTTCAGTATAGGTCAGTTTTGTGATAAAAATTTAGAAGTTTGTTTTAAAGCTAACTAGTGCAGCATTCATACTACTGATGGTAAGGAGCTTCTAGCTGTAATCAGAAGATCAAACCTCTACACAATTGACCTATCTAACACACAAGTAGATACTGATGTCTTCTTGATATCCAAGGCATCCTTGAAGCAGAATCTGCTATGGCATTGGCGACTTTCTCACCTTAATTTCAAATATCTGAGATGAGTAAGCTGAAGAAAGCTTCACATAAGCTGAAGACAGAGTTCAATATCGAACGTCCTCTGCATCTACTCCATATGGATCTCTGTGGTCCTATGCGAGTCCAAAGCATTAACGGAAAGAAGTATGTGTTGGTCATAGTTGACGATTACTCGAGATATACCTGGGTTCATTTTCTGAGGTCAAAGGATGAAGCGACTGAGACAATCATCTCTTTCTTGAAGACAGTTCAAAATAATCTGCAACTGCCAGTTCAAAAAATCAGAATTGACAACGGAACTGAATTCAAGAACAGTACTCTCGGCACATTTCTAGAATCCATCGGTATCATACATACATTCTCGGCAGCCCGGACACCGCAACAGAATTGTGTCGTTGAGCGTAAAAATCAAACATTGATGGAAGCGGCCCGTACATTACTTACCTGCTCAAAGCTTCCATTATTCTTATAGGCTGAAGCAGTGGCGACTACTTGTTTTACCCAGAACCGATCTCTCGTTCACAAAAAGATTTGGTAAAACTCCGTATGAAATAATAAACAAAAGAATACCTAATATCAAATTCTTTCGAGTATTTGGTTGCAGGTGTTTTATCTTAAATGACAAAGATGACAGAGGGAAATTCGCTGCAAAGGATGATGAAGTTGTCTTCGTAGGCTATTCAAAAACATCTGATGCATATAGGGTCTACAACAAAAGGACTAAAATCATCAATGAGAGCGTGAACATGTCATTTGATGAAGTTATTGATGTGGCTTCTGAACAGCACGGTTCAGGACCCGGGCTGATAATTAATACTACGTGGAAAGTAGATAAATCTGAATCTTCAAATACTGATAATTTTGACTTAGATTCATTGTTTGAGAACTTTTACGAAGAATATTTTGAAAATAAATCTAATCAGTCCACTGGTTTGTCCAGGAATACGCAAACTGAACAACAGTTATCTGGTCCATCTCCTAATGTTCCAAGAACTGAAACTGAAGAAGAAACGGAAGAAGTCGATGAAGAAATTGAGATGGAAACTCCTGATGGTCTAGTTCAGCGTGAAGAGGGTGTAAATTCTGATGTGCTAGAGGTATCGGTCGTGCAAGATGAAAATACCTTACCTTAGTCAGATATTCAGCCTACCTCAGTTCCAAATATTGAGCCTTCACCTGAACCTGTTCCGATTAACTCCCCTAATGCTTACACTGATCAAAACTCAGATCAAAGTTCCTATATTCTCTTACCTCATAGCAAGAAGTGGACCAGAAATCATCCAATACATCAAATTATTAGTGATCCATCAGCACCTACTCGTATTCGGTCTGCTACAGCTAATGAGTGTTTATAGTCCATGTTTTTTAGTAACATTGAACCAACTAAGGTGTCTGAAGCCTTAGTTGATCCGGATTGGATACTCGCGATGCAAGAGGAGCTGAACCAGTTTGAAGCGCTAAAAGTCTGGAGATTGGTACCCCGTCCTAACAATAAGACGATTATCGGTACAAAATGGGTATTCAAGAATAAAAAGGATGAAGACGGAGTTGTTGTCAGAAATAAGGCCCGGCTCGTCGCTAAAGGATACAATCAACAAGAAGGTGTTGACTACGACGAAATTTTTGCCCCGGTAGCACGGATCGAAGCAATAAGGATGTTTATAGCATACGCTACACACAAGAACTTCACAGTGTACCAGATGGACATCGAGACAACATTCTTGTATGGTCTTTTCAAGGAAGAAGTCTATGTTGCTCAACAGGAGGGTTTTGTGGATCATTCAAAGTCGGATCACGTTTATATCCTCGATAGAGCTCTATATGGTCTTAAACAAGCCCCGAGAGCCTGGTATGACATTTAATCAGAATTTCTGGTAAAGTCAAGCTTCTCGAAAGGTAATATAGACACAACCTTTTTTATCAAAAAGGAGAAGTCGGATATTAGTTTGATACAAATTTATGTAGACGACATAATATTTGGATCTACGAACCCAAAATACTGCAAAAACTTTTCTGCCTTTATGGTTTCACGTTTTAAAATGAGCATGATGGGTGAGATGAACTTCTTTATAGGTCTTCAAATAAAACAATTATCTTCGGGAATTTTTATCTGTCAAACAAAATATAATTTTGATATCCTGAAGAAATTTAATTTGGAAAATTGTTCATCTATTAAAACACCTATGGCTCATGGAACGAAAACACATGCTGATCCGTCTGGAAAAGCTGTAGATTAGAAAACATATAGAGACATGATTGGTTCTTTAATGTATTTGACGTCTTSTAGACCRWATATTATGTTTTCAACACATCTTTGTGCCAGATATCAGGCTAATCCAAAGGAGTCCCATTTAAGTGTCGTTAAGCGCATTTTCTGTTATCTAAAAGGGACTGCTAATCTTGGACTCTTGTATCCCAAGTGTACTAGTTTTAAACTAATAGCTTACTCAGATGCAGAGTATGCAGGTTGTATGTTGGACAGGAAAAGTACTTCGGGACATATACCATTTTTGGGTGATAAATTAGTAAGTTGGGCGTCAAAGAAACAAAACTGTGTGTCCATATTTACTGCTGAAGCAGAATATGTAGCTGCTGCTAGCTGCTGTTCTCAATTATTATGGATGCAGACACAACTAAGAGACTACGGGTTATATTTTTATAAAATTCCCATTTATTGTGATTCTAAAAGTGCAATTGCCATATCCTGTAATCCTGTTCAACACACAAAGACCAAACATATAGATATTTGGTATCATTTTATTAAAGATCATGTAGAAAAAGGAACCATTGTCAATTCTTTTTTTTTTAAGTTTTAGTTTGATTTTGTTTAGAATTTTTTTTAGTTAAAGTTTTTTTAGTGTTATTTTTTTAGTCTTGAATTTTTTTTAAGTTTTTTTTTTCAATTTCTTTTTTACAAATTTTTATTTTTCTTTGATTTTGAGAAATTAGATTTTTTTCATTAATTCAGGATCTAACTTTTGGGATATTTTACAGGTATAAATGGCGGATCAACATGTTCAGTCTGACGAGGAGTCCCATATTCCTTCAGACAGGTCTGATAACATCAATAACCCTCCCCAGACATTAAACCAACCTATCGCATAAGAAATCCTTCTTCCTCAAAGCTAATTTCTTGAAAAAAACCCAATAACCATTCATTCAAATTCGACATGCCCACTGAATACCAGATTATATCAGAAATCTTTCGCATACATCCAATTTCATATTCCCTTTCTGCCTATTCACCAGTCCCAATAATTTACCTCCAACAATTTTGGAACACGTTAATTCTTGCCAAAGACAATGAAACAAACTACTTCCAAGGAAGCGTAGACGAATATGTCAGTCGTTTGACGCTAAAACGACTCCGAAGAATACTACGCCTTCAGGGACCGGGCTTGACAGGATTTGAAGCGTTAGTCGCCGATGACGAACTCTGTCGTGATATCAAACGGTTAGGATACTCGCAAGAGTTGAATAATCCGTCGCAGTTCAAACGGCGATTCCTACCGTCAATCTGGCATCTCCTGTTTCCAATCCTCAACAACGCACAAGTACGATTATGCGCTAATAATATGGAACGAACTAGTCGAGCTCGTCAACGCTAAACAATTTCCATCCAAAGCAAGGAAGTTCGTGCCTTTTAAACGATTTCTGCAATTATTCATTAAAGCCATGATGAACACAAACGATGACATTCTGGCCAGGGCAAACAGTAAAGTTGGGCCATCATTCGTCATGACTCGTATTCGGAAACACACCAAAGTTGAAGATTTGGACTCTATAATGGAAATACCACCCGAGCTTTTTGCCTTCGCTGATTAGAGGGCTCAGTGTGTAGTAGACTATACGAGAGTGATAGATCCTATAGTTCAACCAGAACCAGTTGAACTTACCCAGGGATCACCCCATACCTCAGTTGAGAAAGAGGGTATAACTGTAGGTGAGAGTGTTCAGGAACAAGGGTTACCTGAACAGGGTTGTGTGTTGACAGAAAATGAATATGAGAGGGGTGATGAGGAGCGGGGAGCCTCTGATCAGCATAGTATTTCAATAGATAGTACTTCCACGACTTCTTCAAGTTCGGAAGATACGATATTCGGTAACCAGGCAGCTCAAGGTGATGATAATAATGATGATGATAATGATGATGCTGACAATCCTACTCAACCGATGCTTTCTCAGAATATTCAACTTGGAGCAGTGATTGAGAACATTGATAATATTTTTCCAGAATTTGAAGCTCCACAGACTTGTCCAAGTCTACAATAACTATCGTTCAATGTAGATGATTTTGGTGACAAATATGATGAATATGATCGTATGTTGGAAGACATTTATGATATTCTAGTAGAAGGAGGTGATGAGGGAGCTCAAGTAGAAAATGTTGAGAGGTTGAGTGCAAGGGACGAAGAAAAAGATGGTGAGTGTGAGAGTGGAGCACAAAATGAAAACAAGCTCCTATCACAACCGATACAGTTAGCTGAGCACCCACATCTGTTGAATGTTGGTATTGAAGAAGATATAGCTAGCCCAACTATGCACTTGCACACCCATCCCGACCACTCAACTGGTTCTCAACAACCAGTTGTTTTAATTCATCACGGGGATATAGCACATACTCTATCTACTTCTCACTCGGAGAATGTAGATATTGAAACAAGTAGGCCACTGCCCCAGCCTACGACTTCGATTCTGTGCACTTCGAGTCTAGAGCCTATACACTTAGATACACAAGAGTCTAGAGCACCTGTTGCTCCCATTGCAGTTCTTAGTGAACTCGCCGGAACGACCAGAGTGGTGTCTATTGACCAATCACAAGGACCGATCGGAAGTCCTACCAGTGCTACCATTTTGCCAATACTGAACGTAGGCACAACAGTTTTTTCAACTGTTGTCTCAACTGGTAATCTAAGTGATCCAGGAGTGATCTTACGAGATTTCATGTCAAGGGAATATTTGGACGACGCCCTAAAGGTTGTTCAAGATAACATGGAAGCACAAATTTCAAGTCTCAAAAGGTTGTTGAAGGGGAAGGAGCCAGTAGTAGAAGATCAACCGTCTGTGCCGTCACCACCACCTGTACCTGAGCCTCTGAGGGTATAAGAGCAAACGGTGGATGAGCTTAAATCTTGTTGTACGCCAAGCTGATGTCAACACAAAACCCTGATGCAGAAGATGCAGATCTGGTTGGGCTCCTCCTACAACTTATTGATACAGATCCCACAGTTAGAGCCTCAGAGTTTTTGGACTTTCAGGATGTGGTTGCTTCTAACTTCTCAAAAGTTAGTAAGTTATTCACATCAAGCACTCAAGCCCTTAAAACTTCAATTTATGCCATTTCCGAACGGGTATCTATCCTAGAAGAGACTTGTCGAGCTCAATCCACCTCACTGAAACGAAGGCATGATGATCCTGACGATCCTGATCATCATGAGGGGGAGAGAAAGAGACAGAGGTTGGCTGAGTCATATGCTCGTGCACAAAGTGTTGAAAGAGAGCCAACTTCTCAAACAGTTAACGTCGAAAGTCCTGTTCCTGAATCTACAAGGGAAAGGACTACTGAGCCAATATTTGTTGAAGATGATGAAGTTTTGGAGACAAATCCAGTGATCGAGACAATGGTTGAAAAGTCGGCGGACTCCACAATAGGAACAAGGCTGCTACTGTATTTGTCGGCCAATGTTGGATTCAATGAAGCATTCGCTAGAGAACTGGGTGGAGAGAAGGATTTTGGAGAAGATATTGATAACATTGATGAATCAACTGGAGTATATTTTGACTTTGAAGCAGATATTAATGATGAAGATCCTGTCTTCCCATTCCAGGGTGATCATCAGACTTTGCCTGAACCCTCCATTGCAGTTGAATAAAAATAACCGAATTGTTTCATTGTCACAAGAATTGGAAGAGGATTGAGCTGCTCGAGTTGCACTTTTTGTTCAACAGATCACCACACCTGTTTACAATTTCAGCTGATTGGACAAGCAACTATTGCACCTATTACTGCAGACAAGGCTAATGTGCAGTCTCTGTCAAAGAATGTTGTACGATTAGAGATTGTACATCTTGCTTTTAACCCATTAGTTGAGGATATAAAGAACCAACAGTCAGGCTCTTGAATTGAAGGGGTTTACACTCAGGAAATAGTGGCAGTTCTACTGACTCTCAGGCCCTTTTTATATGGTGTGGGTTCTAAAAGGATCTCTTTAGTAAAGAAGTACAATGTCAAGGAGTTGCTGAAAGTGATTTTCCCAACATCAAAGCAATGGGTGAACAAGTTAATGCACCTTGCTTTCTTTCTCCATCTGAGGGAGATTTGAATTCTTATCCTCGCTGTTGTAACTAATGTTTTGCATGAGCCATCTTGGACCTTAGTTCTAGACATCAACCAAGGATTTTTAGCACTGACCATAACTGGTTCACTCTCTCCTGTCAAACTAGATTCATCAATAGAGTCTACAAAACTTGAAAGGAAAAGACCATTTGCAAGGACTTGTATCCAAAAGGCAATACTCGATAACTTGCAAAGAAAACTGTATTAATCTGAATGCATGTGTGCTATCCTGAACAAGCTATGGTGCTGTTATCCAAGCTACTATATTGAGTGGTGAAGGTAACTAGAAGGTGCAAGACCTCTTGCTTTTGAAGGTGACTCCATTGTTCCTTGGTTTGGAGACTGCTGGTGGAGTCTTGACTGTGCTTCACCTCAAGAATATAAAAGAATTCTGTTTCGTGAAGTATTGAGTTTGCTCTCTGGACAGGAATTGTTTTGTTTTTCGTCAGACAAACCTTTATCTGTATTCAAGTTTATCTCTGCCTCATCGATAAATCAGCTATCTGTATTTGTCTGTGTTTAAGACTTTGAATTGTTGAAGTGTAAATCAAAGGTTGTGTCGTCCGGTCTTGGTGTTTATCGCACAACAGTCTGTCTGGTTGAGATCATTTTCTTTTTTTTGGTTTTGGTTTTTGAGTTTTATTTTTTTAGATGTTAATTTTGGATCACTTTTTATCTGTTTTAGTTTTATTTTAGAACTGTTTGAGAATTTTGATCTATTATCGTCGCGTAAACTATTTCTTATCAGTTTTAACAGTTTTAACATTTTTTTAACTGTTTTCAACAGTTTTGACTGTTTTTACAGATTTTATACAGGTTTTCGTCGTTTTTCTAATTTCTCATCAGTTTTTGTGCTTATGTGTTTGAGCTTAACTGTTTTTGATTTATTTTATCTGATTTCACAGCATTTGATCCTAAATCAATCTATTTGAAAATGACAGTTTCATTTGAGAAAGAAAATAAAGAATTGAGAGAGAGAATTTCTGAATTGGAAAGAAAAATATATTAATTTGTTTGATGAAAGTTTTGGTGATAAAGAATTTATCAAGGAGTTACAAAGAGAAAATAAAACCTTGAGAGAAAATTCTGAAAAGGTTTTATCTTTTAAGGCTAGTGAGTTTGAGAGAACTTTGGACAAAGTAAGAAAAGAATGTGAAGAAGAATTGAAGACTTGGAGTGATGCTAATAATAAATTATTCAACAAACTTCAAGATATGCAAAATGTGAGGAATTTTTCTGAGAAAGTTAATCCAGAGACTGAGAACTTAACTGCAAAACTTTATAAATCTGAAAGTGATTTGTGTGAGCTAAGGAATGAATTTGAAAAGAAGAAGAAAAGAGTTTCTGAAAGAGAGAAAAAGTTTGCTGCTGAACGCTTATCTTATGAGAATAAGATAAACTCTCTCGAGCTGAACGCAAAAATACTGTTAAATTAAATATCAGATTTTGAGCAGCTGATCATCTTGGAACGTGCCAAGAATAATAAAGAGAAGAAAGACATCACAGAAGAGTGTCAGAGAAAAACACAGAAATTTTCTGACAGCACTGCTCTAAAGCAGAAAGCTTTAGATGAAGAGAAGAAGCAATTTGCTCTTGAGAAGAGAACTACTATAAAGAAACATACAGCTATTGCTAAAGAGCTTGCTGAAAAGAAAAAGTGGCTTGACATCGCTTCTGAGAATGATAGAGCAGCTTAGATGAAGAGAGAAGAGAGTTTATAAATCATAAGAAGAAGTTTGAAATGCTTCAGAAGGAGTTAGAAGGTAAACTCCTGGATACTACAAAGAAATTGTCTGATATGACGACAGACCTTGAAACTAAGTTGAAGATGAGAACAGAACTTAAAGATAAGTTTGATTTAGTTACCGTTGAAAGAGACCAGCTTTTACAAAAAGTCAAAGACTTTTCTTGTGCTCAAAGCTCAATTGGTTCTCCTTCTCATTGTAAAACTAGCTTCTATGACTGTTCCAAATCAAACAGTTATTCAAACAGCCCTAAATCAACTGTTTCTAAGAACTATTCTCGTTCTTCTAATCAGTATTATCAAGGGTATGTTATTAGATCACCCAATTACTCTTCTAAGATTAAAAGCATTTGGGTTAGTAAATCTGAATTTGTTTCATCTCGTACCCCTATTGTTACTAATCATCTTTCTTGTTTTGTAAGATCTACTACTGATTTGGTTCATCTTAGCAAGAGAAGAATCATGTGCTCCACATGCAAATCAACAGATTTTGTGAACAAGAAGACATACAACAGATGGAATACAGAAAACAAAGATCAGAAGGATTGGAAAAGTAAGAATAGGTATGATTACAATAACTGGTATGGATCATATTTCGTATCTGATCATCCTCTTCAAAGCGCTAAAAAGAAAACATCTAATAGAAATAGATGGTTTGGAAGTTACAACATACCCCAGCCCGATACTAACAAAATAGGACCTAAATTCATTTTGGTTACCAAAATCTATTTGATCTGATTTTGCAGGTGTGTCAATTTTGCACTAATCAGAATATCATCCCATTGATGCACTAATGCAGGGGGAGTTGTAATATGTTCCAAAAAGGCTTCTGAAGAATTTAGTCCAGGACCCGTGCTTTACCGAGTATGGTTTTTAAACACCAAGTTTAGGACCCGTGCTAAACTTGTTTTCTTAATTTTTTTTTAATTCTTGAACTGATTGAATCATTTATATAATCTACTTTCTAGGGGGAGTCTCTAGAAGTTCAATAAATGTTTTCGGGAAGTGAATTTTTTTTAAAGAAGTATATTTTCTGAACAGGTATTTCCTGAGATTTTACTTGCGTAATTTCTCATCGAACATAATTCCAATACCTGTTTCAGCTATTCTTCAAACTGTTATTATCACGTCTCTTATAATAATATCATTTTCAGTGATATATACGCTCGTTTGTATTCAAAAGTTGATTTTTTTATTTTTTTTCCTTGATTGATATACGCTTCATTTCTTTAATCAGAATCTGTAAACTCGTTCTTACAGATCTTCATTTATTTCTCTAGCATACCGAATAATCTGATCGTTGTTGCATCATTTCTTTATTGATTGTGCTTAAAAGCCAAATTTTTGATCAAYTTTTATCTGATCATTGTGCTTAGCTGCAATAATATTTTTGATCAACTGTTTGTGATCAACTATGCATAATCCTAAATTTTAGGAGGGACTAAGTGTTTATTAGAAATACCTCAATGGAATGTCAGAACCGACAAACCTACCCATGAGGATAACCATATATGAGTAAGCTTTATATACAAAAGGGTTTGTGTGTTGAGACTAAAATGAAAATGAGAGGGGTATTTGTTATGAGATAAAAGAATTGATGAGAGTTGTGTCAGGATCAAAAGAATAAACAAGATCTTATTTCAAACTTTAAATTTCCGGGCATACCACATTATCTGTTAGTTCTCAATTCTTTCGAGACTAATATTGAAAAAGGCAAAGCCCAGGCCAATTCTTGTCACAACCCCACCAGCTACTCATTTATCTGTTAACAGATAAGTGTTTCAATAACACTTGGGGCACGCAACTCACAATCTATCAATTTCTCATTCGGAGAAAGTTGATATTGAAACAGAAGGATATATGTCCCCCTTCAAGTCTTTTTGATCACTAATTGAGTCTGATAAATTTGTGTAGTCCACACGGTTTATTTTTTTGAGCCTAAACAGAAGCATTAGTTGCTTTATCTTTCTACACTACACAGATTTTGCAAATTAAATGTTATTTTGCCGAAACATTCATAGATATGCTATTATTAAGTTATCGATGATTGAATGGAAGACCTGGTGAGATGAGCCTAAAAAAGTCTCATATATACAGTACATCCGTTGTACTGAGTATCTCTTACAGGCCAATCTTTTTATAAGATTGAAAACAATTTTATTCGTTGAAATTGGTTGTTACCTTCCCATTCCCTTAATCTGAAAAGATTAAATAAGTGGATTTGAAAAGATCTACTTACAATTCCATGAATTGATGGTTTTCGTGGAAAATTTCATTCATTCTTGTGTATGATGTAATGATTTTCATTTCACCATAAGGGGGAGTATGTAATAATGAATGAAATGTCCAATTCCGAACTTTATAAGGGGAATTTGTTATAAAGATCAAGGGGGAGTAACAACAAAGATCGACAAAAGAATTAAAAGGAGTGCGACTAGAGATTATCACAAAAGATTATTCCGATGCTACAGTGTCTGAGAGTTGTTGAATGTGAAGATCAATTTTACAATAGTTTGTTGAAGATCAATTATGAATATCGTTATTGTTTTTGATCTATATTGTCAAAAGAGAAGATCATCGCGGTTCTACATTCGAGGGGAGAATGTTAGAAGATCTTTCTCAAACAAATGATTGTCTGAAGATTTCGAGTTGAAGATTGTTTTGTAGAAGACATAGAGTGCTTAAAGCAACAAAGTTCAAACGAGACTCAAAGCGTGCAAATTCTTTCAAGTCTGAATACAAAGGAGGGGAATGTTAGGAATGAAATTCAGTGTAAATTTGTATTCATCTTGAAAGTTAATTTTGTCTATAATTGTATTAAAGTCATCGTGTTTAACTTTTCATAGATAGTTTGACTTCGAAATTGTTTACATGTTTGACTCTATATAAAGGGTAAGTCTTTGTAATTTGTGTAAGGTTTCCTTCGTTGTTAAATCAAATTACGTAAATAAGAAGGTTTGACCAAGATTAGAAGATTTGACTTTCTCTCTCTACTCTCTCATGTGTTCTTGAATGAAATAATCAGATCTGCCATGAAAACTTTAAAGATTACTTGAAGATTGATTATTTGGGAACATCAGGATTCATAAAGAAACCCGAGATTATCGTTTAGAGTACAAGCACTTCCTCAAAGCAAAGCGTCTCCCGATCAGCCAAGTTCGGACCAAACATCGAGTCGTTTCAATTAAAAAAATTGATGCTCAAAGACTTCTTAGAGTCTGGTATCCTGTATTCACAGTTACACGACAAGATGGAAAGGTCTGAGTGTTTAGAGAAGCTGATTTCTCCAACTTGTATTTAGAAGATTTGGAGCACATGTACTACGAAATCCGAAATATGATGAACAGAAGAGAAGGAGTAATTGTGGCTATTAATGCGATCAAAAGGTTTATGCGGAGTCATGTCAAAGTGTCTATGGTTCTTGATGTCCAAATGGGTCTTGAAGATAATCAAAGAATCATTAATTTGAAGAGACCTGGTCAAGAGCTAGAAGATATTGAAGGCTATCCATTATATATAATTCTTGAAGAACCGGAGTTCGGGGTGATATATAGTGCCGAGGGTCGGATAAAGAAGTTCATGAGATTCAGTGAGCTGAATAAATTTTCTGATGGCGCTATACGGATGGTAAGACGGGCACTTGAAATGAGGAGAGCTGATAATGATAGAGCTGCGGAGTAGGAGAGGATGAGTCCAAAGGATAGGTATTTGCTGATTAATGCCTTGGATTTGCTTGATTATAAATTGCAGTATCAGAATGCACTTAGGAGGCTAGAGACACTGCTCGGACTCAGAAAGACCAGATTTACAAGGTGTCGATCTTGAATCCAAAGGGGGAGATTGTTAGGTTCAAGAATGTGCTTTAAAGTTTTATTCAAGTTCTCCCTTTGTAATATTTTTTTAATAGTTAGCATTTACTATTTCCTTAGTATAAATGGGATTTAGTCTTTTAATTATCATTAGTTCAGTTGTTAATTTGTTTAGTGATTGTTAATCTCATTGTAATTCTCTCTCAAGAAATCAATATCATATTTGGTGAAAATCTCTCTCTACTCAATCTTGTTCTTGATCTTGAAGATTAATTCTGATTGGTATGACTTTAGGAACATCAGTCACTGCTTTTGTCGCTGCTCCTTTTGTTCCTATTCCTCCTACTGCTGTTGATACATCTACTATTGTTGCCTCTGTTGATATGTCTGTTGTCCCTGTTCCTGCTGCCCCTGTTGTCCAAAGCTCCAAGGAGGCAGATGAGGCTACTGCTTGCCCACAGTAAGTAGTTTCGAAGAGCATGGTTAAATTCTGGATTTTTCATCATTGCCTCTTAAACATTATTTTTTGTAATCATTCTGGGGTACAGATACACTTGTTAATTCCGTCTTTTGTGTGTTACTAACGGAGTTGTCATACCTTTTGTGTTAATATAATTACATGGTGTTGGATTTTCTTTTGTTTGTCTAGTTCCATTATTTTTTCAGGTACAACATCCTTGGATGATTTTTAGTAGTGTTTATGTTAAGAGAACGTAGGCCCTCCTTCTATTTTAAAACCTAAATACTTTCCCCTTGCATCCAACTCGCACCCTTTTGGTCCTTTTTGCTACAATGGGGACATTGTTATTCTTAAGTTTGGGGGGATGTGTCCAAATATATATATATATATATATATATACCTTCGAAAAATTGGGAGGTATGAAAAAAAGAGAAAAAAACAAAAAGAAAAAAAATAGAAAAAAGAAAAAAAAAAGAAAAAAAAAACAAAAGAAACAAAAAAACAGTCTTCGAAAAATCGGAAGACAAAAATAAAAAGCCCGGTTATCCAAAAGGGCAAGTTTATGCCAAGAAGTGGGTCACAAACTTTTTCCAACTACTCAAAAGTGAATCGATGAAAACTTTTGTTTCAAACCCTTTTGTAGTATAGGATAAGTTTGGGGCAGGGATACACGCTGCCATTGCCAAAAACACTAACCCTTAAGTCCTAATGATTAACGACAACACTATGAAGATCAAGCAGGGAAGTTGTACATCCTATTTACTAAACGAATATCCAACACCTTCTGTAAGTTTTCGTTTATGTTTCTTTCTTTTGTTGTCTTTTTCGTTGTGTTATTTTCTTTTACTTGAGGACAAGTAACACCTCAAGTTTGGGGGTATGATAACTCTCAATTTGTGAGAGTTATTTGTTGTTCATTACTCCTATTTTATTGTGTCTTTTGTACCCATTTTGCTCCTATCGTGTATTTTTGGTCCAAAATATTTTAAGAGATGATGAAAAGTCAAGAATTTGATTATTTTCTGAAAAACCATTGTTGTTGGTATGATGCCCACTTTCTGCTTACATTCTTCCTACTGCATATTTTCCTCAAGACGGATTTGAACAAAATTTAAATATTGGCTCTCCTGGATATTAAAGGGATTTAATTCTGAAGTCAGATCCGAAAATCTTGAATTATTTGGAAGAATGGGCCTGGTTGAATTAAAAAATATCTTAAAATAACCCTACCATTATTTTAATGAAAAGGCCTTCTTAGGTGACTTTACCTTTTTCATTCTTTCAAAAAGGGTGAGAAGGCCAGAAAAGTAGACAAGAAGTGATGGTGGGTCTTTACCCTCTAGTCAAGAAGACTTTTTTCCATTGGGCGAAAAGAATGTCCGGATCTCACTTTTCCCCATATATTGAAGCTTTCTCTCATTTGGAAGACATCAACCAAGCAACCTTGGAGCATTCACTCTCAACTGAAGTTATAGAGCAGTAGAACAAGTTTAGTTTATGCACTTATTTTTATTTTCGTATTTAGTTTTAATTCTCGCCACTGTGCCTTGTATCCCCCCTGTGGGCAACAATTTAAGTAAAATTTCATTTCAAGTATTTCTTATGCATTCCTCTTCTTCTGTTTCTTCTATGTTTTATAATTTTATTATGAGCTAATCACCCCTTTGGGTATGGGTGTAAGTCAAACTTAAGAATTTGAAGGCGCACTTGGGCGTTGTCATTTTTATTAATTCTTAAGCTTGGTCATTTAAGTCGGGACTTAAGCTCAACGCAGATAAGTTGGTCACTTTGAAGTGTTAGTATTAGATCCTTGATCCAGAGATGGCCGGATCTGAAATACGGCTTAAATGATGCACAAAGATTTGAGAGAGTCTTTGATAATCATGTAGAGATATGGATTCTGCATGTTCTTAGCTAATGTTCAGATATTAGTCGAGTTTATACTACAAAGAGATTTGAGTATAAATCTTCAGGCTAGTGGAACCATATATCTTTTTATCTATTAGCTAATTCGGCGAGTTTAAAATTGATAAAACTGAATGCTTTATGGGCACTCTGTTGGAACAGTATATAAGAATTCACTTTCGAGAAATCAAAATTTTTATAGAAGTCCCATGAGTTTCTGACCAAACTGTTCCTGCAATCTTCTTAAGGAAAACTTACACCCATACCCATCTTTTAATTTTAAGGGTTTATTTCGTATCTTTAAAGCTTTGCACCAACAAAACCCAACTTTTATTCTCAAACCGAAACATGCTCAAGAAGTTCATGAAAACTCTCTGATTTTCAGTAGTCCAGTCCCTGTTGAAACGATCTTGGTACTATACCACTTTATTACTTGAAGCGATCATAGTGACGGCGTGCACTTGCACTGCCACTGTGGGGACTTTGTGCCCACTGTGTGAACACTTACGATTCTAGCACATCAACGTGCATCATAATTTATCTTCTTATAAACAAAACAAGTCGAGTACTATAGTTTAACATCCAATGTAAAAGCTACTTTTATCGTAAAGGTACAATAATATACCTAAAACCCATCAAAACCTACTGTTAAGGTACAAGTAAATACCTTGAGATTTTTGAGACTGCACATCAATCACAACCTTCATAGGTAATATCATTAACTATAATCCCCAAGATTGTGGGACTTCCTAAAAGGGAGAATCAACAATATTAATGAACATGTACTTTCCAAACTAATCATACACTGGAATGAAACCCACTTACTCGACTACAAGAAGGTAACTGATCTTCAATAAAGAAATGTTGTCTCAAAAAAACATCTCAATATATGTGACAAGGAACTCACAAAAGATGGTATGATATATAACACTATTTTCACCTTTCATAAAATATTAATGAACCAATATAAATTGGAATATAACCTTTAGACAAATTCATCAACCTACTGCAAGTGATTGAAGATATAACAAGGTTCATTCGAATAACAATGGTAGACATGTTGGGACTAAGAAAATTCCCAAGGTCATTAGTGAAAGTGTTTGAGGTGAAAACAACTCCAAACAATAGAGAGTTAAAGACATTTTTTTACACATGACATCTACTTACCATGTGGATGAGACGATAGAAAGGGTCAGGGTCATCGCAATAGTTGGGAAGGATTTTCCAATTCTTGGAGCAGAGATGCAACTACTGTCCAGTTGATATTAGATAGTCAATGAAAATATACATTAATTATTGCTCCTTTCAAAAAGGGAAAAAGTTGAAAACAACACTGATATTGATATGACACCATTGGATTTTAGTTATTTAAACAATCTCTTATATTTTTTTCAGCTCTTTATTAGGTCTTGATGAATTAGACCATCTTTTTAAGGTCGATTGAGTCTGATTTACTTGAAAAATTAGACAATTAACAAAATTGCAATATTGACTTATGCAGCACAAGAAGCAACATCACCATCATAATATGACCTCTCAAATACCTAAAACTTTTGCAAACCCTGATTCTTAGCCAAGACAGGAATTAAACCATCCTAAAGCTAACAACATTCCATTATTACAACGAATACAAGGTAATATTTATGGACCTATACATCCAGAATGTGGTTCATTCAAGTATTTTTATGGTTCTGGTTGATCCGTCGACATGATGAACACCTGTTGCACACTTGTCCACATGAAACGTTGTATTCACAAAACTCATAGCACAAATTATATGCTTGAGGGCTCATCACCCCGATTATCCTACCAAGAATACATGACTTGAAAGTGCTATAGAATTTACATCGCAAGCATTTCATGATTATTGCATATCTATTAGGACCAATATAGAGTATCACGTACCCCATATGCATATACAAAATGGTCTCGTAGAAGCTACCATCAAAAGGATACAGATGGTAGCCAGGGTATTGGTTATGCGCATCAATTTACCCACTTCTGCCTAGTGTTATGCAAATATTACATGCATCCTTATTTATTTTTTTAGACCCACTATTAGCCAACCAATCTCATGCGTACCAGTTGGTAACATGATTGGAACCTGATATTTTACATTTACGTATGTTTGGTTGAATAGTATATGTGCCAATTGCGCCCCCACAAGGCACCAAAATAGATCCTTAAAGACGATTATATATAAGTTGGATATGAATCCCCAACAACTATCCGCTAATTAGATACCTTGACTTGTGATCTCTATATCTCTAGATTTACAGGTTGTCACTTTGATGAGACAGTTTTTCCGTCGTTAGGGGGAGATAAGAAAAAGGGGTTTCCATGGGAACAACATGAAGTGTCATTGAATATTCCCACTTTATCTCATTTTAGTCCCCAAACTTCACAATATAAAGCTGAAGTCAAATGAATCAGACTTGATGCCTGATACGTTTAATGTTAGTATTCTCGAAATGACAAGATCACATAAACCAGCTGCAAATATACCTGCAAGATTAAAAGTCCCCAACAGAGGGTACAAAGTTGCTGGAAAATGCGTTGCAATTACATATGGTGGATATGTGGTTGAGATTGTGTGTTAGATCCCATAGTGCAAAATGTAAAAAGTAATGAAAAACAATAAGTGATGAAGAACCAGAAGACCGATGAAGAGATCAAGGAAGAAAAGACTAAGTCTGAATCGATGGAAAGACTAACCAGAACATCGATGGAAAGACCAACCATCGAACCGATGGACCAAGTACAACCAGCGGATCGATGGAT
>NC_037531.1:677997-679027 GCF_001531365.2 Cynara cardunculus var. scolymus
CGGACAATTACTTAGAGTAGAAAAAGATAAATCGGACATGGCTTGAACGATTTAGCTCTTAATCCGGTTAACACTTGAGCGGTTTAAGACGATATCCGGACAACACTTGGGCGGTTTAAGGAGATATCCGGACAACACTTGGGCGGTTTAGGCTTTCATCGGATGACACATGAGCGATTTAAGGGAAATCCGGTCACTTCTTGACCGGTTTAAGGAGAACTCCGGACATTCTTTGTCCAGTTTAAGGACTTAATCAAATATTTATGAAATGCAGTTCATAAATAGCATATTCTAATAGTAAAAGAAGTAATAACCAATACTTTAAAGCAATATACACTCACCTTAAAATTGATGAACGAATTTGAGCCTGTGATTTACTCTCTCAAAATTTACAGAAAATCTTCTAAAAACCAACCCCTTCCCTTTTTACATACACTTGCTATTTATAGCAAGTGTATGGCCAATTTTTAACAAAAGTCGGCTAACACATCTCACTCACACAATCCTATATATATATATATATATATTTATATATATTTATAAATTCCAAAATCTTAATTCGAAACTTATAACTCGAATATTACAACATTCCCTCCTTAAAAGAATTCCGTCCCGGAATTCCATTTAAACAAAAAGGTAGTGATACTTCATCCGCATTTCAGACTCCGATTTCCATGTGGCGTATGGTCCTTTGTGATAACGCCATTGAACCTTTACTAACCCAATCTCTTTATTTAGGTAACGGTACTGTCACATCAGGACTTATTAGACACTTCCTTAAATTCGACACATGAAATGTGTCATGGATCCCACTTAATTCCAAAGGAAGTTCTAATTTGTAAGCCACTTCCCCAACCCTTTGAATAATAGGGAATGGTCCAACATATCTTGGACTTAATTTTCCTCTTTTTCCAAAACGTACCACTCCTTTCTAAGGTGATACCTTTAACATCACTCTATCACCTTCTTGGAATTCAATCGGCCTCCGACGTTTATCTGCATAACTTCTTTGTCTATCTTGTGCCGCTTT
>NC_037531.1:681237-700614 GCF_001531365.2 Cynara cardunculus var. scolymus
AATGCACATCCTCATTGATCCATCCTTCTTTTTCACAAAAAGTACCGGCGCACCCCACGGGGAAGTACTTGGTCGGATAAAACCTTTATCCAACAATTCTTTCAATTGAGATATTAACTCCTTTAACTCAAAATGAGCTAATCTATATGGTGCACGTGCAACGGGTGATGCTCCAGGAAGTAGTTCTATTTGAAACTCAATTGTTCGATCTGGAGGTAAACTTATCAAGTCTTCTGGAAATACCTCAGGAAATTCCTTCACATCTGGAATATCTTTCATCTTTTCTTTCTCTTTCTTCATATCTATAGCATATGCAAGAAAACTAACACATCCCTTTTGTACATACTTTCGAGCCTTCAAGACTAAAATAAGACTAGAGTAACGATCCCGTCGATCTCCATAAATCATAACCTTTCCTTTTTCTGGTAAGTCTATATGAATCATCTTCTCATTACAAACTATGTTAGCTTGATTTTCAGCTAACAATCCATGCCTATAATTATATCAAGTTCCTTTAAAGGCAAAGGAAACAATTGTATAGGCATTTCACACCCTTCTATACTTATAAAACATTCATCTATACTTTCCTTAACCAAAATTCACTATCGTTTGCTGTTTCCACAATTAGATCCTCAGTCAATGCTTTAGATTCTAAATGTGCACAATTAACAAACGATGGTGACACAAAAGAACGATTTACACCCGAATCAAATAAAACTTTGGCACATACTGAATTAACGAGGAATGTACCTGTTACCACTTCAGGGTGTTCTTCTGCCTCGCCTCTCGTCATCTGAAAGGCTCTCCCTCTTATATTAGACTTTGCCTGTCTTATCCCTCCCCGTCTACTTGAATTAACACGATTATCTATTTATCCCCGACCCGTTGGCACATACCCAGATTCTCGACCCCCAGAATATCCAGATCCCCGACCTCCAGCAAAACCAAACCCTCGACTCTTTGCTTGCGGACAATCGGCATTTACATGTTGAGATGAATTACAAGTAAAACACCTCCACGTCATCCGACAGTCTCGAGCTATATGTCCTGGTTCCTGACATTTAAAGCATACTCAAGATTCTGTATTGCAATTTTCCTGATGTATCTTATGACATCGGGTACATGCCCTATCAACAAATCTTGAGACTGACCGATTTAAATTTTCCATAAACCTCGGTCTACGAAAATCAGTTACTGTAGCTTCCCCCTTTCTTTTCTCTCGAACCTTTTCTTGTGGTTGTCGGTTAATGTCTTGTTCTAGTATTTCAGCAGCATCAACTGCTGCTTGAAATGTTGTCGGATTCCAGGATATCACATATTTCCGAAGATTCAACTCCAACCCCCAGATATACTTTCTCACTTTACTGTTTTCAKATATWATATAGGCTTCARCAAACCTAGATTGTTCCATGAAAACTTCTGTATACTGGCGGACTGACATGTTTCCTTGTTCAAGACGAAGGAAATCATCTTCCAACTTTCTTACTGCAGCTTCAGGACAATACTGCATTTTAAACTTAACCACAAATTCTTCCCACAGCATGGTTTTCAGAATATTCGGATCTAAACTGGACAGAACTTCCCACCAGTACAAAGCACTTGATCTTAAACGAGATAAAGCAAACATGTTTTTGTCCTCTTCTGTATTTTTACTGATTTGCAGACTTAGTTCTATTTCTTTAAACCAACACATAGCTTTAACAGGATCACGCTCACCAGAAAACTTAAGAGGTTTACAAGCAAGAAACATTTTTAGATCTCCTCCTTTTTGTAATGAGAACGAAGTAAGGGGTACAGATGTACCAGTTACCGTTGTACTAGCTCCGACTTCCTCCTGATAATCGGGATTTCTTACCACTTCTGGATTATTTTGGGTTGTACGTCCCAACAAATTCACCAAACTTTCTTGGAACTTTCCCAACTCTGCTGCCAACATTTCTTGGGTAATAAATCCGGGATCAGGAACAATGTGTCCACCCCTTGCCCTTCCTCTTCCATGACCAGACATTGAACTTTCTTGAACCGACAGTTCCTGTTCATGTCTAGTACCTCTACCTCTTCCTCGACCCCTGCTACAACTTCATGTTTCTATCGTCATCACATTTTCTGGGTCCTCTCCTTGTGTTACGTTTCTTCTTCCCTGACCTCTTCCATAACCAGTAGAGGTCCTTTCTGATTAATTGTGATTATCTGCTATTTCTCAGTATATAACTTTTACTGTCACATTTAAACACACATGATTATTCTCATAATCACAACATAACAACACATTTATCCTCATGTCTATCCATTACTCAGATTATATCAGTCATATATAATCTATCTTTCTCATAATAGGTTCAGCTATAACATATTCTCATGTTCATAGACCCAGTGAAACCTATTATCATAACTTTCGCACCTCTAGTTTAAGTCTAAGTATTTTGCAAATACCCAAATCCTTTAAACTAAGACTCTGATACCAACTGTAACAACCCACAATTTTCCACTAGACAGATAATCCACATCATCATACTCATAACACATAATGTAATAATGTTTACAAAATATGGACTAACAAAAACTTTCTTTAATACATTTATGAGTAACAAAAAATCATCAATTCTAAACTTTTCCTTTGCCTCTATCCTGCGAAGAATGATGACCTGCAAAACAGGTTAGTCCAACAACTGAGCGTTAGACCCAAAAGGTCTAGTGAGTGTATATAACTCATACCAACAACATACTTTCTAAACTAGCAGTTTAGAATCAAACTTATATATCACAAACATTTTATCTATATCTATCACATATCTTTTCATCTCTCTCGCGGTTACACAACCATTTCATCTCTCTCGCGGTTACACAACCATTTCATCTCTCTCGCGGTTACACCGCCATTTCATATTAAAAGCTTAACACATTAGCCGAATTTGAAGTCCGGTCAACCTTGTCCGGATATGAAATCCGGACAATTACTTAGAGTAGAAAAAGACAAATCAGACATGGCTTGAGCGGTTTAGCTCTTAATCTGGTTAACACTTGAGCGGTATAAGGAGATATCCGGACAACACTTGAGCGGTTTAACGAGATATCCGGACAACACTTGGGTGGTTTAGGCTTTCATCGGATGACACATGAGCGATTTAAGGGAAATCCGGTCACCTCTTGATCGGTTTAAGGAGAACTCCAGACACTCTTTGTTCGGTTTAAGGACTTAATCAAATATTTATGAAATGCAGTTCATAAATAGCAGATTCTAGTAGTAAAAGAAGTAATAACCAATAATTTAAAGCAATATACACTCACCTTAAAATTGATGAACGGATTTACTCTCTCAAAATTTACAGAAAATCTTCTAAAACCAACCCCTTCCCTTTTTACATACACTTGCTATTTATAGCAAGTGTATGGCCACTTTTTAACAAAAGTCGGCTAACACCTCTCACTCACACAATCCTATATATATATATGATTACAAGATTATGTTAAGGTTTATTGAAATAATTTTAAGAGAAACCTAAATTTCTGTGTGTACATTTATATGGGTTTATTCAACTTCAATTAATTAATTAAGAGTAAATTACAATTTTGGTTCTGTTTATATGAATCTTCAAAAGTGGTCTCTTGATTTCAATAACTATAATTATCGCCCCTATTGTTTACATTTTGTTTTGAAAATGGTCCCAGATCACTAACTCCGTTAGATTAGTCCGTTAAGTAAGGGGACATTTTGGTCCTTGTATCGTTTTTTTATCCTTTTCTTTCTTGTTTTTACTCAATCAAAGATCAAGGACCAAACCTGTAAAAAAATCTATATTTTCATTATATACAATTAAATACATACACACATATATATATATATATATATATATATATAGAGAGAGAGAGAGAGAGAGAGAGAGAGAGAGAGAGAGAGAAAGAGAGTTTGTTTCAAATGCAACCCATCATATTTGTATAGCCAATGCAACCCAATAAATTGAAATATTTATAGAAATGATGAGAGTTCATTTATTATGATTTAAATATTTATGGAAGATAAATAAGTTTCATTAATTATGATCAATACTTTATATTAAAAAACAATCAAAACTTCTATGAAATTATATATTCATCAAATTAAATGGACGATTGAGATTGAGTTGTATTGATTGTTACAAATGTAAGGGGTTGTATAATAATCCATCTATATATATTAGGTTCAAACCCGTGTATTATACGGGTTATTTTACAAAAATTAAATGAAAATGATATGTATTATATAAAAGAATTAGTAATAATATGAGTGAATATGAGGAACTTGTAAAACAAAATTTATACTATCATCATCATCATCTATAATTAATACTTTTTAAACTTTGTCTGCTTTTAATTCTAGATAAAACAAGATATAGCTGACCATGGGTGGATACAGATTGTCTTAGAAATGAACCAAACTTTGTCAATGACTGTCTTTGGCTTTTATTTATGGTCATGACACAACATACAACAATTGAAAATTGTTAGAGTTTTGTTTAGTGTATGGAAATTAACTCCAAATAGTAACTCTGAAGCACAAGACTTTAGAGTTGTCTTATAAGTCTGGAAAATAAGTTTGTGAGTAACTCTAAAGTGCAACAGTCCAGAGTTGCCTACGAAGTCTGGAAAATGACTCCACATTTTAACTATGAAAAACAACAGACCAAAGTTGTGTTATAAGTCTGAGGTAGAACTCGGACAATAACTCTGAACCACAAGGGGAAACAGTTGTCTTTTAAGATTGGAAAGTCTCTTCAAAATGTAACTTTAAAGGGCGGTATATCAGAGTTCTGTTCTGTGTTTTGAAATTTACTCTGAATGGTAACTCTGAAGCACAAGACCTTTCTAGAAAAAAGGTTTGAGAATAACTCTGAGGTGCAGTACCTCAGAATTGTTTTGTAAGTCTGAAAAATAACTCCACATTGCAATTCTGGAAAACAACATGTCGTCGTGTTCTTATAAGTCTAGGAAAAATTCTGACAATAACGCTAAATCACCAGAGTAGACAATTGTCTTCTAAGGTTGGGAAGTCTCTCCAAAATGTAACTCTGAAGGACAACAAATCAGAGTTCTGTTATATGTCTGGAAAGTAACTTCAAATGGTCACTCTGAAGTGCAAGACTCTATAGTTGTCTTCCAAGTCTAGAAAATAATTCTGAGAATATATCTGAAGCATAAGAGTTCAGAGTTACCTTCTAATTCTGAAAAATAACTCCACAATGTGACTCTAGAAAACAACAGTTTGGAGTTCTCTTATAAGTCTTGGGAAAAACTCTGACAATAACTTTGAAGAACTACATTTCACAAGAGCAGACAGTCGTCTTCTATGTCCGAAAATTCTCACCAAAATGTAACTCTGAAGAACTACATTTCACAATTGTCTTCTAAGTGTGGAAAATAAACATCAGAATAACTCTGAAGCATAAGACTTCAGAGTGTGTCCTTCACATTTCAGACGGCTTAATTTGGCTTACTTCAGCCTTGGAAGTCTGCATATGAAGTCAGAGTTAAACTCTTAATTTCCTATTTCACCCTGTTAAGTAAATCCCTTTTCACACGGAAATCAGTTAAAATACGAAAAAAAGATACATGTTTAGAGGGGCAGATGTCAACCAAATAGGTCCATTTGAACCACTAATGTAAATTGTGTCTACATACATGTTTGGCCGGGAAAACAATATAAGCGTCTCACCATATGCTGAGACGTGGCACTAAAGTTACTTATTTTGCAAGAATGAAATGAAAGCAATATCGATTTTGTAAAGAATCTATAATAACTTCAGTAAATATTAACAGTTTGTAAAACAAAATCTGTAACAAAATCTAGATGAAATTTGGCAAAGGTAAGTAATTAAATTATTAATACAATAACAATCATGTATCATAAGTTACTTAAAAACTTTCATACTTAATGTAATACAGTGGTTGTCTTTCACCTCTGCCTTCAATTACACCTGTCTTTTCATTCCACTAAGAGCTTGTCTTATTTACATTTAGTTATAGATTGTTAGATCCCATTTTGTAAAAGTATAAGTAAGATCCTGTCTTATTTAAAGATTCCATATTGTATTCCAAGAAAGAGCAATGCTTGAGCGCACATGCAGAACTTAAGTGCTTCATGTAGAGTTGCACATCATACAGAGAGCCTCTGCATAGTACATCCATAGCTTCGATGAGACTCACCTTTTCATTCCTGTAAGAGTTTGTCTTACTTACACTTAGTTGTAGATTTTTAGAGCCCATCTTCTGAAAGTGTAATTTGAAGTCTGTTACTGTAGTTTTTAGGACTTATTTTTTTTAACCGGGCTGGACCAACAGTTCTCATGCAGGAGACATCAAGCGACAAAGTCTTTACTCAAGAGTTAAGTGTCTCATATAAGGAGTCTGTGTTGTATTCCAATTAAGATGAAGGCTTAATTGCAAAAAAGGTTAAGTGCCTAATGCAGAGGTTCAGTCCAGACACAAAGATTCTGCATAGTTCATGCAGAGCCGTTTAGTGTCCTTCGCTTTCGTGCATTACAGTGGCTATTTTGCAAGACTTAAATGAAAACAGTATGTAGTTTATAAATAATCTATAATAATATGAGTTAATATTAAAAGGTTGTATAACAAATTTTTAAAAAAATGTATAGGAAATTAGGTAAAAGTAAGTACTTAAAATATTAATAGAATAAGAACCATGTATTATATATTACTAAACACTTCTTTATATACAACATTCGTTGTTCTATTGTCAATAATACCATCATCATCCATAATTAGTACTTTCAAACCTTGCTTGCTTTTAACTCTTGATAAAACAACATATAACTGACCATGGGTGAAGACCGGTTGTCTTAGAAATAAACCAACTTTTGATAATGATTGTCCTTGGCTCTTAKTTATGGTCATGGCAAAACATACAACAATTGAAAATTGTCTCCTTTGAAATTTGAATAGAATCCTTTTGTCTGTAGGTGTCAAAGACATTCTTGGAATGAATGTACGGCTTCCAATATTGCTTCTAGATATAACCTGTGCTTCTATCACTCGATTTCCCAATGTTAACACCCGCAGTCTAGTTCTATTACATAATCCAGATTTCTGATCAATATTTCTGAGTAACATGATAGGAACACCAAGTTTAGTAAAATCTTATGGTTTGGTATCCCTGATAATTTAAGACCATTTAAAACATCAGGAGAGTACTAAGTTTTATCAAACTTATCGTGAAGGTGCTCTGATTCACATAGCGTATCTGAACTTAAGTACTCATTTTCTTCTCCTGGGAACAATGATAGCAAACAATCATCTATTTCTTGAACGACTTCATTTTTTGGTGCAAGTATTGCTCATTCTTGAAAATAAGCTGAGTTATTGATGTTTTCAACAATTGAGGGATATACAAATTCGATTAATGCAAATATAGGATCGATGGAATCGGTAATGAGAAGATCATGAGGTATATCAATAACTGCCTCACCATCATTGTCACCTCCAACTTTTCCTTCTCCTAAGTCCAAAATCCATTTTGCAAAATTACTTGTTTGTTCAATTTCTGAACTTTCATTGTTTGCAGTTAGCCTCATGTTCTTAGTTAACCTTAGGACTTTGCATTTTCCCCAAATGTAAGATGAGCTTAATGATGCATTTACAATGTCTTGTCTACCTGCGTTGGGAATGACCAGCATAATTTGTCTGAAATCTCCTCCAAAAACAATTACCTTGCCACCAAAAAGCATTTGTGAGTCACCACTGCGTCAAGTATTGAAAATATCATTCATACTTCTATCTAATGCTTCAAATGCATGCTTATGAACCATTGGTGCCTCATCCCATATTATCAAAGTAGTCTTTTTTATTAAGCTCACAACATCACTGTCTGGCTTTATGTGGCAAAGAGAATCTTCATTGATAATGAGAAGGATTTGAAAGCGAGAGTGTGCCGTTCTGCCACCGGTAAGAAGTAAAGAAGCAATACGACTAGAAGCGACGTTTAAAATAATTTCTCCTTTAGATCTTATTGATGCAGCCAATGTCTTCCATAGGAATGTTTTACCTGTTCCGCCATGCCCATAAACAAAAAGCACACCACCTTTATTCTTTTCAACAACGGTCATGATTTCGTTATACACACCTCTTTGCTCATTTGTTAGAGCAGTTACAAGTGTCTAAAACTCATCACGTAAATTATGATGGTTATAATCCAGCTCTTCTGCAATCAAACGGTTGTTTGAAGATTCAAGACAATCATTATCAGGATAAGACAGAGTGGTGAAGTTTCTCAATGTGGAATTGTTACGGAGCAAAATCTTTTCAATTTCAAACAAAGTTAGATTCTTTACTTGTTCTTCATTGAGAGATAAATCTATAGAAATATAATATAAATGTAAATAATTATTACATGAAATTAAAGTTAAATACAATTTAAGGACGACCATAGTGGTTGATGAAGACAAAAACAATAAATTATTTCTTATTTAGATAATAGTTGTATAAATCTATGCTTAAGATATAGAATTAACATACTTGGAGGCTTTAAAGCAATTCGTTGATTGTATAGAATGCTATCTGCTAAGTATTGCCATGTTTTTTCCCAAACAAATTCAAGTCTAGATAGACTGTTTGCAATCTGCATGGTTGCAAATAAGAAGCGTAGATAAAAACCATATGCAGATAAATTTGCCTCTTCAATTGCATCAATATATTCCTTGTCATCGTCTAAAAGCCCAAGAGCATAACATRCATMTCTAAAAGTAAGAAATGTTTTTCCATTTACTGTACGAATGTCTTCGAATGATTTAGGACCTTTCACTTTATTCAGAAGAATTCTTAAATAATATGCTTCTCCTACACTAGGAGAAACTGAATGAATCCGTCCAATTGAGAAGCCTTTTTTCCTTTGATCCCAACGTCGTTCCTCCAATTTCCACACAAACTTTGTAGGGAATTCAAGGTAAGTGAGTTCTCATGCTTCTTGATAAATTTGATTACAATTCATCCAAGCTAAGAACATTGAGGACGCCACAGATGGTCTGTTTAGGACATTTTCAATATCATCTTCAGCACCAAACACCACTTGTTGTTGTCCGGGAAGATGGAAAGGAAGTCTTAAAACAGAAGGAATCCTGTAATGAACATCGTAACCAAAAATACGCCATGAATCTTCACATGCAGAAAGGTATCTACAATCATAATATTGCTTTATCTCATCAACAACATTAATAGTGACCTCATCATTACTGTTTTCTACAATAGCAACAATAGTTCTATCTGGACCTTTGTTGATATATTTGAACAGATATTTGATTGAAGAAGCCTGATTGCACCACTCAACATTAATGTGTGCTTTATATCTTTTCAACATATTTTTGTTATATGGAACGACATTTCTGTTGTCTAGTTTAACACCTGATTTCTTAATAAAAAAGTCCATCATCTCGTCTACGATATACAAGATAACCATTAACATCAATTGAAGTGTGTTCAGAAAATTTCTCCGGGTACTTTTTTGAACACTTTCTATCAATCATACATGGACAATTGATGTTCTCTTTGCCACACGGTCCATGGATCATGAACTCTTTTACAAGTGAGTACAAATTTGG
Organism: Cynara cardunculus var. scolymus; assembly: GCF_001531365.2. NCBI lineage: Eukaryota > Viridiplantae > Streptophyta > Magnoliopsida > Asterales > Asteraceae > Cynara > Cynara cardunculus. Next base: position 690,822 of record NC_037531.1, read on the forward strand.
ATCTCTGTTTTTGTCTGGGATCTCAGCGGAGATGATAGGATAAATTTGTTCAACAGTAGGTAGTTTGAAATCACGGTGCATAAACAGACAAATATGACTGTGAGGCAATCCATGCTTTTGAAATTCAATTGTATAAACAACTACAAAAAAGTGATAATTTAAATTAATAAAGATAAGACTAAAGTATGAAGAAATATGTGCATATTGTTATCATAGATTGAACATACCTGCTTGAAGTTTGCCGAATAACTCATTGTCTTTCAATTCTTTAATAAGTGCATCAAGCTTGATCTTAAATAAACGACAAAGAATGTCAGGCTTGTCTTCTGGATTTAGCCCGGTGTCTTTAACAAATCTTCTAATTTCTGACCATTTAGGATTGCAAGTCATGGTTAGGAATAAGTCTGGATATCCATACCATTTACAAAGGGACATTGCATCCAAACAATTTTTCATCATGTACCGAGCACCACCAGTGAAAGAAGAAGGTAGTATAACACGTTGTCCAATGTTTGAAGCATCCGACTCTCCTTGTCCTTGTACATTGCATAAATTATCATATGTCTCGCACCTTAGGACTTTCTGCTGCTTACGTATGTAATGCAATCTCTCACTTTCAATCATTGTGTAACCATCAACAATAAATTGTTGTAGAAGCCTCCTTGCATTGAGAAGTAATGAAAATATATTTCCCCTATCTTGAAGTTTGAAGGCGAAGAACTCCCTCGTTGTTACACTTGCTCTTTTACTTTTGCTTGAAGATGCTACCTCTCTATGGGGAATGTCAACTCTGTAAGCATCTCCTCCGTATGGAAACAACAACAGATATTGAAGAGGAAGGTAAGAAAGATGTAATTCACTTATTTGTTGTAAATAACCTGTTTGATGTTGTACAATGATATCTCTTTTCTCAATTGTACCATCATCATCTCCAACAATTAAAGTTGCAACCTCTGAAGCAGTTGGAAGGTTATATGTTCTTCCATCCTTTTCTCTTCTTCCAATAAGCCATAACTTTAGCTTGACATCAGGGTAGCATTCGAAACAATCTCTTGCCATTCTATAAGACTTCACCAAAACATTTTTTTGCATCTAGTATGTTATTTAAATATTGAATAATCTTAATATCAAGGGAATCAAAATTTGATGAGGCTTCTTTTTGTTCACTAATTAAATCATAAAAAAATATAAAATTAGAGTCACCGTTAATATAACCATACTTTGGAATTCAAATAAATTTATTAAGAAATATAAGAATAAGGATGAATGTATACCTAAATGAACTGTGTCTATTTAAAACTTCATTCTCCGTATCATATATGTACGGTTGAGAGAATTTTGGTTTCGATCCATCTGGTGGTAGAAGACTGCCCATTCTATGATAATTTTGACCGTTAAGCCTGTATATGTCTGGTGCATTTCAACTATTAATGGAAGAATCAATTATCCCACCCATTGACGTAAATGAGAACATTGAATTATAAAGATGAATGTTCTTCATGAGGTATTTGATTTTTGAGTCCTCACAACAAAAAAGATTTACGTAAGCAATACCCATCTCTTTCTCTTTCGGAAGTGGAACTTTGCCGTAAAGACAACAAAGGGAATAACTTGTTTTCATCCCGCATTTTTTCCCTCTACGAGTTTCATCTCTCCATACTTTTGCCTCACAGCATTCACAAATAATTGTTTCATCACCGTGATCCAGGTACTCTTTTTAATAAATTCGAAACCAACAACTATCTGTAAGTGTTAAATAATTGATTAATCAAAGGTTATCTTCAGATATTCCTGTAATTATGTTTGTAGCTGTTACTGGATCGTCCAATTCTTCATTTGATGTAATGTCAATTATTGGTATATCAGATACATTTACAGTCTTCCTTCGTAATCTATGATGCCCTGCTGATAACCTCACCATGGAAGAAGTTTGCTCTATTGTCGATGAAGGCACTGATGGATTGGCGTTAGAATGTAACCAATAGTGTTTATTTACATTAAGACTTGCTGTTTGAAATATAAATATTTACGTAATGTAAAACATGTGTTAGAATGGAAATTGTATTGGAACCATTAGTTTAAAAATGAGATGTATATGAGATTTTACGTACCATTAGAACTATCAGATAATGGATTTGTGATAGTCACATTTGAAGAAAAATGTTGAATGCTTGTATGTTCATATTGAGGATATGTGTTTGGATCCATATTCTCACTATGGTAGGGAATATTATTCCTCTGAGATGAAGATCTTAATCGTCTATCAGAATTTGGGATATTATCTGTGAAAAGAAAGAGGAAAGTATAATGAAAAAAAGTACCTTCAACAAAATTTCTGAACAGATAATATTTGTCTCATTCAAAATCAAATTCAAAATGCTGTTGAATCAGATACCTTCAACATTTGATGACGTAGACTTCAATGACTGTTTACTACTATTCAAAACCGTTTTTCTAAATTTTCTCCTTTCTCTAGCATGCGTGGAATTTATTTTTTGAAAGATCTGCAAAAAAATAATCCTTCAATAAGAAACCAGTGCATGAAGTCATTAGGTAACAAAACATTAGAATGAACAATCATAAGAAAATGGAATCACTTAGTCAGTTGTTTTAAGCATTCGATTGTTATTGTAGTAGGAAATGGAAGTTATCTGTGACGACAATAATTTTATAAGAAACAAATGCTTATGTAGATGAGGCGGTTATGGAAACCGTAAAGGGAAAAGTCTGGAAAAACCCAATAGACTTTAGTGTTTGGAAGGATTAAGTCATTGGACAATTTTTTGGAACAAATAAGTCCTTGGACATTCCAAAACTTATTAAATAACTCCTTGGACATTCCAAAACTTGTTATATGCATCCTTATGACCTATACACTTGGTTAATATGGTAAAATAATGGAAAAAGTCTGGATAGATTCCTGGATAGATTCCTTGATAGAATGCTGCAGCATTGGCAGAACATCAACTTCCCATGATAGATTCCTTGAAAACAACCTACACAATAACAAACTAATAAAACATAATAGCTCTAAAACAGAAATATAAAGAGGGGAAATATGTACAAACAAACTTGGACTTGAAAAAGTCCAAAAACACCTTCATTCTAAGGTATAGCCCAATTCTCAGAGCAATGCTCTGGGAATGCTAAGGTATCATGAAATACCTTAACTCGCTGCTCATTCACTTTAAACACCGTGTTGTCCTCTAGGTTAATGAGGTCAACTGCTCCATAAGGGTAAACCTTATGAATGACAAAGGGTCCGGGCCACCTAGACTTGAGCTTTCCTGGGAATAGTTTCAACTTATAGTTAAATAAGAGAACCTTTTGCCCTTCTTTCAACTCCCGGTGTTGGATCCTATTATCATGCCATTTCTTTGTCTTTTCTTTATAAAGTTTGGCATTTTCATAAGACATTTKTCTTTGTTCTTMCATTTCACAAAGTTGAAACTTTCTTTTCTTTCCGGCTTCATCCAAAGACATATTGAGCTCTTTGATAGCCCAATATGCTTTGTGCTCAAGTTCTAAAGGCAAATGGCAGGCTTTTCCATAGACTAACTTATATGGAGACATACCGATTGGTGTTTTGAAAGAAGTTCGGTATGCCCACAAAGCATCGTCTAATTTGAATCCCCAGTCCTTCCTATTGGGCTTGACCACTTTTTCCAAAATGCTTTTAATTTCCCTATTAGAGAGCTCTGCGAAACCATTTGTTTGAGGGTGATAAGCCGTGGCAATTCTGTGGTTAACATTGTATTTTTCAAGGACTCCTTTTAACAAATTGTTCACAAAGTGGGTACCCTCGTCACTAATTAGTGCCCTTGGGGTACTGAACCGTGTGAAAATCTGTTTTTGGAGGAACTTAACCACAGTTTTTGCGTCATTTGACACACATGCCATAGCCTCCACCCATTTGGATACATAGTCAACAACCACAAGTATGTATTGGCAATTATTTGATGTAGGGAAAGGACCCATGAAGTCTATTCCCCAAACATCAAATAATTCAACTTCGAGTATCCCATTTAATGGCATTTCATTCCTTTTGGAAATGGAGCCACTCCTTTGACATTCGTTGCACCTTTGTGCAAAATTGTGGGAATCTTTAAAAATGGTTGGCCAATAAAAACCGGACTGTAAAACTTTGGTTGCAGTTTTTTGGCCTCCAAAATGGCCTCCGTATGGTGCATGATGGCAATGCTGCATGATTGCTGCCACTTTAGTTTCGGGCACACATCTTCTCAAAATCTGATCTGCACCAAGTCTAAACAAAAATGGGTCATCCCACAAGTAAGATTTAGCATCATGAAAGAATTTTTTCAACATGTGGCCTGTGTAATCAGAGGGTTTTATTCCACAGGCCAAGAAATTAGCTAAATCTGCAAACCATGGTGTTTTTGGTTGGTCAATCAAGAGGATTCTTTCATCCGGAAAAATATCACTAATATCCATTCCTCCTTTCTCGGGCTTTTCCAACCTAGACAAATGGTCTGTTACTTGATTCTCTACCCCCTTTCTATCAAGTATCTCTAAGTCAAACTCTTGCAATAAAAGCACCCATCTTATTAACCTAGGTTTTGCATCTGTCTTTGAGATTAGGTACTTGATGGCTGAGTGATCGGTATGCATAATTACCTTTGTTCCCATCAAATAGGACCTAAATCTCTCAAAAGCAAAAACTATGGCCAATAATTCCTTCTCAATTGTGGTGTAATTAATTTGTGCTTCATTCAAAATCTTACTTGCATAGTAGATTGAATGAAACATCTTGTCTTTCCTTTGTCCTAGTACAGCACCTACCGCCCAATCACTAGCGTCACACATGATCTCAAAAGGTTTGTTCCAATCCGGGGCAACTACCACTGGTGTGGAACGCATTTCTGCATTCAACATTAAAATTGATTTTTTGGTCATGCTGGAGGAGTAAACAAAGAGGTTTTGAAATTTTTGAAAAATCTTTGATAAACTTTCTATAAAATCCGGCATGACCCAAAAAGCTTCTGATTCCCTTAACCGTGGTAGGTTCGGGTAGTTTTTCAATTACCTCAAGCTTTGCCTTATCTATCTCAACCCCTCTTTTTGAAATCAAGTGCCCAAGAACAATTCCTTCTTTGACCATGAAATGACATTTCTCCCAATTAAGGACCAAGTCTGTTTCMTCACAYCTTTCCAAGCTCTTTTTCAAATTATTTAAACAATTGTCAAATGATGAACCATACACAGAAAAATCATCCATAAATATTTCAATGGATTTTTCAAGCATATATCAGAAAAGATGGACATCATACACCTTTGAAAGGTGGCTGGAGCATTACAAAGTCCAAATGGCATTCTTCTGAAAGCAAAGGTGCCATAGGGACAAGTAAAGGTGGTTTTCTCTTGGTCTTCCGGAGAAATGGCTATTTGATTGTACCCTGAATAACCATCCAAGAAACAATAGAACTCCTTTCCGGCCAGCCTATCCAACATTTGGTTAATGAAAGGTAGTGGAAAATGGTCTTTTTGGGTAGCCTTGTTTAGTCTCCTATAGTCCATGCACATTCTCCAACCGGAGACAACTCTAGTAGGGATAAGTTCATTTTTGTCATTTGTGATGACTGTGAACCCTCCCTTTTTTGGAACACATTGGATGGGACTAACCTAAGAACTACTGGCAATCGGAAAAATAATTTCTGCATTTAACCATTTTAAAATCTCCTTTTTGACTACCTCTTTCATGACAGGGTTTAGCCTTCGTTGGGGTTCTATGGAAGTGAAATTTCTATCTTCTAGGATGATCTTGTGTTGACAAATAGAGGGACTAATCCCTTTAAGGTCAGCAATGGTCCATCCTAAGGCTTTCTTATGCAATTTCAACATATCCACAAGTTTCTTTTCTTGATGCAATTCTAGGGTAGATGAGATAATGACAGGCAATTTGCCTTCTTCTCCTAGAAAAACATATTTTAGATGGGATGGGAGTTGTTTCAACTCCAAATCAGGTGGTGATTCTATGGACGGGGTGAAGTCTTTTTGCTCATTATTTTTTAGCAGCTCAAATGCTGCAGCATCCACTGGGACAACATCAGTTCCTAATTCCTCTATTTCCTCAATACTTTCCTCTTCTATTTCCTCATCATACTCCCCTTCCAACTTAAGGTTTTTCTGAATTCCCTCTTCCAAACAMATCTCCTCTATCTCAGATATTCTTGAACACTCTTCCAAGTAATCAGGGTACTTTAGAGAGTTGAAGACATTAAAGGTGACTTTCTGGTCTTGGAGTCTCATGGTCAACTCTCCTTTTTGGTCCGTCTATTAAAGTTCTTCTGGTGGCTAGAAATGGTCTTCCTAAAATAATAGGAATGCCCTTATCCGCCTCAAAATCTTGAATCATAAAGTCCGCCGAAAATATGAACTTGTCAACTTGTACCAAAACATCTTCAATTTTCCCCTTAGAATATGCTATGGACTTGTTGGCCAATTGGAGTGTGACTGTGGTCGGTCTAGCTTCTCCTATGCCTAAGGTGTTGAAAACAGACAAGGGCATAAGGTTGATACTAGCTCCTAAGTCACATAGGGCTTTCCCTATCTCCTTCCCTCCTATTGAACAAGGAATGGTAAAACTCCCTGGATCTTTTAGCTTAGGGGGTATTCTATTGGTCAAAAGTGCACTACATCCTTCGGTTAGGGCTACAGTCTCTTACTCAGTCAACTTCTTCTTCTTGCTTAGGATGTCCTTCAGAAACTTGGCATAACTAGGCATTTACTCAATTGCCTCAACAAGCGGGATATTGATGTGCAATTCTTTAAACACATACACGAATTTTTTAAAGTGCAGTTCCTCTTTTTGATTCCTCAACCTTTGGGGGTAAGGAACATAAAGAGGGACTGGTTTTATCACATTCTTACTTGGAGGTGCTGAGCAAGATGGGTCCTGAATGCCTTGGGTCTTTGTGGTGCTCTTTGGAGGTTCAGATGAAATGTTAGCATCATGCTTAGGGGTCTCTAATACCTCAGTTTCTATTGACTTTTTTAAGGTATCCTCAGGAAAGAGTAATGGAAAGTCTGATCTAGGAGGACAGAAGTGGTGGTCTCCAATGCCTTTTCTCTAAGGGTAGGACCGGTCTTTCTTTGGCWGGAACCAATGCTGTAGCATCAGCTTCTGTCAAAATTGGTGCACTATCTTTGGGCACTTTTTCTTTCAACTCCTTCCCACTCCTAAGGGTCACTACTTTGATATGTTCCTTACCTAGGTCTCTAGGGACCTCTGTATTACTGGGCAAGGTACCAAGGGCTTGATTGTTCTGGTTAAGCGCAAGTTGACTGACTTGAATCTCTAAATTCCTTATGGCCGCACTTTGTTGATTTATTAAAGCTTGGTTTTGTGCTTGTGCATGTGCAAAGAGTCCTTTAATCATTGCTTCCAAAGAAGATGATTCTGACTGTGGAGGAGGTTTATTCTGAAACGGTGGTTGTGAATTTTGAAAACTTTGTTGGTGATTCTGAGAATTAGAACTGTTTCCATGATGTTGCGGTTGGAAATTAGAAGTTCCTTGTTGTTTATGGACTGGTGGGTTTAAACTGGGACTGTTCCAAGAAAAGTTCGGATGCTGTTTTTAGCTGGCATTATAGGTATTGGAATAGGGATTAACTCGGTTATGAACATAGTTTACCGATTCAACATTGTGAGGACAGTGTTTATACGAGTGTTTCCCGCCACAGCACACGCATTGCACAAATAGGACTGTTTGGACTGGTGTATTAGCAGCTTGTTGTCCTCCCTGACCGGAAGTTAAATTTTTCAACATGTTGGTCATGGAGGTAAGCTGGGCTGTTTATGCAGTATATGCATCTACATCATGTATCCCAGCAGTCTTTTTCTGTGACTGAGTGCGTGGGTCGGCCCAATGTCCATTATTTGCCGAAATCTTTTCTAGGATTTCATATCCTTCATTATAGGTCATAGTTGTAAAGGCTCCGCCCGCAGTCGCATCGAGCATTTGTTTTGCCATGGGATTTAACCCATTGTAAAATGTCTCGAGTTGAATACAGTACGGAATGCCATGGTGTGGGCATTTCCTCAACAGCTCTTTGAACCTTTCCCACGCATCAGGAACAGCCTCATCGTCCATTTGTTTGAAAAGACAAATCTCATTTCTGGACTTAGCGTTCCTTGTCGGTGGGAAATATTTTCGCAAAATTTTTTCCGTCATGTTACTCCATGGCGGCACAGAACCCGGAGTTAATGAGTTAAACCATGCTTTTGCTCGATACCTCAAGGAAAATGGAAACAAAGTGAGCCTTAGAGCGTCATTTGACACTCCCGGGATCAAGAAAGCATCAATGATTTCCATAAAAGATTTTAAATGCGAATGTGGGTCCTACGAAGGTAATCCGGAAAATTGACCATTTGTTTGCAACATGTGAAACATTATATGTTTGAGTTCAAAATGGAGAGCGGTCATATGTGACCTAACTATCCCAGAATTTAATTGCTCAAAATTTGGAATAGCATAATCCATAATCCTCTCATTTTTGGAATTTCCCAAATTAATAATGTTCGGAGTTTGTGCTCTTTGGTGCTCATTAGGTTCCAATTCTGTGTCCAAATTATTATCATTACCATTATGTGGATGTCTTTGTTGAAAGTTCGGGAATGGTGGAATTTGTTCAAAACCCGACGGTTGGTTTTCCAAATGTGGAATTTTCGGAATAATTGGGGGAGGTGACACCATATTAGGAGGGAGTAGAGCAAAAAATGCTCTTTGAGCCCTCCTTCGATGGTGAAACGTTCTCTTAATATCGGGATCAAATTCGAAAAATTCTCCGTGATGTGACCGTGGCATACACCACTTTAAAACGATTCTGATGGTACTAGAAAAATTAAATCTTTTACTTTACTCAAAATAAAACTTTTAACGAAGCAATCCCCGACAGCGGCACCAAAAACTTGGTCGGTTATATTTCATACTTTTAGACTAATGAAATTAGGCCACAAAGCAAGTATACAATACGGCCCAACGTCGTCTTTCCAAGTAATAAAGTGGTACAAGTACCGGATTATCGTCCACAGGGATTGTAGCCAAAGTTAGATTAGAGTCCAATGAAAGAGATGATTTCAGATGACGATTTTGAAGACTTTTGTTTGATATTAAAGTGATATTAAATTGTTTGATATTAGTTGTTCGGACTCCTAATCCGGATAAGCTTGTCCGTGCTTCTAATCCGGATAAGGCTATGTGTTGAAATTTTCTAAGTGTAGAATCGTTGAAAATTGTTTGTGTGAGAATTTTTGATATATTACTGAATTTTAATCCTTTTAATCAAATTTTGAGTTGCAGAAGATCCAATATCATTTTAATCAGATAAAATGAGTTCAAGAGAAGCGATGGCAATTGGTACTAATACTGTTGGTCCCTTGAGGGTCTACAAGAATAGTAAAAACAGTTTGTAGAAGGAGGGGATGAATACAAACACAATATTTTCAAATTTAAAATATATATTGATACAGAAGATCAATACAGATTTTACAAGATTGTTTACGGAAAGATAAGGTGATAAAAACCTATCTAAACAATCTTTAGTTACACACGAAATCTTAGCAAATATTAGAAAAGAAAGGTTGTAGAGAAAATCCTTTACTTAAGCTAAAAAATGCTTGAAGAAAGAATTAGGGTTAGAGAGTGAGTTGCGCGCATTCTGCATGGAGAAGAAACACTTCTATTTATACCCAGTGCATTAAATGTTCATTTAATGCAATATGGTAGGGTTAGAGTGCGTGTCAAGCCTTAAGAGGAAGGCTTGTCCTTTGCTA
>NC_037531.1:701404-703267 GCF_001531365.2 Cynara cardunculus var. scolymus
GGAAATATTACAAGTATTATAGTACATGTCTAGTGCTTACAGATTATAAGTACAATCACTGAAAGTAGACATAGTACAAGAAGTTACAAGGAAAAGTGGATTGTTGTTACAAAGAGAAACTATTCTAGAACACTTAAATCTATGTAACCAGGTACATCTTCACCAAGGTTTCTTCGACGTTGGAATTCCCTTCGTATCTTCAGATCTACGACTTTTCCAGGCATGCTATCATCTATCCAGAGCAAGAGGTAAACCAGATGACCCATTGGACATAGATGTAGCTCTGACATTCTCTGAAATCTGACTTCACCTTCATAGTCAAGGAATATAACTCCTAACTCAGGTTTAAAATGCACAGAGTTGGGTGTAAAGGGACCCTTATCTGGCAAGTCAAGATTCATCATAGAAATGTCTATACTCTGATGACCCTTCAGGATTTCATCTAAGGAGAACCTTGTTTCATGTTTGTTCCTTAGGAATGGTCCATCATTAGGATCAAAGAGTTTGAGTTTGTTCTTCCCACCTTTCTTCAGAGATGGCTTGTCAGGGACCTTGACATATCTGGACATCATTTTGATAAGCTCGCTGATGGTGTCCTCGATAAGTGTCTTGTGTCTCAACTTGGATCGCTGAATGGCTTGTCTGATCTCCATCCATTCGCTGTCTCCATAACGGCCAAGGTAGGAAGGGTACTCAGTAACGGCATCAAGATTATCTCGGGTGATGAGCATTGAGACCAACGTTCCACCGTCTTTAGAACGTCTGCTGATGTTGACGCTGATAATTGAGAGGGAACTGATTTTGTTTTTCAGCTTTGCTTCGCTCTATCACTTGTCCTTTTTCGCCAGCTTTGGGTTCTTCTCATGCTCAGCTTCTGCAATAGAAAGAAGTTTAGCCTGGGCTTGGACAGTGTTCACCTTTTTCTTGGACTTATTCTTGGGAAGGACCTTTTCAGCTAGTGACTTGGCCAACTTCAATATGTCTTCAGTCTGCTTCTTTTGAAGCTCTAGCTCTTCTTCAGCCCTTAATGCCTCGAGTCTTTCAGCTTCCGATAGGAAGTCGAACTCACCACTACTAGAGGTACGAAGAGGGATTTTTACTCTAGTCTGGTCGAGTGACTCCTTCAACTAAGACATCTGCTGGTCCGTAGGAGCACAAAAGATGGGTTGATTAGGTACCCGCTCCAGTCGACCGCAGTTTGTTGATGGAATATGAAGTTGATAGTTTGAAGTAATCACTACCTGAGAGGTAGAGTCTTCAAACAAAGGTTGTTGAGGGATAGTGAACAATACCTTCAAGTTTCCTTCTTCAGCGACCGCCTTGCCCTTTTGACTTGGGGTCCTGGTTCCCTGATGGAGTAGATTCACCTTGCCTTTGCTCCCTCTGGGATGCAGAATCCCTGAGAGCAACTCCCTTGGTGACGGTTGATGGTAAAGTCATCAGAACATTTATTTCAAATGTTAGGTTCATCAACTTCATCATCATCATCGTCATCTTCATCATCATCATCGTCGCCATCTAGATCACTTCTGGGGTCTGGAATGGTAGGTTCATCAACTTCTTCATCATCATCATCTTCATCTTSATCATCATCATCACCAGCAGCAGTGATGGTAGGGGCATCATCCCTAGGGATGGCATCGACATCCTCAGCTGGAGCAGCTTTGGTGGTCGGGATTATAGGAGSTGCAACCGCTTCAGCTCTAGGAGCCTCARCTTCTACTGCAACTGAAGCTGATACTGGACCAACAGCCTGAGAAGGAGCAGRAGCAGCATCGGATGATTCACCAGCGTTGGACMTCATCTCCCCCTCTCTGGCTAAGACTTTAGAGAATTGTCCAGAGAGTTCGTCCAAGCGCTGAC
>NC_037531.1:704098-709063 GCF_001531365.2 Cynara cardunculus var. scolymus
CCTCTCTGGCTAAGACTTTAGAGAATTGTCCAGAGAGTTCGTCCAAGCGCTGACGCTGGAGAACCATTATCTCCTCTATCCTTTGCAAAGCGCCAACTAGAGTTGTCGTTGCCTCATGCGTCTCATGGAGCTGGGCGCGATCACTTGCAGAGAAAGAAGGAGGGATCAATGGAGCTGGTTGACGGACAACATCTAGGATCTGTTGAAGAAGGCCAGTCTGCTGATCAGTGATAGCCTGAGCATCATCAGCCCTACTGTGAAGAACATCAATGGCATCGGTGTTGGCTTGAACAGCTTCTTGGAGAGTCTGGAGATGAATCTGAACTTCTTGAACATCCGCCTGGATGGCAAGGAAGTTCGAATCAAGATCACCCTGGCGGGACATCTCTTGGTGGACTTCGTTGATCCTGTAGAGGACGGTATCAACGGCTAGAAGGAGAAGTTTGATGTCTGATGACATATCATAATCTTCATCGATCTTTTCATCTCCTCCATCATCTTTCTCTCTTTCTTCCTCTTCCACTTCCTGAGCATCAGACTGATGCATCGAAGAAGAACCTGCAAAAGAAGAAGTGTGAGCTGAAGAGGTTCAAGGTTAGAAGAAAAGAAAGGTAGGAAGATGGAATACCTGAGGGGCCATCAGTGACATCAAAAGGATTGTCACTGGCATGAGCAAAGATGTCCTCGAGAGGATGGACAATTGTATGCTGAAGAGCATCGAGAGGGGCAACCTTAGGTCTAGTGGTACGCGTCTTAGTATCAGGAAGGACTATCGCTGATACATCATCGACATGTGCAAAGACCAAGGAAGGAGGAAAAGAGAAAATGGTCGAGAAGAGATGTGGGTGTTCAGCGGTGGCGGCGCTGATATTCACACCTTCAGTAATTTGGGTCACTGAGGCGATTGGGGTAGGTACCACTAATACGACAGTGATAGAAGAGATCACTGTAGAGTTGGGAGGGTAAGTAGAAGACACCTCGGGGATAAGGCTAGTTTCAATAACTTAAGCCTTTTGAGAGGCTCCAGCTAGAGACGTGGTTGTCCCCTTTTTAGACTTCTTGGTTCTCTGAGGAGAACCAAAAGTTGGTTGAGAGGGTCGTTTTGAAGGGGTTTTGGTGGCTTGGTTGGACGTAGGAGTTTTTACCCTTGTCATAGCCACCAGAGGAGAAGAGGTAGTGATGGACACAATAGAAGTTAGTGCCACATCATTGTTCCTCATAATTTATATTGCGATGCTGAATCGTAGAGACGCTTAGGGTTAAGGCGATCCTAGAGGCCTGGTTCTGACCTCCAGTTTTTCCACCCATGCACTGGATGAAATGAGAAAACAGGTATTGCCAGATGGCTGACATCCTGTTCTTCTCAATCTTCGTCAAGGACTTCAGAGGGGCATTGGGGTCCTTCTTGATTGGCCACTGGTAGCCAATGGAGTTGAGAAGCTCGATGATCTCGGCGGTAGAGAGTTCGCTGTCGAAGGGGCCCCTGGGAAGACGGAGAGCCGACCGGAGTGTGGAAACACCAAAGTTCACTTCCGTGCGATTGAAAGTGAAGTTGATCTGCACCACCTAGCGTCCAGTCTTATCTTTGACTTCGACAACTTCAGCAGTGAGCCAGAACTGCTGAAAGAGTTCTTTCACCATGATGGGCTCATGGTTGAGTGCGTAGCCCAGGGACGACTTTTTGAGAAAGTCAGCCGCATCTTGGTAATACGCCTTGGAAGAAGGTATCTCCAACAAAGCAATGTGGTTGTTGGCCTTGATGGAGATCTCGTCAATGGAGAAGTTGACGTTCTTGGCAACCATCTGTTTGTATTAATAAGAAGTAGATCAAACAGGTTGTTAGAGATAAAAAAAAGAGTTTATGGTTAAGAATATAGAAAAAGTTTTTGAACAGATAAAAACTTCTTTTGACAAAACCTTAAAAGATTAGGGTTTATCAAGTGAAATGTGTATAAAGAAACAAGATTATAACCAAGAAAGAGATGATTAAAAACCTTTATTGTTTAATGTATTTAAGAGAACAAGATTCTTAAAATAGATTAAATGTTTCTTATAACAGAGGATAAAGAAAAAGAAAAAGATATCGACCTTAGATGTAAGAGAGAAGAGGTCGAAAGAGCTTAGAAGGTTTTTCAGAGTTCTTACTTTGGGAGAATTCTTGCAGAGTTTCGTCTAAGAATTTTGTAAGTGTAAAGAAAAAAGTGGAGAAGAAGTCTTATATTTATAGGTAGGAGGAGAGAGAAATAATATGAGAGAGAAAAAAGACGACGGTTCGGGAAAATGGTTATGATGAAAAAGATACCACGTTCTTATCCATGATTGGATGGCATTAAATGAGGTAGCGTAATGACAGAACCTTTTACGCGTCTCAAAGCGTCGCGCATAGTAAATAGAGAATGTTGTCATAAAGACGGTTCATTAACTATTTTCTTTTAAAAACAAATAGTTTTTAAGAAAACGAAGAGTCATACAGTGTCTAAAGAAAACACTGATAAGACCATTTAAAACATTTTATCACTGAAAAGAAAGATTTAGTGAGGGTTTTAAGACATCAGATTCAGAGAGAGTCATTGAAACTGGCATTTAAAAAACGTTTTAATCACTGATAATATGAAATTCAGTGATCGTTTTGAATTTTAAGAAAAGTACAAAGATATACTTAGAGATGTGGTTAGTGACAAGAAAATCAATAAGACCACCTTTTAAAACATTTATCACTGAAGATGAGAAAGCTTCAGTGAAAGTTTTAAGTTTAAGAAAAAAGAAGAGTAATCATACATGAGAGAATAGATATATTTACTCAAAAGTTCAGTGTTAGAAATAGAGCACTGAATCATTTCACTTACTGAGTGATGTTTAATAGCTGAAGATTAATCTTCAGTGTTCAACATACCCAATTCGCTGATCAAGATNTGCCTCATTCTTTGTCATTTGAAATGATCTACCTCTGGTTCCACTCTGTCCTCCCGTCGGTACACTAGGCCTTCCACGGTTACTGGGAGTATTTCCTCCCATTGTCAGACGAGGAGTTCTTAACAAAGGAAAATTCGGTCGAATATGATCCGGAGAATTGTAATTGAAACACCTTCTATTAGCTGGGCAGTTTCTAGACAGATGACCCACTTCGCCGCACTTGTAACATTTCCTTGGGTCCATCTTACATTCTCCCTGATGAACCTGTCGGCATTGTGAGCAGACTTTTTCATTGATCTTCTGCTCAAATCGGTTATTATATCTAACAATTTTCGGTCTTCGGAAAGATGAAGGTCCTTCCCATTTTCTCTTCTCTATAACCTTTCCTTCTGGTTGCCGGTTTTTATTTCTTGCAGTCACCTCAGCTGCATCTACTGTTAATGGAAAGGTATTGGGGTTCATAGCAATAACAAATTCCCTAATTGCGGGTTTCAAACCCCAAATATACCTTTCTATTTTCCTGGATTCAGTTGACACATAGTGTTCAGCAAAACAAGAGTATTCAATGAATCTTTCAGTATACTCCCAAACTGTTCCATTTCCTTGCTCTAATTTCAGAAAATCCTCCTCCATTTGTCTCACTGCTGATTTAGGACAAAATTGATTCTTGAATCGATCCACGAATTCTATCCAAGACAGCGTCTGTAAAATGTTCGTTTTGGTAGACAATTCGACTTCCCACCAAAATAAAGCATTTGATTTTAATACAGAAACAGCAAATCGCACTTTATCTGTTTCCAGACACCGAATGGTGTTGAACACAGATTCCATTTCTTTAATCCAGCACATAGCTTTCACTGGATCTCTCTCTCCAGAAAAGGTTGGTGGTTTACATGCTAAGAACATCTTAATATCTCCTCCTTTGTGGTGAGTGATTGGAGCAGAGAGGTAAACTTCTACTCTTTCTGTTTCCACTCTAGCCGATATTCCCATGATAGATGTCAGGGTTTCCCGCAATTTTCCCATTTCCTCTGCCAAAATATTTCTAGTTATATATTCTAGATGTGGCACCAACCTTTCCTGAACATTTCCAAAGTGAGATTCTTCTTGTTCAGATTGAATTTCGGTCCGTCCTCTTCCTTGAGACTGACTTCTTCCTCTACCTCGTCCCCTTGGTCTTCCCCGACCTCTATTTCCAGACATACTAATTGGAAGATTAACAGGTGATTCTTCCCTTTCCTCATATTCTGGATGAGCCAATCTTTCAGATCTTCTAGTTCAGCTAGACATCAGCAAAGTTTAATATTAATAATCATATATTCACATTCCCAAATATAATGAAGTATTCAAGTTCAGATGTGTACCTGTAAATTCATAATTACACTGGCCAGATGTAATTAAAATTTACCTTTTACACTGGCCAGATGTAATTAAAATTTACCTTACACACTGTTCTTTCAACTCATCATATTTATTTCTAATGGTGCTAACTATGTCCGGGACTCTTATCATGCAATAAAAACAGTTTAAGTCTAGGTATCATGTTGTTGAATACCTAAATCCCTTAAACTCAGGCTCTGATACCACTTCTGTAACGCCCCAACTACCACATTTGCATAGAAGGCATATTTCATTACATAGAAACATGGATTACATCAAAAGTCCCACTAGTACAAGGATTACTATATGTACAAAATTGACATATAAAAATTTCCAAAAACAAATCATGTACTACTACATGTAATATAACATGCATCTTCAAAAGCAGACAATAGATTTAGGAAAAAAATCACATTTTCCCTTTTACATCCCCGGACCCAACTACTCCTGCATTGCATAATTTAAAACAGAAAATGAGGGTTAGACCATACAGGTCTAGTGAGGTTTCGTTCTATGAAATGCACGGTGAAGATCACCAGAACATTTATTTCAAATCAATTATCATATGAAGCAAAACTGAAAACATACAGCTTCGGTCCATCGGGCCTCTGGTTCCAAACCACACTTAGAAAATATTTCGACACAGGACCAGAGCCCCTCTGGTCTCTCTTC
>NC_037531.1:710162-711340 GCF_001531365.2 Cynara cardunculus var. scolymus
AGTTTATAATCAACGATAGTTTAAAAACTCACCTTAACAAATCACAGGTTCTGAAGATAAAAAGCACACAGCAAATCACAATCTCTTCAAACAACTTTGAACAACAAATTCTTCAAGAACACTTTTCACCGCCACAAAACTTTCTTCAAATGAAATGATATGAAATGATAAGATAAAATCTTATCTTTCTATYTYTTWWAATACTCCCACCAAGGCGGTGAAGATTATTTTAACTATAAAACTCATAGGCGGTGAAAGCTTCTTCCAATAGAAATAATCTTGGGAAGTGGATAAATCATTATAAAA
Source organism: Cynara cardunculus var. scolymus (assembly GCF_001531365.2). Classification (NCBI taxonomy): domain Eukaryota; kingdom Viridiplantae; phylum Streptophyta; class Magnoliopsida; order Asterales; family Asteraceae; genus Cynara; species Cynara cardunculus. The sequence goes on from NC_037531.1 coordinate 710,469, forward strand.
TTCATGATTTCTTAACCATGAAGATATAATGATTTCACCCGAATACAATAAACACCACCTCATGTATGCTTCATACCACATGCATACATGTATAAATCATATATGTCATGACATCTTTTCACATATATGCATGCACAATATCATGTTCACATATATGGTTCATGCATTTTCTACTTATATATGCATATTTCACGTAATTCACATAATAAACATGTATAAATTACCTCAACTCAGGTTGTCTCAAACCTGGTTATAACATAAAGACCCATATTAGGAGTTCTCTTAAGATATCTGAATATGCGTTTGACAGCGATCAGATGGGACTTCGTAGGTTCAGCTTGATATCTTGCACATAAACAAGTGGAGTACATGATATCGGGTCGGCTAGCTGTGAGATACAACAGGGAGCCGATCATTCCTCTGTAAACAGTAACATTTACAGCCTTTCCATTTGGATCCTTGTTGAGAGTGAGTGGATGAGCCATTGGAATCTTCATAGATGAAGGGTTGGATAGATCAAACTTGTTCATCATGTCTCGAACATACTTACTTTGGTTGACAAAGATACCTTTATCTGTTTGTTTGATCTGGAGACCTAAAAAGAATGTTAGTTCTCCAATCATGCTCATCTGATATTCTTTCTTCATGCATTCAGCGAAACAAAAACATAAAGAGGGATTAGTGGAACCAAAAATAATATCATCAACATAAATTTGGACAAGAATGATGTGACCATTAACTTCCCTAAGAAATAAGGTCTGGTCAATCTTTCCATGAGGGAATTTCTCAGAGATGAGAAAAGAAGAAAGGGTATCATGCTAGGCATGAGGAGCCTGCTTTAACCCATAAAGAGCTTTATCCAACCTATAGAC
>NC_037531.1:712301-716298 GCF_001531365.2 Cynara cardunculus var. scolymus
CGCGGTTGTTGAGAATGTAACAAGTACAACCAAATATGTGAAGAAAGCTTATGGAAGGATTTCGTCCATGGAAGAGTTCATAGGCTGTCTTCTTGAATCTTTTCACGATCAGCGATCGGTTTTGAGTGAAACAAGCGGTGTTGACAGCTTCAGCCTAGAATTGAGTAGGGAGATGAGATTCACTAAGCATTGATCGAGCAGCCTTAATGATTGTTTGATTTCGTCTTTCAGCGATCCCATTCTGTTGAAGAGTTCTCACTGAAGAAAAGTGGTGAGAGATTCCCTTGTCCTCAAAGAAGTTATCCATAGTACTGTTTTTGAATTCAGTCCCATGGTCACTTCTGATAGATCGTACTTTAACATTGTTTAGTACTTCTATCTTTTTGATGAACAAAATGATTTCTTCCGGTCCTTCATCCTTGGATCTGAGAAAGAATACTCAAGTGTACCTGGCATACTCATTAACAATGACAAGTGTGAACTTCTTTCCAGCTAGGGATTGCACATTGACTGGACCAAAAAGATCCATATACAATAGCTAAAGAGGCGCAGTCACTGAAGAGATTTGCTTCGACTTGAAGCTAGCTCTTGTGCGTATTCCTTTTTCACATGCTAAGCAAAGTGATTCCTTTGCAAACGAGTGTTGAGGAAGACTAGTGACAAGATCATTTCTTGACAACTCACTGAGTGTCTTGAATTTGATATGAGATAGCCATTTGTGCCATAACCAGTTAATATCTGATGAGGTTTTGGAGGAGAAGCAGCTATTCTTGGTGAGAGTAGAATTCATATTGATTATGTATACATTCTCTAGACGAGAACCGGTTAGAGCAACCTTATCATCTTTGTTAAGAACATGACATGAATTCTTTGAGAATTTAACTGTATAATCTTTATCACACAGTTGACTGATGCTAAGAAGATTGTGCTTTAGTCCTTCAACACATGCAACGCGTTTGAAAATTGTTGCACCATTGGTTAATATACCAAAACCTTTGGTATATCCTTTTCCATTTCCACCGAAGGTTACGGAACGTCCTCTTTCTTTCTTGAAATGAGTTAGAAGAGATTTATCTCCAGTCATATGTCTTGAACATCCGCTATCAAGATACCATATGCCTTTGACATCTTGTACAAGGAAACAAAATAAGAATGCTATTGGTACCCAGCTATTGGGGTCTAGCTTTGTTAGAGGCTTCATCATCTGATGCTGAAGAACCAGCACCAGTAGATGGCATCACCGAACCTGAAGAGGTTTGAGTGGAAAAAGGAACAACCTCTGACACTACTAAGGTAGTTTCAGTGGAAGTCTTCACTGAGCCTGATAAAGAGGCTTCAGTGGTAGGAACTATAACGTCTGATGCTGAAGTCTTTTCAACAGGAGTTGTCGTCGCTGAGCCTAAAGAAGAGGCTTCAACAGTTTTCTTCACCTAGGTTGCTAGTGCAGCCTCTGTGGATGATTTCGCCATGGTTGATTTCTCAACCTTGGCTACTTTCTTGCCTTTAGCTGGCAAACCAGCTTTGGTGGCAGAAGGACACTTGATGGCAAAGGAGAGATTTTCATTTCCCTAGATTCTTTTACAAGATTCCTCTTCAGTTGACGAGATTGCTCATGGTTAAGCAGAATCCCGTATAAAGTAGAAAGAGAAAGAATGGACATGTCATTAGACATCTTGAGACACATGGAAAAGGTGTCCGAAGACTCAGGAAGGCAATCTAGAAACTTGGTTAAAGTTTCAGAATTAGAATATTCCCTGCCGACAGCCCTAAGATCAATAAGAATTAAGGCAGTTAAATCTTTGATGTACTTCAGACAACATCTCAGACTTTCCACAGAGAAAGCTTTCATACTGTCTTACTGGATTGATCTTTCTGGTCTCTTGAACCTGAGTGGTTCCTTCATATTGGACACAAAGTGTGTCCCACATGGATTTAGAAGTTTTGAGTTTCATCACTGTGTGATAAATCTCATCAGGAAGAGACATAGCTATTATAGACCGAGCATGCGTGTCTATAGCTATTTTCTTCTTGTTCTCATCGCTCCATTGATGTGGGAGCTTTAGAATCTACCGTTCAGGAATCGCGACAGTCGTAGTTGTTGTTGGAACAGCTGGAGCAATAGCAAATGGAATATATGGTCCATTTTCTATATAATGTGGAATTTCAGGATTCACACCTTCCAGAAAGAGGGACATCCGGTTCTTCCAGAGACTAAAATTGTAAAACCCAAAAATTTCAAGTAATAAATAATTTATATTCATTATTATTATTTTTATTTTTTTATTATTATAAAACACACACAGAGGTACTTATATATACATAATGTTAAATAAATATAGAAATTAAAAGAAGTTTAAAAATCGGACTACAGATGAAAGAAAAAGTCGAGACATGGGTGAAAATTGTAAATTTGTGGTAGTTAAAGGGGTGTGTCAGGTGTTACCAGGTCCAAACCAGAAGGACCTGTTCTGTAAATATGTCATTTTCAGATTTTTGAAAGGGATGGAACGATGCCAACTTTGAGGCTTCTTATTGGCTCGTTCAGTCAACCAATAAGCCAAACAAAAATCAGGAATATATAGACAACGTTTCCCTATACAGTTTTCGTTCAAACTTTTTGAAATTTCGTTGAGAATCGAGAGAGAAATCGGAGCTCGAAAGTCCCCATCCGAAATCTTTGTTTTTTGTCGATTAGAGGTAAAATACTCAACTAAAATTCATGTTCTTTATACGGTTAGCTTCGTTTTTTAGTCCTCTATAGAACCCTAGTAGCCTTACGTTCCATATTTGGTGTTTTATGGTTTGATTTTGAAGTTTAAAGTTTCGTTCGGTTTAGTTTAAAACTAAAACTTTAAATGAGTAAATGGAACTCATTTCTTAATGAAAATTCGTGTTCTTTATGTCAAAGTGTTGGTAAAAATATTACCAAGAGTTTGGTGCAAAAAGAACGAGAAAAAAAGTCAAGAAACGAGCTATTTTCGAGGTTGAAAAGCTTCAAATTGTGTAGCCATGGCTGCTGTTATTTTGTTGTTTTCGTTCTTGTTTTGGCCCGAGTGACGGGCTGGGTCGACCAGACCCAATAACTGCATCCATCTACCTTTAGAAAAATAGGATAAGGGCGCATGCTGAGGGCGGGGCTCGATCCCGCAACCTCAGCCAAGAAGCGTCGAGCGTTAACCAGTAGGTTAGGTATGCGTTTTGATATTTATTATGCACTGATATTGTTATTATGCACTAAATATTTAAGTTTTAGAAATTAGCATTTAGTCCCTTCAATTCCAAGAAATAATTTTCTCCATAATAATTTTATGAGACTTTCATTAAGTTTGTTTGTATTTTGTAAAATGCAAATTTTGACCTCATTTCGATTATTTATCTCGTTTAGTTACCAAATTGACCCTATAAATGGAAAATCGGTATTTTAGCAATATTTTGCGTATTTGCTTCCAAAATTTACTGAAATAACAATATATCTTGGGGATTGGTCTATGAGCTTTATTTTTTTATATTATTATTTTTATAAAATTACCAAAATGCCTCTAAAATTAAATAATGTGTATTTTGAGAAATACGTGACCATTTTGCTTTATAAAAATACCGTCAAGGTTGAAATTTACTACTTTAACTATGTAATTATTTGAAGATAATTAGAATAAATTATTTAAATAATTCGATGATTTTTTTATGAGATTAAAGCGTAGCTCTTGAGTTTATATATATATATATATATATATATATATATATATATACATCTTATAGACATTTATTTTATAAAAGATGATTTTATGGAGTTATAAAATGAATAATCGACTATACGAAGTGATACTCGAGTTGTAAATTTATTAGGACGCTTTTAACTTGAAATATGTAATTATTGACATGTCTATCATATAATAGATAACTTAATAATCACGTTTATGATGTTGTTTTAAGATATATAGCTAGACGATACACCTTATGTCGGAACTCACGGTTCCTATAATTTTAATTGATGTGA
>NC_037531.1:716778-746084 GCF_001531365.2 Cynara cardunculus var. scolymus
GTTAAAATACGAAATAAACCTTTAATATTAAAAGACGGGTATGGGTGTAAGCTTTACTTAAGAATATTGCAGGAACAATTTGGTCAGAGACTAATGGGACCTCTATAAGAACTCCTATCTCTCGAAAGTGAATTCTTATATACTGTGCCCACAAAGCGTCTAGTTTTATCAATCTTAAACTTGCCGAATTAGCTACTAGATATCTGGTTCCACTAGACTGAAGATTTATACTCACAACGTATTGTAGCATAAACTCGACTAATATCTGAACAAAAGCTAAAAACATGCAAAACCCGCATCTCTGCGTGATAATCAAAAACTCTCTCAAATCTTTGTGCATCATCTAAGCCGCATTTCAGATCCGCCCATCTCTGGATCAAGGATCTAATATTAACACTTCAAAGTGATCGGTTTATCTGCGTTGAGTTTACGTCTCGACTTAAATGACCAAGCTTAAGAATCAATAAAAATGGCAACACCCAAGTGTGCCCTTAAATTCTTAAGCTTGACTCACACCCACACCCAAAGGGGTGCTTAGCTCATAATGAAATCAGAAAACATTATGGAAACAAAAGAAGAAAAATGCATAAGAAGTACTTGAACTGAAAATAATACTTAAACTGTTGCCCATAGAGGACACACAATACATAGAGGCGAGAATGAAAGACTAACTACGAAAATTAAATTATAAGCAGAAAATAAACTTGCTCTACTGCTATAGGGTTTGAGAGAATGCTCCAAGGTTGCTTAGCTAAATTGCTAGTCGAGTGGATTGCCTTTTAGCTGAGAGAAAGTCTTCAAAATATAGGAAAAGGTGAGGACCGAACAAACTCTTTGTCCAATGGATAAAAATCTGCATTGTCCAAAGGGTAAGGACCTCCCATCACCACATGTCTACTTTATCTCTGGCCTTGTCACTTCTTCTTGAAAGGTTGCAAAAGGTAAAGTACTCCAATAAATTATGAAAAGAAGGCTTTTCAATCAAAATATTGGTAGGAGTACTTTCTTTGTCTTTTATCACATAACCAGACCCATTCTTCCAAGCAACTCAATATTTTGATCTGAACTTAGAATTAAATCTCATTAATATCCAAGAGAATGAATATCTGAATTTTTTTCAAATCCAACTAGTTGCAAATCCGCCATAAAATGAATGCGAGCAGAAAGTGGGCATTTTACCAACAGTAATAGGTTTTTTAGAAAATAATTAATTTCTTGACCTTTCATCACCTCTCATATTTTGGATCAAAAATACAAGATAGGAGCAAAATGGGTACCAAAGATACAATAAAATAAGGGTATTGAACAACAAATAACTCTCACAAAATGAGAGTTATCATGTACATATGCATGATATTTCAATTACATACATGTTATGATATATTTTACATGTATGTTATTTTATGAATGGTTACATGCTATGTGTTTAATCAGTTTTCGAATAACTCTAACATGCTATTCCATATTAAATTTTTATGATTTAAAGGTGGACATTTGACTAGTAAGTCACGACCAGTATAAAACACGACCCGGATAAGTGGGTGATCAAATAAGACTGACATATCAACCCAGGGCGTGTTTGTGACTAAATGACCCATATCCGACTAAACATTATATGAGATCTCTTATTTTTCAGTGTTTTATATATATATATATATATATATATATATATACTAGTGGTGTACCCGCGCGATGCAACGCGGGTGAATCACAATTCTGAAACATTAGTTTGATCTTGAGTAATGAGTTTGTGTGGTTATTTTGCAAGTCAACTAATATATAAAGTTGAAGGTTAATACGGTGTATTAGCAAGATCGAATGAAAAAATAATTGCATACGTATTGGTTTCTAAACCCATATACTCAGAGCTCATTACAAAACTTGAAATTTTTGACTGAACAAAGAAATACAATCATTTGTAAATAAAGTTCATCCGTATATCCAAACTGTTGTTTAGTTTTCGTGATGCACTCATCTGTAAATATTTCCTACAAAAACGGCGCAATGATTTTAATAGAAACATATAGTACCAAATGGTTAGTTTTACGAAAAGTCAAGTACAATAACCAAAAAGTCAGTTTTTGTCTAAAATTGAAGCATGGTCAAGTAAACCCACAAATTGGACATCAAACACCGTATGCAAATATCATATCCTTGTTTATTTAAAACCATATCAAGAGTCCAAGGGTCAAACGTTCACAAATTTAGTAGGATGGTGTCAATAACTAATTCAGAATATTTGAGAAAGCCAATCTTTATGACAAGTTGAAGAGATCTTATAATGAACTTCTCTTATAAATCTCAAAAAGCTACCTAATAAATAGACATTTAATCCTGTGAATTAGCGTTTAGAGTGCCTCAAACATGTATACAATTTAAAGAATTATACAAAAAAATAACCATATGCTAAAGCTTTTATTGATGCTCGAAAAATACATCCAGATAATCCAATTTCATTTAAGGAGAAAGAAAGCCTAGAGGCCGTTTACTAAATACTTACCTAGGGGTCGTTTACTAAATACTTACCTAGGGGCCGTTTACTAAATACTTACCCGAAATGTATTTCTATTCTTATCTAGGATTCATCATCTCCCACAACATGTGTAAACTACCCTCAAAACAAGCCCAAATTTCCTTAGAAAACATCTGTTAATAGTCCCATAGGACAGCTTAAACAACCCCTAAAACAGTCCTTTTAGCTGCCAATTTTGGGCCTGCAGTCCCTATAGTTGCTGATTTTTTAGCTTTAGACAAAACAAACCATTATCAAAGAATGGATTGGTATAACCTGTTTACATCAACAAAACTCATCAAATGAAAACTCAACACCCAGGAAATGCAGTGTAGAAAACAAAACAGCCAGAAAAATCAACAGAACCCATTGAACCAACAATATAATAGTTGTTTTCCATGGATTTATTAATAATGCATCCATTGTGCTACATAAGGAAGAAAGTTTTTCAAAATATTTTATTGTCTGCACATCAAACAATTTATTAATATTGGCCATTTCGTCAAGAAGCATTATGTATTCATTAGTAACAACCAACTTACCTTTTTACAACATAAACTTGAATCCCAACTTTTCTGCAGCTAAATTGAAAATATCCTGAACATCATATGCTCTGGATAAAGGAATTGGGATAGCCTGCAATAATAGAAATATTAGGGGAAACCATGAAATCCTCATGTTCATAACATGCAAGTATGGCACCACAAACACATTCAATGCTTTATCATAAGAAGATTAGGGAAAATGTAGTTTTGAATGAGTGATATAACCAGAGTGCACTCTGTGATAGTCCACGCCTTTAATTGGTTGGATAGTTGTTAGTTGGAATGCATGTCAATCACATAATAAGAGAAGAATATCAGGTGGGAATCAACATGGTATCAATCTTATGACGTGTACTGCATGGCGAACATATGGCAAAACAACCACAACACAACACTAATCACAAGGAAAATTCTTCACAAGATTCTGTATGATGGGTCTAAAAAAGGACCAATCTGTATGATATTGACAAATGAAAACCTTACCTGTAGTGGAATCATGCAGCCAAATTTAAAAAAAAGTCAACCTCTTTAGTGGAATCATGATGCCTCCAATTTATGCATTAGTCTCTAGAATCATGATGCCTCCAATTTGTATTCTTATTTTCCTTGACATTATATCATCAAAAGAATGGAGGTTTATGCAAGATACTTTAATACCAACTACAAACCAATCCACATCATGATCAACATAAAAAATGTGGACAACAATCAAAGATACTGTTGAATTGTTTTTAGACAGAAGATAGAGGATTGACAAGCTGACCAAAAACTATCTTTCCCACATGCAGTAATAGATAAAAGCTTATGTTCAAAAATCCTTAACAGAATATGCAGCAAGTTAGCACGAATTGAAAGTTATGTTACCTTTAGATTTAATCAATCTCAATCATTTTCATCATCAGAATGCATTGCCTGTATAGTTGTTTTTCCATGGTGGACATGAAACCTTTTGTGTTCATTACCATTAGATGTCATTGCCCTCTAAATCCTCTTTTTTCCCATGTGTTGTGTACCTACTTTCACATGGCAACCGGTCAAAATAGATACAATATAAAAAAAAACTTAGGAGCCGTTTACCAAACGCTTACCTGGGTAAGCGCTTATCAAGTCACATTTTCTTATCGGATGAATATAAAAAGAACAAAAATTCTTACCTGGTAAGAGTGGGACAAGGAACAAGAGTCTTATCTGGTAAGTGACGTCAACTACTCTTACTAGGGTAACACTTGTCGGGTTAATATTGTATACGGTGCCGCTTTGGTGGATTAAAATCGTATCCATGTATCACCAGTATGCCCTGCATTGGGCTGCCAAAGCAAAAGCTTAATACATACATAAGATCAATAATTAGGTCTTGAAAATACACGAGAGATCAGGTGCACTTCTTCAAGTTTTACCCAAAAAATTCAATAATATCAATAGTTAGATAAAAATATCAAATCTTTAAAGAAGAAAAACCATGAAGTTTATAGCTAGAAATTGATGAATATTTAGATAAAAAGCTTTAAAAACCCATGAAGTTTAAAGCTAGAAAGTAAGGAATATTGGTTAAAAACAAACCATTACAGAAATAGTGCAAATTAAATGATTTAAAAAAGCAGTGGTAGCAGAGTGCAACCATTAGTGTCCAAACAAAGCAAAACAAAAATAGATGAGTTGGTGACTTTCCCCAAAAGAAGAGATAATTACTATTAGTTTTTAAACAAGAAACAGATACATACAACACAAAATATCAAGAAAAAATATATGAAATCCAAAGTGCTACAGAAAGGACAGTATTTCCATGCATGGACAATAGATACAAATCTTTGATATTGTTCTCAATTTGGGAGATAAAATGTGATGAAAAATAATGAAAGGTGATGAACACAAAGTTTAGAAAACCAAAAAAGGTACCTTTTCTGAGAGGTATTGGGGACCTGAACAGCTGCTTTTGATGGCGATTTGTAGTTTTTGGGTGCATCARAAAGAGACCAATCTTTAACAACAGGTGGACCAAGCCTTAACTCGTTTCCCTTAGATATTGAATAAAGAAAATGGAATTATTATAAATATAGAATAAAAATATTCTTACCAGAACCACTTATAAAACTAAATATTTTCAAGAGCTTCAAGTCTACGTCATTTTGCCTAAAACGTGATAAAAACAGTTAAAATTTGGATACACGCGAACAAAGAAATCTTAACATTATTTGTTAAGAACTCTTTGCAAGTGAATATAAGCAATGATAAATAATTATTATACTTCAAAAAGATGCAAAGAAACATTTAAGGAAAGAACATAGCTTGTTTGCTAGATGCAAAGCTAACTCATAAGAGTTTTGAATATCCAAAACCTCCATAGTTCTTGCAGAGTATCAATCCTACAAAATCACAAGTGAATATCCAAACATCATATATAATACTACAATCGTGCCSYCACCACCAAAAGGAAAAGYTGTGGTATCTAGGTCAAAGATGTTTGATACCACRACTAGAAAAAAAAAGATATTATCCTTTTTAATCTCCATTGAAGTACCTCGAATCAGTTGAACAACTGAAAATAAAATATGTAGCAAGATACTTGAGAATATTGCCTATTCCATTTTATCAATTGCTTGAAACTTTTCTTAATTTCATAAACTCACCATGTTATATATTTACGAGACCTTCCCTAGCACAAGCATTCCAACAGATCTACTACAGAAAAATAACTCAATGGAAACAATTTCAATATACATCAAAAACCATGAGAAAGAAGATGACGATGATTCACCTGTTGTGTGATGAAAGAAGACGACGATGCTGGTAAGGCGGAGGAGAGAGCAGGGACGACAGAGGAGAGCGAGGAGAGCACGGGAGAGAGAGAGGGATGAAGACAGATGCGTATTGGTGTTATTCGTGTTCAAAGGAAGCAAGACGGCTAAGATTAGGGCTAGAATGTGCAAAGGTTGGAGCAATTGAAGAAAGCAAAAGGCTAACTTTACCAATTTTGTTTTGGCGTACAGCAGGATTCATGACCAGAGGTAAGGAAAGCTGGAAAGGGAAGGAGAAGAGAGGAGAAGAGAAAAAGCAAGGTCTGACCATGGCTAATAAACTCAATGCATAAAAAGCTTGTACCACATGTTTGAAGAGTTGTACTTAAGAGTTTTTTGAAAATCCTGCATAAAATGGTTGTAACTTGTGTTTAAAGAGTTGTATTTAAAACTTTGTCTTAAATGCTTATATATGTAGTATAGATATATTTTAAAGATGTGACTTTTATTATAGAGCATGCATATATGCCATATATATATATATGTCAAGATATGATTTTATTCACGCAAACCATGAACTCACTGAGCTTTATAAGCTGACTATAGTATGCATCTCAGGGCCAGGTAGTTCGAGGTTGGATAAGGGCAAAGGGCATGCTTAGAGAGTTGCTAATTATCATCTTATTTTTAGTCTTTTGTCTAGCAGCGTTGTGTCGATCTTTTGTAACTAAACCTGGTATGAGGTGGGTTAGAACTTAAGTTATTTTTTGGTTGATTCAAAGACTTCCGCTGTAAACGGTTCAAACGGTTTTATTTTAGCCGTCTTTTGGAGTATTTATTTAGGAATTTGTTTCAGATTACGTAACACAAAAAAAAATGAGTGTGTTACAAGTTGGTATTAGAGCTTTAGTTTAAGGTAATTAGGTTAAGATTTACTTAGCCTAAGCTTAAACTGATAGGATTGTTAGAAGCACGTGTTTATTGTGTATTAGTATTGCTTATCATGCGATTAAGTTTGATCCTACGTTACTACTTGACATAGTGTTCCTTTTATGACTTGTAGGAGACATGGTTCACACCATTCACACTAGGTCTATCAGACGCGGACGTAGGCGCAGATACGGAACACGTAGGACACCTTACGCGATAGGACCGAATAGAAGATCTACTGACAGTCACCGTTCCAGTGCCAGAGATATTTCCGGCACCCAGTCCAGAAGCAATAGTCTGGCCCACACTAGTGAAGTGTCATCACGAGAGCCCATCAGGCGAAGGACCACACCCGACCTTCGGAGGACTACACGCCTCGCACCCCTACACGTGAGGACATGATGGAGACTATAGAGACCTTGAGGGGCGAGAACATAAAGCTAAGAGAGAGGTTGACCCGAACTTTAGATGGGAATACTAGACTGAATGAATGGCTGAACAATCTTCAGCAGACACATGTCGAACAAGGAGGAGCCCTAAACGAGCTAATTATAGAGAATGCAAATTTGTCGGAACAGCGTCATGTACTGATTTGGGATAAAGTTGTACTTGAACAGGAGCGAAGAATTGCTGCTCGCCTCGTATGTGCTAGATTCAGAGACAAGGTTCACTTTATAAGAAAATGACCATAGACTACGCTGGTGTAGTGAGGGGTTATTTCTCCGAATGGGTCCAATGCATCAAAAATGGCCCAAAAGCTAGTGTGTTGTGGCAATCCAGGCCATCCACATCTTTTGAGGAGTGGTTGAGGGACCCTTATCTCCCTTATTAACCCGCAGATCAGTTTTAGACATAGAATCCTTTTGAGAGAGGGGAGAGAGAAAGATCTTTTGGATATGTGAGATAATTGTGCATGTCTAGATAGTTGATCGAATTTTTATCAAGTCCAGTGCTTCAATAGATTTTTTTGAGCATTCACATGATTTAGACATGTGTTTAGAATTATGAAGTATCCCATCTTTTGTAAGTAAATGGGATTATGTAATGTCTCTCTCTCCATGATTGTTTATTGACACGAAATATATAAAGCTTACTAAGCATTATGAAATTTTCGACGTGAATTCCTTATTATGTACTTCACTGATATATAGTGATTATATTATATATAAAAAAATGTAATGTGTTATGTTTGACTTTAGAACCATGTTAAAACAATAATACCCTATTATGTCAGTATGGTTTCTCGTGGATCAACAAGAAACGCCCTCAATAGGGGAGGTACTAATGGCATAGCCCCACCAACAGTTCGAGGTCGGACTCGAGCCCAAAGTCGAGGTCGAGGAAGTGTCTAAACCGCTAGTTCTAGTACGACTCCATCCGTGCAAGCTACTTTAGCTATGGGTAGGAGTCAAGGAGGCCGGGGAGGGGAAAATCCCCTCACAAAGGAAATGATAGCTGAGCAAATAGCACAAGTCCTCCGGGATACATTGACAAATATGCTTAAAGCAATGTTGGGTGACAGATTTAAAGACAATGAAGATGGAGAGGAGGAAAATGTTCGACATGAGAACACTCAAGCCACTGAAAAGGTGGAAGTATCTGTTAAAGAGAAGGTGGAGTCGCCCACCAACGAGAGAACTGAATTGACAGTAAAGGAGAAAGGATGCAGTTTTAAAACATTCAAAGACACCGGGCCAAAAGAATTTAAGGGAATAGAGGGCCCAGTTAGCCTGATGAACTAGGTAACCAAGATGCAGAGTAGCTTCAAAATTTGTAGATGCGCAAAAAATCAAAAAGTGACCTATGCTGCTACAACCTTTGTGGATTATGCATTGCATTGGTGGGATTCTGAGTGTGCAATCAGAGGTGATGAGGATATTGCTGCCATGACTTGGGAGCAAATGAAAAAGATGATGATGGATAAGTACTGCACACAATCGAAGGTGAACAAGCTAGAATCGGAATTTCTGAGATTAAAGTAAGGTTCATTGTCGGTTCAAGAATATGTTAATGATTTTCTTGAGAAATCGAGATTCGCCAGTTACAGGTGGCTACCGAGGAGAGAACGATAGGTCGCTTCAAAGACGGCTTAAAAATCGAAATCAAACGGTACGTGGACATGACCAAACCGACCAAATTTGTCCAACCAGTGGAGATGGCGAAGGTGGCAGAGGAGAACAACGCTAGAGAGAATTGTGATAGAAGAGACGCAAAGAGAAGATAGGAAGGATCGAACAAGTTCAACAAGAAACCAAAATGGACTCCGACTCTGGCAAAAACACGAAGCGAGGGATTCAATATTCCTCCATGTAACAAATGCAACAAGAGACATAGGGGAGAGTGCAGAGCGGGGAGCCTGACATGCTACAAATGTGACAAACCTGGGCATACCGCGCGAGAGTGCCCAGAAGGAAAAACTTGTTATGAATGTGGGGCTATGGGACATTTACGACCTGATTGTCCAAAACATCAAAATGGTGCGACACCCCACGTAAAGACAGTGAATAATGGATTTGGGAAGAGATCAGAAAATAGGAAGGAACTACCTAAGGGACACGGCCGAGCTTACAACATGACTTTGGAGGAGGCCAAGGAAACACCCGACKTCGTATCTGGTATGTTCCCTATCAACAATGTGTATGCACATGTATTATTTGATTCGGGTGCAAATGGTAGTTTTGTGTCTACTACCTTTTGCCACTATCTGAATAGGAGTGCCTGTAGGCTAGAAAAAACCTACACTGTAGAAACAGCAGACGGTAGTCAGTGTAAGGTAGATGAAGTATTTGATGAATGCACTTTATTTATAGATGGTAAGGATTTCCCTGTTAAGCTTATGCCAATGTGTTTAGGGGGTTTTGATGTGGTCTTGGGGATGGATTGGCTGTCCAACAATCATGCACAAATAGTATGCAGTAAAAATATGATCAAGATTCAAACTCCGAAAGGAGAAACAATTCATGTTTACGGTGATCGAAAGAAGTGTTGCGTAGGGTTAATCAATGCAGTTAAGGCGAATAGGTGTCTGCGGAAGGGATGTGTGGCTTACTTGGCATACACCATCAAGGCTAAGCTCGAAAAGAAGGCAATACATCATGTTCCAGTGGTGAGGGATTACCCAGAAGTATTTCCGGATGAATTACTGGGAATACCACCGAAACGTCTGTTAGAGTTCCGAATCGATTTGGTACCAGGTGCGGCACCAATCGCAAGGGCGCCTTATCGTTTAGCCCCAACAGAAATGCAAGAGCTGATGAAGCAATTACAAAAACTCTTAGATAAAGGGTTAATCAGGCCAAGCTCGTCGCCATGGGGAGCACCGATTTTATTCGTCAAAAAGAAAGATGGCACGATGAGGATGTGCATCGATTATCGGGAGTTGAATAAAATCACGATAAAGAACAGATATCCATTGCCAAGGATCGATGACCTCTTCGATCAGTTGCAAGGAGTCAGCTATTTCTCGAAAATCGATTTAAAAGGTTACCATCAGTTGAAGGTTCGAGAAGAGGATGTGTCGAAGACCGCTTTTAGGACTCGTTACGGACATTACGAATTTGTAGTAATGCCGGGTTAACAAACGTACCTGCAGCATTCATGGACTTAATGAATCAAGTTTGTGGACCGTATTTGGACCAATTTGTCATTGTCTTTATAGATGACATTTTGATCTATTCGAAAAGTAAAAAGGAGCATGAACAACACTTAAGGATGATTCTTGAATTACTAGCAAAAGAGCAATTGTACGCCAAGTTCTCAAAATGTGAGTTTTGGTTGCATGAGGTACAATTCCTTGGTCACGTAGTCAACACGGAAGGGATCAAGGTGGATCCAGCTAAGATTGATGCAGTTATGAATTCGGAATCACCAAAGTCAGTATCGGAGATCCGAAGTTTTCTAGGCCTAGCAGGGTATTACCGAAGATTCATCCAAGATTTCTCCAAGATAGCAACGCCTTTGACAACACTTACAAAGAAGTCCGTTAAGTTTGATTGGGGAACGAAACAAGAAGAAGCATTTCAGACACTTAAGGAGAGACTAAGCACTGACCGGAAAGAGTAGAAGATTTTGTCGTTTATAGCGATCCATCAAAAATGGGTTTGGGTTGTGTACTAATGCAGCGAGGCAAGGTCATTGCATATGCGTCACGTCAGTTGAAAGAACACAAGATGAAATACCCAAGTCACGACATGGAATTAGCAACTATAGTCTTCGCACTAAAAATCTAGAGACACTATTTGTATGGTACGAAGTGCATGATCTATACTGATCATAAGAGCCTTAAGTACTTGTTTGATCAAAAGAAGCTAAATATGAGACAAAGGAGCTAGATGGAACTACTTAAGAATTATGATTGTGAGATTCACTACCATCCAGGTAAGGCAAATGTAGTTGCCGATGCACTTAGTAGGAAGGAGAGAAACGGACCAATCAGGGTTCGAGCCATGTGGATGAGTGTTAAAGTGGAGTTGCTAGACCGAATTCGGGATGTTCAGAAGGAAGCTTTACTCGAAACGAATATTAAAAAGGAGAGAATGGTTGGACAAATTAAGACTTTGACGGCCGGACCAGTTGGAATATATAGACACGAGAATCGGGTTTGGATTCCTAGTTTGGGGGACCTAAGAAATGTAGTGATGGATGAAGCACATAAGTCCAAATATACTATGCATCCAAGTAGTAATAAGATGTACAAGAATATAAATGAAAGCTATTGGTGGTCTGGTATGAAAAGGGCAGTAGCTAGCTATGTGGGGAAATGCTTGACGTGCTTGAAAGTGAAGACAGAGCATCAAAAGCCGTCTGGAATGTTGCAACAAATGGAGATCCCAGTATGGAAGTGGGATATGATAACGATGGATTTTGTCACCAAACTTCCAAGGATGGTAAAGGGACACGACGCCATATGGGTAACGAAATCTGCTCATTTCTTACCGATCAGCGACAAGTATACATTAGAAAGATTGGCCCAACTTTACATCAATGAGATCGTGTCGAGACATGGTGTACCGATATCCATTGTCTCAAATAGAGATGCTAGGTTTACCTTGAGGTTTTGGTCAAGTTTTCAACAAGAAATGGGGACACAGCTGAACATGAGTACGACATATCATCCTCAAACTGATGGCTAGAGTGAGAGGACAGTACAAATGCTAGAGGATATGTTGAGAGCTTGTGTGATTGACTTTGGAGGTAGTTGGGACAACCACCTCACGTTCATAGAATTTGCTTATAACAATAGTTACCACTCGAGCATCAAGACGGCACCATTTGAAGCATTGTATGGCCGCAAGTATAGAACCCCAATTTGTTGGGCAGACATTGGAGAGAGACAACTAGCTGGACCCGAGTTAGTCCAACAGATATCTGATAAAATAGTACAAATCAGGAAGAGGTTAAAGGTTGCGCAAGATAGACAAAAGAGTTATGCGGATAGGAGGCGTCAACCTTTGGAATTTCAAGTAGGTGATAAGGTCTTGATGAAAATATCATCATGGAAAGGGGTCGTAAGATTTGGGAAGAAGGGTAAGCTAAGTCCAAGGTATATCGGACCATTTGAGATAACTGCAAGAGTAGGAGCAGTTGCTTATCGGTTGAAACTGCCAAAGGAGTTAGGTGGTATTCACGATACCTTTCATGTGTCGAACTTGAGGAAATATTTAGCTGACGAATCAACTGTTGTGAATTTGGAAGACATCGAGGTTAACGACAAACTCGCTTATGTGGAAGAGCCAGTTGATATATTGGATAAAAAGACGAAAATACTAAGAAACAAAAGTATACCACTGGTATTAGTTAAGTGGAAATTTCATAAAGGCGCAGAGATGACGTGGGAACCGGAAGAAGAGATGAAAGCTAAATATCCTCAATTGTTTTAGGGAGTATTAATTCCGATGACGGAATTTCTTGAAGGAGGAAAGAGTTGTAAAACCCAAAAATTTCAAGTAATAAATAATTTATCTTCATTATTATTATTTTTATTTTTTATTATTATAAAACACACACATACGTACTTATATATATATACATATATGTTAAAAAAATATAGAAATTAAAAGAAGTTTGAAAATCGGACTAAGGATGGAAGAAAAAGTCAAGACATGGGTAAAAATTGTAAATTTTTGATAGTTAAAGGGGTGTGTCAAGTGTTAACAGGTCAAACCAGAAAGACCTGTTTTGTAAATATGCCATTTTCTGATTTTTGAAAGAGATGGAACGATGCCAACTTTGAGGCTTCTTATTGGCTCGTTCAGTCAACCAATAAGCCAAACAAAAATCAAGAATATATAGACAACGTTCCCCTCTACAGTTTTCGTTCAAACTTTTTGAAATTTCGTTGAGAATCGAGAGAGAAATCGGAGCTCGAAAGTCCTCATCCGAAATCTTTGTTTTTCGTCGATTAAAGGTAAAATACTCAACAGAAATTCATGTTCTTTATATGGTTAGCTTCGTTTTTTAGTCCTCTATAGAACCCTAATAGCCTTACGTTCCAGATTTGGTGTTTTATGGTTTGATTTTGAAGTTTAAAGTTCTGTTCGGTTTAGTTTAAAACTAAAACTTTAAATGAGTAAATGGAACTCATTTCTTAATGAAAATTCGTGTTCTTTATGTCAAAGTGTTGGTAAAAATATTACCAAGAGTTTGGTGCAAAAGGAATGAAGAAAAAAAATCAAGAAACGAGCTATTTTCGAGGTTGAAAAGCTTCTAATTGTGCAGCCATGGCTGCTGTTATTTTGCTGTTTTCGTTCCTGTTTTGGCCTGAGTGACGGGCTGGGTCGACCAGACCCAATAACCGCATCCTTCTACCTTTAGAAAAAATAGAATAAGGCTTCTACCTTTGGAAAAAACAAGTGGTTCAGTTAGAGAAAATTTTAAATGAAGAAAGGCTTTCATTTAATAAACAAAAACAAGAATTTCTAAATAAAATTAAAAATTTAGAAAATTCAAAAGTCAAATCGGAACGAGTTCAGTCTGAATAATTTTCCTGTTCAAAATCTTTAAGTGACACTTCTGAATCGGAAGACGTAAAAGTTTTAAATGAAGAAATAAATTTTTCTGACATCTTGAATTCAGATACTTATTTAGACGAAGAGATTTCTCAGTTTGATTTCTCGAAGAAACTACCCAGTCATGAGAATTTTATTGTTAAAAATGAAATGACTGAGGATTCTAAAATAGCTTCATATTTTAAAAAGACTTTTAATAAAAAAAACCTGTTTTTGAGAATTGGTATTATAAAAAGAATAAATCTAAAAAGAATTCGAGGAAACAGAAGAAGCTTACTGAAAAGAAAATTAAACAAAAGATTCATCATTCATTTAAATCTAATGAACTTATTTCGTCTATTTCAGATAATGCATTGAATTTTAAGAAGGTGTGGAGAGTGAAAGATGAAGATAAATCATCAAATCAACAGAAGAAGAAAAGTTTTGTTGATTCTTTATTAAATAATTCAGCATTGAATAATACTGTACACAAATATTTAGTAAATGAATTGTTTGATATTAAGAATAGCAAAAACAATTGTTCTCCTTATAGATTGGATGAGATGTTTATTTATTTTACTTCTTTTAAACCTTATCACATTATGCATTCTGCTCTATCTGCTTTATCAAAGAAAATTAATTTCAAAGAGCGTTGGTTTGGTACTTATAGTATACCACCAACAAAATCTTATCTGAAAGGACTCATTCTAAAATGGGTACCGAAACCCAATTGATTCATTGTGTAGGTAAACCGGCATGTGTGGTTCTTAGATTCAGGATGTTCTAAGCACATGACTGGTAGAAAAGAGCTGTTAAATAATTTTGTTGAATCTTTTGGAGGAACGGTAAGGTTTGGTAATGACCAATACGCGCCTATCCTTGGATACGGTGATGTAATTTCTGGGAACTTAATGATTAAGAAAGTGTCGTATGTCGAAGGACTTGGACATAATCTTTTCAATATAGGTCAATTTTGCGATAAAAATCTAGAAGTTTGTTTTAAAGCTAACCAGTGCAGCATCCGTACTACTAATGGTAAGGAGCTACTAGCTGGAGTCAGAAGATAAAACCTTTACACAATTGACCTATCGAATACACAAGTGGATACTGAAGTCTGCTTGATATCCAAGGCGTCCTTGAAGCAAAATCTGTTGTGGCGTCGGCGTCTTTCACATCTCAACTTCAAAAATCTGAACAAGTTGGTTCGTGACAATTTGGTTAAAGGAATTCCAGACTTAAAGTTTCATAAAGACCATGTGTGCAGCGCATGTGAATTGAGTAAACTGAAGAAAGCTTCACACAAGTCGAAAACAGAGTTCAATACCGAACGTCCTCTTCATTTACTCTATATGGATCTATGTGGTCCTATGAGAGTACAAATCATAAATGGGAATAAGTATGTACTAGTCATTGTCGATGACTATTCTAGATATACATGGGTTCATTTCCTGAGGTCAAAAGACGAAGCAGCTGAGACAATTATCTCATTCCTGAAGACTGTTCAAATCAATCTACAACTGACAATTCAAAAAATCAGAACTGATAATGGAACTGAATTCAAGAACAATATTATCAGCTCAATCTTAGAATCCCATGGTAACACACATACTTTCTCAGTAGCCCGGACAACGCAACAAAATGGTGTCATTGAACGGAAAAATAGAATTTTGGTGGAAGCGGCACGTACACTCCTGACTTGCTCTAAGCTTCCATTATTTATTTGGGCTGAAGTTGTGGCAACTGCATGTTTTACCCAGAACCGATCCCTTGTACACAAAAGGTTTGGTAAAACTCCATACGAAATTATAAATAAAAGAATACCTAATATCAAATTCTTTCGAGTACTTGGTTGCAGGTGTTTCATTTTAAATGACAGAGAGGATAGAGGTAAGTTCGTTGCGAAGGCTGATGAAGCAGTATTCATAGGATACTCAAAAAAGTCTGCTACATACAAGGTCTACAACAAACGGACGGAAATCATCAATGAGAGCGTCAACGTTTCTTTCGATGAAGTGATTGAAGTGGCTTCTGAACAAAACAGTTCAGGACCCGGGCTGATAATTAACACTTCGCGGAACGCAGATAACATTGAATCTTCGAATTCAAATCTTTCTGATTTAGATACTTTGTTTGAGAATTTTTACGATGAATATTTCGATAATAAACCTAATAAGTCCAATGATGTGTCCAGGAATGTTCAATCTGAACAACAGTTATCTGGTCCATCTGCTGATGTTCCAGTGACTGAAACTGAAGAAGAATCAGAAGATGTTGATGAAGAAATACAAATGGAAACTCCTGACTGTCCAGTTCAGTGTGAAGAGGGCTCAAATACTGATTTGCCAGAGGTGTCGGTCGTTCAAGATGAAAATATCTTACCTCAGTCAAATATTCAGCCTATTTTAGTTCCAAACAATGAACCTTCACCTGAACCTGTTACAAATAATTCCCCCAATGCTTATACTGATCAAAATTTATATCGAAGTTCATATATTTCCCTACCTCATAGCAAAAAGTGGACCAGAGATCATCCAATACATCAAATTATTGGTGATCCATCTGCATCTACTTGTACTCGGTCTGTTTTCTCTAATGAGTGTCGTTACTCAATTTTCCTAAGTAATATTGAACCAACTAAGGTGTCTGAAGCCTTAGCAGATCTGGACTGGATAATTGTGATGCAAGAGGAGCTGAATCAATTTGAAGCATTAAAGGTCTGGAGATAGGTTCTGCGTCCCAACAATAAAACGATTATCGGTACAAAGTGGGTTTTCAAGAATATAAAGGATGAAGATGGAGTTGTGAGAAATAACACCCGGCTCGTCGCAAAAAGATACAATCAGCAAGAAGGTGTTGACTACGATGAAACCTTTACCCCAGTAGCACGGATTGAAGCTATAAGGATGTTCTTGGCGTACGCTGCACACAAGAATTTCACGGTGTATCAGATGGACGTCAAGACGACATTTCTTTATGGTCTTCTCAAGGAAGAAGTTTATGTTGTTCAACCGAAAGGTTTTGTGGATCAGTCAAAGCCAGATCATGTATATATCCTTGACAAAGCTTTATACGGTCTTAAACAAGCACCGAGAGCCTGGTACGATATCTTATCAGAATTTCTAGTAAAATCAGGTTTCTCGAAAGGTAACATTAACACAACTCTCTTTATTAAAAAGAAGAAGTCAGATATTATTTTGATAAAACTTTATGTAGATGATATAATATTTGGATCTACGAACCCAAAATACTGCAAAAACTTTTCTGCCTTAATGGTTTCTTGTTTTAAAATGAGTATGATATGTGAGATGAACTTCTTTTTAGGTCTTCAAGTCAAACAATTATCTTCGGGAATTTTTATCTGTCAAACCAAATATATTTTTGATATCCTGAAGAAATTTAATTTGGAAAATTGTTCATTTAGCAAAACACCTATGACTCATGGTATAAAACTACATGCTGATCCTTTTGGAAAAGCTGTAGATCAGAAAACATATAGAGGCATGATTGGTTATTTAATGTCTTTAACGTCTTGTAGACCAGATATTATGTTTTCAACACAACTTTGTGCCAGATATCAGGCTAATCCAAAGGAGTCTCATTTAAGTGTCGTTAAGCGCATTTTTCGTTATCTGAAAGGGACTGCCAGTCTTGGACTCTGGTATCCAAAGGGTACTAGTTTTGAACTAACAGCATACTCAGATACAGATTACGCAGGTTGTATGTTGGACAGGAAGAGTACATCGGGTCATCTAAAATTTCTGGGAGATAAACTCGTAAGTTGGGCTTTCAAGAAACAAAACTGTGTATCCATCTCTACCGTTGAAGCAGAATACGTAGCTGCTGCTAGCTGTTGTTCTCAAGTACTATGGATGCAAACACAGCTCAGAGACTACGGTTTTCATTTTAATAAAATTCCCATTTATTGTGATTCGAAGAGTGCAATAGCAATATCTTGTAATCCTGTTCAACACACTAAAACCAAACATATAGATATTCGGCATCACTTTATTAAAGATCATGTCGAAAAAGGAACTATTTAATTGTATTTTGTAAATACATAATTTCAATTAGCCGACTTATTTACGAAAGTTTTAGATGAAAAACGCTTTAGCTTTCTAGTATCTAAGTTAGGCATGTTAAATTTGAAATTTTGAATTTTTCTTAAAAACGGTTAAATTTATTGAACTGTGTTTAATTCAAATTCATTTGTTCAAAATATCTGTAATTTTTTAATACAAATCAGTATTTCAAATTTTTATGTGATTTTAAATCTTTTGATAGTGGAAATCTATATTTGAGGGGGAGCTTAGAATTTTATTCGTATTTTATTGATTCATATTTTGAGAGGCAGTAAACATATCTATATGTATTATCTGTTTAAATTTTTTCTTACAGGTTATCGTACAAATGTCTAATTTTTGAAAGATTTAGAGTTTAAAATAATAAGTGTTTGGCCGATTTAGACTAATCCGGACAATACTTTGTCCGATATATCTCATATCCGGACAAAGCAGTGTTCGATTTAGGCTAATCCGGACAAAAGGCTATTCGATAAACTCTTATCTGGATAAGTTTAGATATGCTCAAGAGTTGTGCGATTTAATTAAATCGCTTGATGTTTTTTGTGCGAGTTAAGTGTAAATCGTTTGTCTCTTTGAGCGATTTATGTGTAAATCGCTTGTCATGTTGTGCGATTTCGCTCTATATCGCTTGAGTCTTGTGCGATTTTGTCTTCGTTTGACTTGTGCGATGTGAGCATTTATCGCTCATCGTTTCATACGGTTTATCATCCGATTTATGACTTAATGATGAGAAAATGGTTTAAATCGGACAACCCTTTGTTTGATTTATCTTAATTCGAACAACTCTTTGTTCGGATTAGCAGTTGAAGGGTCATTTTTTTTCCTATATATACTCGTCCGATTTTTACTTCTCACTTTTACTTTTACTCAAATCGCTCGTTACTATTCATCATCGTCTCCGCTCACTTTATCGCTCAAGTTCTTCATTTCACTTTGATAATCTTCTGTTTCTCCTTCATCTCTATTCTAAGGTTTTTACCGTTTACTTTGGACTTGATTCTACGATTGGACTTCGCTTTGGACTTAAAATGTGACTTAAATCTAATATGAACATAAATGAATGTAAAATCAGTTTTGGGCTAAATCTGTTGAACTTTAATCTGTAAATGAATGTAAAGTTGCTCAATGTTAAATCGCTCATGTTCATGTTACGTTTAATCGATTTAGTTTAATTGATTTAGTTTTTTTTTATTTGATTTAGTTTTAGGTTTTTAGGGTTTTGATCGGTTTTCTGACCGGAGAAGATGACCGGACTTTATTCCGGTCAACCTCAACCGGTGTGGGTTTGTCCGATTTATTTGTTTTACTTAGAATTTTTTTTTATCTTTCTTTGACCGGATTTGTAATCCGGGTAAGTTTGTTTTAGATTTTTTTTTTCTTTTCTCTTTTTCTATTTTCTTATTTTTTGTTTAGTTAAATTTTTGTTTAGTTTTTATTTTTTTAGATAATTTTTTTAGTTAATTTTTTCTTTCTTTTTTCTTTCTTTTTTCTTTCTAGTTTTATTTTTTAAGTCTTTTAGTATTATTTTTTAGTTTTAATTTTTTTACTTTGTAAAAAAAAATTTAAATTTTTTGGATTTTTTTGATAATTTTTTTTCTTCTAAGTGTGGTTAATTTTTTTTCTTCTAAGTGTGGTTAATTTTTTTTAATTGGTATTGGCATTGTAACATTTCTTTTTTGGATCTAACATTCTATGGTTTTTACAGAAAAAATGGTTGAACATCACCAATCTGACAAGGAATCTCACATTCCTTTTATCAGATCTGATAACATTAATAACCCAAACCAGCCAACAAACATCCCTATTCTAGACGAATTCCTTTTCCCTCAATGCTTTTACCTAGAAATAAAGTCAAATAACCACCACTTCAACTTTGACATGCTCGGCGAATACAATATAATCCCTGAAATCCTTCGTGGACACCCAATAGCCTATGCCCTTTCAGCTACAGCTACAGTCCCGATAGTGTATCTACAACAATTCTGGCATACACTTTCATTTTCAAAAGATGGCGACACTTACTACTTTGAAGGCAACGTAAACGAATACACAAGTCGGTTGACTCTTAAACGACTCCGAAGAATTTTACGTCTACCAGGACCAAATGCCTCAGGATTTGAACAGCTGATCACCGATGAAGAGTTGTGCAGAGACATAAAAAGATTAGGATACTCGCAAGAGTTAACTAATCCGTCCCAGTTTAAAAGAAGATTCCTTCCTTCGATATGGCACTTACTATTTTCCATCCTCAATCGGTGCCTAACGTCTAAGACTGCCAGAATTGATACTTGCAGCAGTCCATTCCTGAAGTTCTTCCACGGCATCGTATTCACTCGTCATTATGATACGCGCTTATCATTTGGAATGAATTAATCGATTTGGTCAATGCCAAAAGATTCTCATCCAAAGCCAGAAAATTTGTACCTTTTCAGAGATTTCTTCAACTCATAATCAAAGCCATGATGAACGCAAATGATGACATTCCGGCCAGGCAAACAGTGAAGTTGGGCCATCGTTCGTCATGCTATGTATTCGTCAACATACTGAAGTTGAAGACTTGGATTCTATAATGGAAATCCCACTTGAGTTATTTTCCTTCGCTGATCAGAGTACTCATTGTGTAATAGACTATAGGAGAGTTATAGATCATATACTTCAACCAGAACAGGTTGAACTTACCCCAGGATCAACCCATGTCTTAGCTGAGGGAGATGGTTTAGACATAGCTGAGAGAGTTCAGGAACATGGGATACCTGAACAGGGTTGTGAGCTGAGAGAAAATGTAATTGAGAGGGGTAGTCTGGCGCTGGGAGATTCTGATCATCATAACACTTCAACCGAAAGTTTTTCTATACCTTCTTCTTCAAGCTCAGAAGATACTTCATCAGACGATCAGGTAACTCAGGATGGTGCAAATGATGATAATAATGATGATGATGATAATGCCACTCATCCTGTTGTTTCACAGAATATTCAAGTGGGAGCCATTATTGATAATATTGAAGACATCTTTCCTGAAAATCAAGATCAACAGACTTGCCCAAGTCTTCATTCTTTATCTTTCAATGTTGATGAGTTTGGTGATAGCTACAATGATCTGCATCGTTTACTGGATGATATTCCAGTTGAAGAAGATGAGGGAGTACAAGTCGAAAATGCTGAGAGGTTGAGTGAAAGGGAAGGAGAAAAACTTGGTGAGAGTGAGAGTGGAGCTCAAAACGAAGAAAATGCTCCTATCCCAGCTGATACAGTTAGTCGGGCACCCACATCTGCTATCGACATTCATTCGTTGAATGTTGATATTGAAACAGACATAGCTAGCCTAGCTATGCAATTGCACACCCCTCCCAGCCACTCAATTGCTTCTCAACAAGCAGTTGTTTCATCTTCTCATGGGGAATTAGCATATAATCTATCTACTTCTCAATCGAAGAATGTGGATATTGAAAATAGTAGGCCTCTGCCCCAGCCTATGACATCGATTCTGTGCACCTCGAGTCTAGAGCCAATACACATAGGTACACATGAGTCGAGAGCATCTGTTGCTCAAACTGATGTTCTTAGTGACCCAGCCGGAACGACCAGAGTGGAGTCTTTTGACCTACCACAAGGACAGGTCGAAAGTTCTACCAGTGCTAACATTTTTCCAACACTAAACGTAGGCACAACAGTTTTTTCAATTGTTGTTACAACTGGTAATCTAAGTGATCCAGGTGTTAGTTTACCTGACTTCGTGTCAAGGGAATATTTAGATGGCGCCCTAAAGGCTGTCCAGGATCATATGGAAGCTCATATCCTTAGTTTGAAGAGAATGTTAAAGGGTAAGGAGCCTGCAGTTGAAGATCAACCATCTGTGTCGTCACCACCGCCTGTTTCTGAACCTCCAAGGGCACAACAACAATCAGTGGATGAGCTCAAGTCGTTGTTGTATGCAAAGCTAATTGCTTCTCAAAATCCTGACACGACAGATGCAGATTTGGTTGGGCTCCTAAGGCAGTTAGTTGATGAAAACCCAACCGTTCAGACCTTAGAGTTTTTGGCATTCCAAGATGCTGTTGCGGCTAATTTTTCTAAAGTTAGCAAGTTAATTGCATCCAACACTCAATGTAGAATTCCATTGATACCCTAACCGAAAGGGTATCAACCTTAGAAGACACTTGCCGAGCTCAAGCCACTTCCTTAAAACGAAGGCATGATGATCCAGATGATCCTGATCACCATGAGGGGGAGAGGAAAAGACAGAGGTTGGCTGAGTCGATAGTTCATGCTGAAGGTGTTACAAGGGAGGCTGATTCTGAAACTATCAATGTAGAAAGTCTTGTTCGAGAAAGGACTACCGGCCAGAGGATAGCTGAAAATGTGATAGCTATGGAGGCAAATCCAACGATCGAGCCAATGGTTGAAAAGCTGGCGGACTCCACTGTAGAAACAAGGTTGATATTGGATTTGTCTGCCAATGTTGGTTTTAACGAAGCTTTTTCAAGAGAACTGGGTGGAGATCAGGATTTTGGAGAAGATATTGATAATATTGACAAATCAGCTGATATTTACTTTGACTTTGAAACTGACATCATTGAAGGTGATGCTATCTTTCCATTTGAGGTTGATCATCAAACTACTGCTGAACCGTCCACCACAGTGTCTCAAGGCGTTTCTGATACTCCGAAGATGGCGTTTGACCCTACAGAGATATTTTCCAAGAATTACGTGCCATTTGCAATACGGGCTAACTTTCCAATGTATGACAGGGCACGGATTAGAGAACTTTATCTTGAGGACATCTACTTCGGCATCTTTATTCGTCATCGCAAAGCTCTAGGTACTGATAAAATTCTTGGGATTCATCAAGAAACTCGAGAATAACGAATGGAGTACAAACATTTTCTCAAAGCCAAGCGCCTTCCTATAAGTTAAGTACAAACCAGACTTCGTATAGTGTCCATCAAGCAAATTGATGCTAATAAACTCCTTAGAGTTGGGTATCCGATCTTTACTGTTACAAGGCAGGATGGACGTGTCTGGACATTCAGCGAAGCTGATTTCTCAAATCTTTATCTAGAAGATCTGGAACATCTGTATCACGAACTGCGGAATCTTATAGTTAGAAGAGAATGAGCAGTTATCGCTCTAGAAGCAATCAAGAGATATTTGAAGAGCCATGTCAAAGTGTCGATGGTTCTAGATATTCAAATGGGCCTTGAAGATAACCAGAAGATTATAAATTTGAAAAGACCAGATCAAGACCTTGAAGATATTGAAGGCTATCCTCTCTACATCATTCTTGAAGATCCGGAGTTTGGAGTGATTTATGATGCTGAAGGTAGAATAAAAAGATTTATGAGATTCAGTGAGTTGAATAAGTACTGTGACGATACTATCAAGATGGTGCGTCGGGCGCTTGAGAAGATTAAAGCCGATAATGATAAAGCTGCATAAAAGGAGAAAATGAGTCCAAAAGAAAGGTATCTACTAATCAATGCTTTGAACCTATTAGATGACAAACTGCAATATCGGAGTGCGTTGAGAAGGATTGAAACGCTTATGGGGCTTAGAAAGTCAAGATTTACCATTCTCGAACTTGAATCCAAAGGGGGAGAATGTTGGGTTCAATATTGTGATGATATGTTGTATTCAAGTTGTTTCTCCTATTTTGTAATAGTTAGGGTTAATGCTTTCTTAGTATAAATAGAAGTTTTGTAGTTTAATTGTAATTAGTCTTGCTAATCATTTTGTAATCATTCTTTCAAGAAATACACATTTAAGCTTGGTGAAATTCTCTCTCTTCTATTGATTCTACTTTGAAGACTATCTGATTTGATTGATAATTGGGATTCACAGGAGGAATGAAGAGTGACAGATGTGGTGTTGTGGTTGCCAGAGGAGGGTGCTGGAAGGTGCCAGAGACCAGCATAGAAGACCGCTTGAGGGACTACTTTCAAAGAAAAATATAAACAATAAAGATGATAATTGTAATTATTGAAGTCTAGGGACTATTTTCAGGGATTCGTGTAAACCACATGGACCAAAATTGTAGTTTACTAATTACTTAATTAATTTGAGGGGACAAAAATGTGTCACAACCCAATCACATTGTTTTGTTGTTTTCTGCTTTACCCTTTCATGTATGGATGCTATGTGAATCATCCACTTACTAGTTGAGTCATTTATTTTATATTTTACAAATATTATACAATTTAATTTAATAAATATATCCTAAAATAGTTTATCCTTTATAGTTTACTAAGTATAATAATAATATGTTTCATAATAATTGATTTATAATAAAGGCTTATTTATAATAATATAATTAGTTTCTCAATTTTATAGATAAATTGTTGTAATATTTATTAGAAACATATTCAAATTATTTTCCATTTTGTGATATTATTATATTTGTATAATGTTGGAGCTGTAGTTTCAATTATAATATGACTGATCAAGAAAGATATAAATCTATAAATAAGAGAGACAAAATTTATAAATTAATTTTATTTTTCAAAGATGAAGAAAATAATTAAATTTAGATTCTATATTAAAGTTTCTAAATATACGTATTAATTATAAAAATTGGTCTGGGTCGGGAACTGCACTTGCTCAGCTTTCCCTGAATTTGTCATTATTACATATACATTAAGATTTGACTTTTTAAAACGTATCCAATATCAGAGTTAAAAAAATGATTGTTGGAAAATATTTTAACTGTATAAAATAACAAGTTAAATTATTTATCACTTCAATCGCATTTTTATTACATGTTCTTGAGGAGATTTTATATACAAATCCGAAAACCTCATTCCAAAATTGTCGGTTACAATATGGGTTTCTTTCTTTTTATGTTTAAATTTTCGGACCCACGAATTGATATTCTTCTAAAGACCGATGACCTCTTTGCGCCTTTACGTCCTGACTATAGAGTTTCCTAAATCGTATTGTAAAATACACTCTAAATATAGTATATTAACAATATGATTACTTGTATATTTCAAAAAAGTTGTTTAATTTAGAAAAGAAGACAAATAAGATTGCAATTCTTTTTGAAGTATAAAATATTTATATATGACAAATAAAACAAATAAACTCAACTCATATACTCTTCTCACATTTGATGAGGTTTGAACCTCTAACCTCTTAAGAGATCAAAAACCCACATTCATATTCATATCAATACATACTTATACTTCCATTATTTTATAGATAACATAAACAATTAGTAATTATATTAATATTAAGAATTTTTCCATCAAAATGCTATTTTCTCGTTCACAATTAAATATTTTTAAGGGAAATTATTTTCTATTCAATATTTTTTTTAAATAAAATTCAAAATAATTAAAGAAAACGTTGTGAAACAATATTTATAATTTTTAATGAAATACAGTAATTAAATTTATTTATAAATTAATTAAAGCTAAAAAATGGAGTGATATTAAATTATAAATGATTGATGAATTTAATATCATAAATCATAAGCATTGATTGACTTCCCCCCATACCCCTAACGTACACGTGCCCCACCATCTTCAATTATCAATTCTTGTTGCCATATTTATTTTTAGATTTACTGTTTTTGCTTTCTACAATTTTAAAATTACAAATTGGTCATTGTATAACCGTTTGTTCCCTTTTTCTAATGGTTCAAAAATATCTTATTAGATGAGGGATATTTTAGTCTTTTTGTTCTTTTACTTTATTTTTATGTTAAAATCATCCACCAAAACACACACAAAATTTCCACTCCGGTTAACTTCACGGACGACCTTTCTTCAGCCATCTTCTTCAACCAAATCCAAACATCAAAATGAAACTCAAATCTAAATCGAAAACACCAAAAGCAGAATTCAAATCCAAATAACTAAAACACCAAATCCAAGGTCGAGAACCGAATACAAACCAAATCAAATCCAATTTCAAAATCCACTTTGGAGGAGGTTATGTTATGGGGCAAGAGAAGTTGTCAAACTATATGTCTCCAGATTTCACCGATTTCAAGTTGAAGCCTCCAAGTTTGACCCATTTTGGGTAGGTGAATTAGAAATACCAAATTTGACCATTTAGAGAAGTTGTTATACAATAATTGATGAAGCCCCTCATAGCTACCCCCAAACCTGCCTTCTCCCACATTCTTCCAGAGGACGAGTGATGAAGCCTAAACCGCAAAACCTTAATTGATGAAGTGCCAAACTTTAATCGATGAAGCCCCTTGATGAGGTGATGTAGTTGAATTAAAAATCCCATACGACGAGTTCTATTTGAAACCCAAAGGAGAAGGGGTGGAGGGAGGGGTTGTTCGCCGAGATGGTGACAGACGGTGGGGGGAGGCGCTGGTTCATATGAGATGGTGACAAGTGGTGGGGGAGGCATTGGTTCGACGTAGATAATGACTAGTAGTAAAGGAAGGGGTTGGTTCGCCGATAGGTTGTCCTTGGACGGAGATGCTCCAATTTGTGTGTTTGGTGCCCATAGGTTGCGTCTTTGGGAGGAGATGCTCTAATTTGTATGTTTGGTGCCGATGTGTTGCACGTTTACTCATACATGCAAACACACATATGATTTAATATAACATAGTGGAAATAAAAGAAAACTAGAAAAGACTAAAATACCCTTCATTTAACAGGTTCTTTAACGGCCGTTAAAGAAAGGGATCAAATCTGTTCGTTTTTGCATACTTTGATGGCCAATTTGTAATTTTAAAACTGTAGGGACCAAAAATATTATAACCACCAAACCACATGGACCAAATTTGTAGTTGTACTCTTATTTTATTTATTTTTACTTTTTAAAGAATTATATTTTAATATTTTGGAAAATAGTTTAAATAAAAATAAAAATTAAATGAGGCATGATAACAATTTTTAATTTCATTTATCCAGATTTAAAGTAATGAGATAGTGAAAAATAAAATCTAAAAGGTAATCATAAAAAGCTGATTTTTGAGGTTTATTAAAATTTAACTAATTATTATTAGTTTTAGTTCTAATTTTTATGATAAGTTTTAATCGTAATAATTATTATTTTTAAATACACGTCTAACCATTTTTTTCATTTTAAATAATTAAAACATGTATTTAGTTTTTGTCGATAAAATGTAATTTATTATTATAATAAGATTTTAATTAAAATTTTATCTATTTGTTTATTGATAATTATAAATAATATACTAGAAGGGTACTTACATAATATTGCGAGATATATCTCAATTTTAATGTTTCATTTTCTTATTAATCTATGTCGATATAATACGGTTTTTAGTGGTTTATTTTTGAACAAAATATAGATTTAAATATATCATAAAAATTTGGCAAAAAATATATCAATATTAGTATCAAATTTACTATTCAAAGTTCTGGTTTTTTATGTAATTTCTTTAATTCAATATTTTATTTATATTTAATAACAAAGTAATTTGTTTATCGTTTAATAATATAATTTTTATAAAGATAATAATCAAGTATTTTGTTATAACTAATGATTATCCTAATTATATTTTAGATTTTTTTATATTCAAAATGAAATGTCTATCCCGTATTTGATTATGTTTATATATAGTTAGTTACACAAATTCAAAAATAAAACTTTAATAAGTTGTACTTAAGCATAATTTATTTGTGATCTTGAATTTTGGATAATATGCATCAATAAACAGTACTTTATGCATAGAAAATTGTTTTTAAGAGTTTTTTTTCAAATGTTTTATTATACTAGAAGGGTACTCGCGCAATGCAGCGAGATACATTTTGATTTTAATATTTCATTTTATTTTTTATCTCAGTCGATGTTATAGTATGGTCTTATGTGATTTTGAAAATGCGATAATGTTTTTATTTTTGAATAACATATAAATTTGAAGATATCATAAAATTTTGACAAAAATATATCGATATTAGTATCAAATTAACGATTTAAAATTCCTATTTTTTGTGTACTTTTTTAATTCAAATTTTTTATTATAATTTAATTTAGATTCAGTAACGAAGTAATTTATATTTGGTTTAGTAATATAGTTTTCTTATAAATATAATAATTAATTATTTTGTTAGAACTCAATAATTATTATAATTATATTTTAAAATGAGATGTGTATCATCTATTTAATTATGTTTATCTGCAGTTAGTTATACGAATTTAAACACGGAGCTTTAATAAATTGTACTTATGCATATTTTATTTATAATCTTGAATTTTTAGTAATATGAATCAATATGCAGTACTTCATGCATAAAAAATGGTTTTTAAGAGTTTTTTTGTCAAATGCTTTATAATATATATATATATATATATATATATATATGCTCACACACACACACATAGGGAGAGAGAGAGAGAGGTGAAACTATGAGAATCACAAAAAAGTTACAAACTTATGAAAACTGATTAAAAATATTTTTTGCCTGATTTTTTTAGCAAATGCTAGAATTTAAATTTTAAAGTATTACTATACATATATTTGTTTTATGATGTGATAGTTTCACAGTTTCAAATCTTTTTAAGTTTATTTTTAGTTTCAAATCTTTTTAAATTTTAAAGTATTGCTATACATATATTTTTGGTCTTTTAAAACACTGTTTAGAATAATATTTAATGTTATCATTTCTATAAAAAAAAAAGAGTTGTTAGAGTTAATATAGTTTTCTTTTTAAGATTTTGACTTTTGATTTTTCATTTTAAATAAATTATTAAAATATGCTCTAAATGTGTTTAAAAGGCATGTTTTGGAAAATATGAATCACATGAAATTATAAAAATACATTTTTAAATGCAATTTGCCATGTTCCTACTGAAAATATGAGAATTTTAGTTTTACAATATTATTTCTTTTTATGTTTATTGAATGGTATTTTAGGTGTTTGACAAGATGTTCAATAATTCTGAAAACAACTTGTTGGATGACATCATAAATTGTACAAATAGAAAAGATGAATATATTTAATGAAATCATTAGAATACCAATTTGTGATACTTAACATCGTAACCACGAGATATATATATATATATATATATATATATATATATATATATATAGGGTTGAGTTCACGTGAGACCAAGGGTTTTTCGTGAGACCCGTAAGACCAATTCTCATCCATTGGATTAGATTTACAATCGTCAGATCTAAACATTCATAAACGCCACGAGACTTCTCAATAATTACAAAATTGCCACCTTGCAACTTTAGATCATTATAAAGTTGATCAATGAACATAAATTTGTCTTACGGGTCTCATGAAAAACCTTTGGTCTCACGTGAACCCAACCCTATATATATATACTATCTTATAAAGCATTTGGCTAAAACTCTTAAAATTTCTTAAATCCGTTCATCCCTAAACGATTTCATCCATATCCGATTTCATCCAATATATGAATTCATGTCACTAACTGCAGATAAACACAATCAAATACAAGATAAATATCTCATTTTAAATATAAAAAATCTAAAATATAATTAGTATAATCATTAAATTCTAACAGAATACTTAATTATTATTTTATAAGTTTTATAATATTAAACCAAAAATAAA
>NC_037531.1:750834-754177 GCF_001531365.2 Cynara cardunculus var. scolymus
TGATGGTATGGGCATCATCCCTAGGGATGGCATCGACATCCTCAGCTAGAGCAGCTTCGGTGGTCGGGATTACAGGAGCTTCAGCTTCAACTGCAGCTGTAGCTGATA
Organism: Cynara cardunculus var. scolymus; assembly: GCF_001531365.2. NCBI lineage: Eukaryota > Viridiplantae > Streptophyta > Magnoliopsida > Asterales > Asteraceae > Cynara > Cynara cardunculus. Next base: position 750,943 of record NC_037531.1, read on the forward strand.
CTGGACCAACGGCCTGAGAAGGGGTAGGCACAGCATCGGATGATTCAACAGCGTTGGACCTCATCTCCCCGTCTCTGGCTAAGACTTGAGAGAATTTTCCAGAGAGTTCGTCCAAGCGTTGACGCTGGAGAACCATTGAATCCTCCATCCTTTGCAAAGCATTGGCTAGAGTTGTCGTTGCCTCACGCGTCTCATGGAGCTGGGCGCGATCATTGGCAGAAAAAGAGGGTGCGATCACTGGAGCTGGTTGACAGACAACATCCAGGATCTGTTGAAGAAGACCAGTCTGCTGATCAGCTATAGCCTGAGCATCGTCAACCCTGCTGTGAAGAATAGCAATGGCGTCGTTGTTGGCTTGAACAGCTTCTTGGAGAGTCTGGAGATGACACTGAACTTCTTGAACATCTGCCTGGAGGGCAAGGAAGTTCGCATCAAGATCACCTTGACGGGGCATCTCTTGGCGAACTTCGTTGATCCTACAGAGGACGGTATCAACGGCTGGAAGGAGAAGTTTGATGTCTGATGCCATATCATAGACATGACTGATCTCTTCATCTCCTCCATCATCTTTCTCTCTTTCTTCCTCTTCCACTTTCTGAGCATCAGACTGATGCATCGAATAAGGACCTGCAAAAGAAGAAGTATGAGCTGAAGGCTCAAGGTTAGAAGAAAAGAAAGGGTAGGAATATGGAATACCTGAGGGGCCATCAGTGACATCTAAAGGATTGTCACTGGCGTGAGCAAAGATGTCCTCGAGAGGATGGACATCTGTATGCTGAGGAGCATCCAGAGGAGCAACCTCAGGTCCAGTGGTACGGGTCTCAGTATCAGGAAGGACAGTCGCTGATACATCATCGACATTTGTAAAGACCAAGGAAGGAGAAGAAGAGAAAATGGTCGAGAAGAGATGTGAGTGTTCAGCGGTGGCGGCGCTGATATTTACACTTTCAGTGATTTAAATCACTGAAGTGATTGGTGAAGGTACCACTGATACGACAGTGATGGGAGAAATCACTGAAGAGCTGGGAGGGTTAACAGAAGACGCCTCGAGGATAAGGCTAATTTCAATAACTGAAGTCTTTTGAGAGGCCCCAGCTAGTAACGTGGTTGTCCCCTTTTTGGACTTCTTGGCTCTTTGAGGAGAACCAAGAATTGGTTGAGAGGGTCGTTTTGAAGGGGTTTTGGTGGCTTGGCTAGACGCGGGGGGCTTTCCCTTGTCATGGCCACCTGAGGAGAAGAGATAGTGAAGGACACAATTAAAGATAGTGCCACATCACTGTCCCTCAGCTTATGATCCAGAATCCTGGATCCAAGCTTGAAAACCDGAAGGTTTCCTTCTTTGGGGTAAAGAGTTTTAAAGATCTTTGAGAACACCATTGAAAGAAACCTAGTGTAAGACACCACCTTTTCTCGCAGGCGCTTGTTTAGCTTGAGCACAAGATCATCGAAAATGACCGCAGTATAATTTATATTGCGACGCTGAATCGCAGATACACCTATGATCAAGGCGATCCTAAAGGCCTGGTCCTGACCTCCAGTTTTTCCACCCATGCACTGGATGAAATAAGAAAACAGGTATTGCCAGATAGCTGACATCCTGTTTTTCTCAATCTTCGTCAAGGACTTCAGAGGGGCATTGGAGTCCTTCTTCATTAGCCACTGGTAGCCAATAGCATCAAGAAACTCGAGGATCTCGACGGTGTAGGGTTTGCTGTCGAATGGACCCTTGGAAAGACGGAGAGTTGAGCGAAGTGTAGACACACCAAAGTTCACTTCCATGCGGTTGAAAGTGAAATGGATTTGCTCCATCTTGCGTCCAGCATCATCTTGGACTTCGACAACCTCAGCAGTGTACCAGAACTGCTGAAGAAATTCCTTGACCTTAAGGGGCTCATGGTTGAGAGCGTAGCCTAAGGACGACTTCTTGAGAAAGTCAGCCGCATCTCGGTAAAATGCTTTAGTGGAGGGTATCTCCAACAAGGCAATGTGGTTGTTGGCCTTGATGGAGATCTCGTCAATAGAGAATGTGACATTCTTGGCAGTCATCTGTTTGTATAAATAAGAAGAAAAGCAAACAGGTTTGTTAGAAATAAGCCAAGAGTTTATGTTTAAGATTATAGAACAAGTTTTTGAACAAGTAAAAACTTCTTTTGAAAAATCCTTAAAAGATTAGAGTTTATCAAGTGGAATGTGTATAAAGAAACAAGATTTTAATCAAGAAAGAAATGATTAAAAACCTTTTCAGTTTAATGTATTAAGAGAACAAGGTTCTTAATCATATTAAACACATTTCTTGTAACTAAGAAAGAATGAAGAAGATTTTGACCTTTGAAGATTAAGAGGAAAGGTCGCAAATGGTTTGAAGACGTAGAGAGAGTTCTTGCTTTGGAGAAATCTTAGCAGAGGTTCGTCTAAGAATTTTGAAAGGGTAAAGAGAAAAGTGGAGAAGAAGTCTCATATTTATAGGTAGGAGGAGAGAGAAATAATATGAGATAGAGAAGAGACGACGGTTCGGGAAAGTGGTCATGATGAAAAATATACCACGTTCTCATCCATGATTGGATGACATTTAATGAGGTAGCGTTATGACAGAACTTTTTGCGCGTCTCAAAGCATCCCGCATAGTAAATGGGGAATGTCTTCATAAAGACGGTTCATTTACTATTTTCTTTTAAAAACAAAAAAGTTTTTAAGAAAACGAAGAGTCATTCAGTGTCTTAGAGAACACTGATAACCCTGTTTAAAACATTTTATCACTAAAGAGAAATATTCAGTGATGGTTTTAAGACATCAGGTTTTAGTGATAAGAGGGTCACTGAAACTGGCATTTAAAAAAACGTTGTGATCACTGATAAGAAAAGATTCAGTAATCATTTAGATTTTTTTTAAGATAAGTATAAAGATATACTTGAAGATGTGGTGAGTGTAGAGAATCACTGAGACCACCTTTTAAAAACATTTATCACTGAAAAAGAGAAAGCTTCAGTGAAGGTTTTAAGTTGAGAAAAGAGAAGAGTAATCATACCTTAGAGAGAATAGATATATTTACTCAAGGGTCCAGTGTTAGAGATAGAGCACTAAATCATTTCACTTACTGAGTGATGTTTAATGACTGAAGATTAATCTTCAGTGTTTAACATGCCCAATTCGCTGATCAAGATATTAAATCTTGTCTCATCAAGAGGCTTGGTGAAAAGGTCAGCGAGTTGATACTCAGTTGGAACGAAGTGAAGTT
>NC_037531.1:754822-756594 GCF_001531365.2 Cynara cardunculus var. scolymus
CGAACATACTTACTTTGGTTGATAAAGATACCTTTATCAGTTTGTTTGATCTGGAGACCTAAAAATACGTTAGTTCTCCCATCATGCTCATATGATATTCTTTCTTCATGCGTTCAGCGAAATGAAAACATAAAGAGGGATTAGTGGAACCAAAAATAATATCATCGACATAAATTTGGACGAGAATTATATGACCTTTAATTTTCTTAAGAAATAAGGTCTGATCAATCTTTCCATGAGAAAATTTCTCAGAGATGAGAAAAGAAGAAAGGGTGTCATACCAGGCACGAGGAGCCTGTTTTATCCCATAAAGAGCTTTATCCAACCTATAGACGTGGTTTGGATACTTAGGGTCAAGAAACCTTGGAGGTTGTTCAACATAAACTTCTTCTTGAAGTTTTCCATTAAGGAAAACGCTCTTTACATCCATCTGAAAGACATTGAAGTCTCTATGGGCAGCAAAGGCTACAAAGAGTCGAATCGCTTCGAGTCTAGCCACTGGTGCGAAGGTTTCGTCATAGTCGATTCCTTATTCTTGTCTATAACCCTGAGCAACAAGCCAAGCCTTATTACGGTTACCACACCATCTTCATCCAACTTGTTGCGATAGACCCATTTGGTGCCTATCACTGATTTGTCAGATGGACGTGGGACAAGGTACCAGACTTTGTTCCTATCAAACTCAATGAGCTCTTCTTGCATAGCAAGAACCCAACTAGGGTCGGAGATAGCATCATTGATTTTCTTGGGTTCAACTAAAGAAAAAAAGTTGACAAAGAGACAGATATTACCTAGACCACGACGTGTCTTGAAACCTGCATCTGGATCACCAAGAATTTCATGAATTGGATGATTTTTAGTCCATCGCTGAGCCGGTAGAGGAGCTTCATCTGAATAGACAAGTTCAGATATGGAAGATGAGGCTTCAGCAGCAGTTTCTTCAGCAATAGGGACTATTGCCAAAGGAGCCTCAGATTCAGCGACTGAAACTGGTTCAGAAACTGAAGGCATTTCATTTTACTGATGGATCAGTGTTTGAAGTAGAAGGAGGTACACAGCTAATAGGCACTGCAGCAATCTCTGAAGAAGATGCGTTGGAGTGACTAGCTGTAACTGGAATGATGAGTGGATCATCTTTAGCTTCTGGAGATTCAGTGTTAATAGGAGCACTGTAAGAAGTTTCAGGTTGTCCATAGTGAGATATCATCCAGTTCTCTAATTCATCCTCATCAAAGAGATGGATTTTGAATTAGCAGACTGAGATTCATCAAAAGTGACATGAATAGAGTCCTCTATTGTCTGTCTTCGTTTGTTGAATACTCTGAAAGCTTTGGATACAGAAGAATATCCAAGAAAGATTCCTTCATCAGCTTTGGGATCGAACTTTCCAAGTTGGTCGCGGTTGTTAAGAATATAACAAGTACAACCAAATATATGAAGAAAGCTTATGGAAGGCTTTCGTCCATGGAAGAGTTCATAGGCTGTCTTCTTGAATTTTTTCACGATCAACTATCGGTTTTGAGTGAAACAAGCAGTGTTGACAGCTTCAGCCCAGAATTGAGTAAGGAGATGGGATTCGCTGAGCATTGATCGAGCAGCCTCAATGATTGTTTGATTTCTTCTTTCAACGACCCCATTCTGCTAAGGAGTTCTCACAGAAGAGAAGTTGTGAGAGATTCCCTTGTCCTCAAAGAAGTTATCCACAGTACTTTTTTTGAATTCAGTGTCATGGTCACTTMTGATAGCTCGTACTTTAACATTGTTTAGTACTT
>NC_037531.1:756694-763969 GCF_001531365.2 Cynara cardunculus var. scolymus
AGAGTGCGCGCATCACTCTCTATTCTCATTCTTACTTTAAGCTTCTTTCAGCTTAAGTAAAAGAATCTCCCAGCAATATCTTTTCTTATATTTGCTATTCTTTGTGTGTATCTTAAGATTGTTTAGATAGGTTTCTTACAACTTATCTTTCCGCAAACAATCTTGTAAAATCTGTATTGATCTTCTTTATCAATATATATTTTAAAATTGGAAATTGTGTTTGTATTCATCCCCCCCTTCTACAAACTGTTTAGTATTCTTGTAGACCCCTTTGGGACTTTAAAAGCCGAGAGATTGGCTTTGGAATTGGAAATGTATTAATACTAGTTTTTTTTTCTTGTTCATATATTATGAAAAGTTGTTTTAAATAAAGTTTTGGTGATTTTCACCTTGCAAAGACATAGAAAGGGATCTCACTAGACCTTCCGGTCTAACCCTCATTTTTTGTGATTTTAAATATGTATTGCAGGAAGTGCTGACGGTAAGGGAAAGAGGAAAATGTGATATTTTCCTGTATGCATATTTGTATGAAGATTTGCTCATGATATATCTAGTTTTGATACAAGAAAGAGAAATAGTACAAGAATTATATTTTGAATTTTTGGACTATGTATTATGTATGGTAGATTATTGTACTAAGGGACCTAATGGTGTATAAACATGTATTCTTATAATTGAAGTATGTGTTACATGCAATGTGTGAGATGGGGTGTTACATTTTTTATAACTATAAGATCAGTACTAGGCTAACCTTAGCCAAAAGTACGGGGAGGATGTAATGCATATCCTTCCGTTGATCCGGAGTTATGGACACAAGCAGCAGACATGAGCAAGAAAGGCTACATGTTCGGCTTCAGATACAACGTTGATCCTCCAATATGTGTTGGGTCAGAGTGCGTTCTATACTAACAATGGTGCTTCTGATAGTAGCTTGTTCATCGATGCTTGGGTTTTCACTCATTTCTTATTACAATGTCTAAATTATAATATTAGTTGATATTACTTACGTTTATGTTGTCTTATATTTGTAGGTTGAAGAGTTGAAACATCAATTATGCAGAAAGGGAGGAGGTAAGTAGGAAACAAATGGAAGAGATGCGGAGATGGTCGCCAAGTTCACATAGCCTCATTTTTTCCGCCGAGTGATACAGAGTTTGATTAGGTTGTTGGACATGGTGTGTAACGAACGATGAATTACTTTTAATTTGTAATTTTTCACTGGAATAATTCGTAGTTTTCAAATTTGAATGTATGATATTTGGCTTTTCGTTTTTGTCTATCGTTTACTGTTTTTAGATTTTATATATTTTTAATTTATAGGTAAAATGATTTTAGAAAAAAAATAGAAATCGGACAATTATCGGCGGATCAATGGGTGAAAATTCACCGGTACTAATTTCTCAATTTTAAATTAAAAAAAATGCATCTGCCAGTAATTTAATAAATCAGCAACGGAATATTGGTAGATACATCCATTGTTGATTTTATTTAAATAATTAAATTAATTAATTACCGGCGAATATCTTATCATATGAGTTAAACCGCCAAATTGATTTTGTTCCAAGGGACTGTTTACTAAATTTTTAATTGGTCCTGTATGGATAAATTTGTTTATCGGATAAAAATGTGATGTTGTTTACTTTTTACCCTCAATCAACTGCCTAAATTACAGAAAGGACCGTTTTGCCCTCAATATGAAATAAATACCATTTGATATTTTTAAATGATAAAAAAAAACTATTTAAATATTATTTAACATTCAACTCACAGGTGATGGATCATATGTGAGAGAGAGAGAGAGTTAACGTGAGAAACGTAAGAAAGGATCTGGAACATTGATCATTTTTAATCTAATGCCGACCCATAAATTGCATTTTAGAAGATAATTGATCTGGTGCATCGAGCAATGTTGATATTCAATCTCGATCCAATCCAAGGGTGCAGATATCTTGTTATGCTTCTGGCCATAATTTCCCTTTCCAACAAAAACCAACCCTCAATTCACAAGTGATGCTAATTTACACAACTTCTAAAATTTATTCAAATAACATAATATTTATAAAACCTAATAAAATTTACCCAAAGGATGAGGAAGTAGAAATGCAATCCAGGGGTGACGCTGGATTCAATCATGAAAGGACGAGGAAGCAAAAACCCAGGGGCATCAATTTTGGGGAGAAGCAACGTTGGAGAGAACCAACGATGACAGAAACAACTGAGAGAAGGAGTTGTTTACTTGTAGGTCGAAATTGGCTACGGTTTTTGAAGGTGAAATCGAAAACCACAACGACGATGGAGATGAAGTTTGAAATCGGCTAAGGTTTTTGCAGGAGATGAAGTTTGGAGAAGGTGATGATGGAGGTGAATGTCGAAATTGACTCGGGTTTTTGCAGGAGATGAAGTTCAAAGATGGATATAAGGGGGGTAGGGATGTATTTTTTTTTTAATTTTTTTTTTGCTGAATGGAGACAAAACAAAATATCCATGTGTACGATGAAATCACCTTTTGTGCGGATAAGCTGCAAGAAACAACCTAAAAGAATTGTGCCAATAAGCCAATTACGTGATTAAGCTCATTAAGTTGCAAATAAATACCCCTTAACTAAATTCTCCTAACTAAATAAAATTTATTTACCAACAAATTTAGCAGCGTATAGAATATGCCGGTGATGGACCAGTCGTCGGACCATCGGTGAAAAAAATCACCGGCTAAGTCTTTACCAATGATGCATTTTCATTGGTAATCTGCCGTTGATGGGTCTTACCCATGGACCACCGACGGATTTTTCCATCGTGAAGCTGCCCTGTTTTGTAGTGGTCCCATGCACCCATTGAACCGATTTCGCAAGTAAATTTTTTTGTAGGTATGAAAGGTGCATCCACTAAACTTTGACTAGTGCTCAGGGACATTAGAAAATACAAATAACATCAACCAAAAAATTCCTTCGAAATCAATCAAAGAATCGAAAATGTCTCTCGAAATCAACTACAAAACCTCAAAATCATCCAAAAAACTTAAAAAATCTCTCAAAACGCTGGAATTTGACTAAAAACACATCTGACAACTTTGCGGGCCTTTGATCCACCTTACAGGTACACCCGCTCGGCCAAAATTGTGGGTCCGCCCCTGCTCATACTTGTCGAATGATTTTTGTGCGTAACTTAGCATTTAACATACTAAAATGATAACTGTTACGGAGAATGTAACACCCCAAGATCCACATTTGCATATAACCATGTATTTCATATAATGAAAAAACTCAATAGTACACATTCGGTCCAACAAGTACAAGAAGCTATATTACAAAATTAACAACCAAATTTTTCCATAACATTCTTGTACATAACTTACATATATAACAAGTATTCCAAAACCAACAGATAGTATGTTCTTCTTCATAAACCATGTAAGCACAAAAGGAAAATTCACATTTTCCCCTTTCCCTTATCCCTTGATAATACCTGACCTGCAATACATATTTTTGAAACACAAAATTAGGGTTAGACTTTGAGGTATAGTGAGAAATCCCGTTTTATGCAATTACAAGGTGAAAATCACAAAAACCTGTTATAAATCATGTTTGTAATTTTACAAAAACATAACTCAAATATCGCATTCAAATATGAATTTATAAATCTTCCTCGCTGCACATGGAGCATGACCACTCAGCTATTCACATTGCTCTGTGCGAAATTCTCAAATTCCTTGCATCACTCTGTGCAAAATCATCCAGAGCTCCTCTAGTCCACCAACCAGAGCAAAGCCTAACTGAAATAAGGCCACTAAAGGCTAACTTGAAGTTTGGGCCAACTCGAAGCAATATTAATACAAGATATGATCAACCAGTGCTTTTGGTTATCAACTAAAAGTAAAAGGAATCTAGAGGCAAGCCAACCGGAAGCCCTCTGGACGACAAGAGCCTCTAGTCTTACCAACCAAAGCTTCTGGTCTCAAACTTTGAAGACCAACTAAAGATGCATGACCAACCAGAGGCCCTCTGGACGACCAGAGCCTCTGGTCTGTCTAACTAGAGCTTATTAAAAATAAGGAAATGAGATACTTGAAAGCAAATAGATTTTAAACATAACCAGAGGCCCTCTGGTTAAACTGAAGGTTTTAACCAGATCCCCTTCTGGTCCTCTACCAAAGGTTGAAATATTTTCTCAAAGACTTAATAGATAAGTAGAAATAATCTGCCCAGAGGCCCAGCCAACCAGAGGCCCTCCAGAGCCTCTTCTGGTGGAACTATGCTCTGAGCTTTAAATGCCAATATAGAAACGAAGTTGAAAATGGTTAAGTCCAAAATATTTTAGTTATAAAAAATATGCTTGGGACTAAGAGCATGGATGCATAGCTCGAACACCACTTATAAACATAGTTTGAACACATAATTTAGACACAAAGCTCAAACACAGAGCTCGAACACATAATTCAAATTCCAAAATATAGAGCCTTTGTATAACACATACAGAGCCTTTGTATAACACATACAGAACCTTTGGGTCAAGATATGTTAAACATTTTAAGAACTTGGATCTTTGATTACAACCAGAGGCCTTTTTGTTGGACATGAAGACCAACCAGAGCCCCTTTGGCTCCTCATCAAACCTTTATTTTATTGAAATAATTTGAAGTATGACCATCCAGAAACCAGACCAATTCCCAAAAACATTGTTAATTCAAAGCACAACCAATCAGAGCCTCTCTGATTACAAACAATTTTCCTCCTCATCATAAAAACGTTATTATCACATCGATTAGGAGCAACAATCCCAAGTCCTCGTATCACACAGAGACGATAACTCAAGATCATTACATCACATGGATGCGATAACAAAATATATGATCACAACTCAAATTTCATAATTGACACCCTTATTCTAATGTACACATCTCCTTGATATGCCATCATTATCTTAATGTACATCTCTCCTTGATATGTCATCCTTATTCCAAGGTACATCTCTACTTGATATGCCACATATATTTCCACATAAAATATAACCATAACAAATTTATCATTTTTGCCAACAAAAATGGCATCATAACAGAAACTCATATTAAGAACTATATAGTTCTAAACCCAGTTTTATCATTAACTCAAAACAGCTTCAAGAACATTTTGCCTTCTTCCACATAAGAACCAACCACTTCAGTATTTCAAATATTAAATATGAAAAGTTGATAATATAAACCCACCTTATATTCACGTATATGGAGATGAATTTACACAACAATGATTTCCAAATATAACCACAGAATCAACTTCTTCTTCTTACAAAATCATGTAGGATTCCACACAAGAACACACATACACAGAGTAAGATTTTTTTTTTCTTTTCCTTTCTATCCAAAACAAAACTTATCTTATCACTTTTATGCTACCATACAATTCAAAGGCGGTCGAGTTAAATAGTTTTATAACTATAATTTTCGCACTCATCCTTATGAAATAAATTAAATATAAAATCATAGGTGGTGGTATTTATAAGCAAATAAAAACATAACAATTAAAATTTCTTTACCTACCAATATCTTTCAAAAACCACCCCAAATTTATATAATCGAAAACCTGGTTATCACAGAGAATTATTGTCATATTATTTATTTGTTTTTATCTCCCTTCCAGTTGACATTTTACACATTTTTTTTTTGGAAAAAAGAGCATCTTACACATTTTTTTGTATTATGAAAAATATATCTATCAACACAATTTGTCTACATAAAGAAACTCATTCTTGATGATCGGAAGTTACAATGGTTGCCAACCCTAACAAACTCGATCAAAACTTGCCCTTAACCATAAAGCTAGATCCGATCATAGCATACGCTTTCGAACCAATTTGACCATTTTTAGATTCTTGTAAACGTGGATGTTCGAACCAATTTGACCCCTATTTATTCCTAATCAAACCTAATTAACTTCACCTAAACCATGCATACACTACCTCTACTCGCATATAACCGGTTGGGTTTAGAACACCAGTCTGTACTAAGACCATGATGCTACACCAAAATTAAGTTTATAGGGCGCTTAAGATGTTTAAGAGTCTTAATACTAAGACAAACTATAGAGTCTCAAACGTGAAATATTACAATAGGTTTATAAGACATTTTTTTGGTGTCATAACAAGTTTTTTAGAATACTTTTATAAAAAAAACGTCCTATTAATTATTTTATGGAATACCATTTGAAAAAACGATAAAACCAAATGTTCTATAAAGATGTGTTCATAAGACACTTAACAAAAGTATCTTATAAAATTGTTAATACAACATTTTATTTAAAATGTCCTAGAAAACTTTGTTATAACACCTAAAAATGTCATATTTCGGTACGAAACTTTATTGTTAGATTCTATAAAATTATGTGGCATAAAACATTTAGTAGAACATCCACAATAGAGGTTTTTTTTTGAGATTTCTACTGAGTTTTTTATAAAAACATTTCATGTGGTACAAAGGTTGTTGTCTAGTTATAAGTTTTTAACAAGAACCTAAGCTCTTGGATACATTTTATTGTTATTTTTATTTTGTTTTTTAATCAATTTATTTTATTTTAACCGTCTATAAAAAATCTAAGTTAAGTCTTTTTTAAAAATATAAATTATTTATTATAATTTTTTTTCAATTCTTGTAAAATTTTATACAAGTTTTTATATCTTAAATTTTAGTTATTTTATTATACTAGAAGCGTATTCGTGCAATGCAGCGAGATACATCGTGATTTTAATATTTTATTTTATTATTTATCTCAGTCGATGTTATAATATGGCTTTATGTGATTTTGAGAAAGCGATGATGTTATTATTTTTGAATAAAATATATGTTTGAAGATATCATAAAAATTTAACAAAAATATATAGATATTAGTATCAAATTAACTATTTGAAATTCCTCATTTTTTGTGTAATTTTTAATTCAATTTTTTTATAACTTAATTTAGGGACAATAACGAAGTAATTTATATTTGGTTTAATAATATAATTTTTTTATAAAGATAATCATTATTTATTTTGTTGGAACTCGATAATTATTCTAATTATATTTTAGGTTTTTTATATTTTAAAATAAGATGTTTATCCTCTATTTGATTATATTTATCCGCAATTAGTTATACGAATTCAAAAATCGAACTTTGATAGGTTGTACTTTTGCATAATTTACTTGTAATCTTGAATTTTAAGTAAACATTGGTTTTATGTGGTTTTGAGAAAGTGGTAATATTTTTATTTTTGAATAAAATATAAATTTAAAAATATCATAAAATTTTG
>NC_037531.1:765531-772354 GCF_001531365.2 Cynara cardunculus var. scolymus
AATACAGAAAAATGTAAATTAATAAATTATATTTAAATTTTTGTTTAACTTTATAATATATATAATTTATATAATAATCTATAAATAAAATTACATTTTATAAATATAAAAAGTGAAAATCCCCTTGGATGCACTTAGGACGCCTATAAATTGTTAACTACCTATAACCCCTACGCAACTAAGGCTTGTTATCTCATGTTTGACGAAACATTAAACTAGAACATGGTAGGATAAAAATATATTTTCTCTCTCACCAAAATAGGCAGAATAAACATCAAAAAGGCAAAACAAAAATTACTAAATTACCCATGTCAAATTATCCCAAATTAAAACTCTAAAACCGTACACAATTCTTTCACTCACCTATCTCATCCCAAACACACCCTAACACACAAACTTTCCATCATAAACTTGTACCACAGGAAAAACAAACTTGGTGGTGCAGCAAATGACCAAATTTCAAGCATATAACCTACCAAAAGGTTCCCATCAGACTTGATATCATCACAGGCAAAACAAACGCTTTTAGATTCAGGAAACTTTCCTTTTTTTGCTTTGATGATCAATTGTAGTTCCCAGAAAAACTGCAAAATGAACAACTATAGATCTTTGAACGGAAAAAGTTCCGCCTTTTACGTCCACACAGTTATAGATAAAACATCTAGCCTCTAAACATGAACTTTTCCAACCACTTTACACAAACTCATTCAGTTCCCTTCATCCTCATCATCATCTTCTTGATCCTCATCATCTTCTTCAGAGTCATCTGTGCCATTTTCCTGTTAAACACCAAAACCAACTGCTCATGTATCCATAAAAGCAATCAAAAATTCGTTTGCCAATTACATACATACATACATAGAGGGAAGTTCAGTTAGGAACTCAAAAATGAGTAGGAACCTGGAAACTGCCACCACATATCCCTATACATGATTCATCATCATGAATAACACATTCATGATGAATGACCCGCTCATATTCCTGATGAATGTGTCATGTGTCACGCTGTGGAAGGCTCCCAGGTTTCTAATCAATTTTAGGTTCCCAACGGTTGATTATCAACAAAAGGAAATGCAATTAACATGAGATCTAATCAAGTCAACAAAGGCTCATCCACTTTTGATGATTCAGGATGAATGTCTTTAGACATAATCTTTTGATCACAGACGAGATAATTAAATCGTGCAAGGTGATCAAATTTGCTTTTGGTCCTAAGTATCCGTTTCAGTTCATAGTAATGATAAACTCTATATTGAAGGAGAACGATTATAAAAAATATGATTCCACTATACAAACTAAATAATCCCAGCATATCTCGCTGGAATGATAAAGGTGGTTGTGCAAAAAGAGAGGAAGAGAAAGAAGGAAGGCCTTTTTTACCTCTTCATCGCCTTCATCACCATCTTCTTCATCAGCCTCCTTGAACAAATAAATTGTGCAAAATATAATCAATAAACAAAAAGATCAAGCTGACATAACCTCCACTGATCACAATAAACTCAAAATAAAAGTAAAAAGGTAAAAAGAGAGGCTACATTGTTGAAATATGTAAGAGGATTGGTCCACAAATCCTCCCTAATTATTTCGGCAACCTGTAAAACAGACACGGTGAAAAGGAAATCATTGTAACAGTTGGATGATTAAAGGTTAAATTCGATCAATTCATAAACAACAAGCATACTTCATCATGAATTTCATCCATCACATCTTTCTGTTGAGTCCCACTGAACCAGCAAAAGAAGCTGCATCAAGATATCCAAGAATATATATATGCAAAGTAAGTAAGAAACATGGTGGCAAAAACTATAAACAAACACATGAATGTTAATAACCTATCCTCCTCATGGCATCGCTTGTTTCCTTTCTTCTTGTGGTCATGGTGGTCGTGGGCAACCCCATTAGGAACACCCTTTAAAAAGTATGCAATTAAGATCAGGGTCAAGCTACAAAAACACTTGTTGCTTAGCATATGAGCAAGAAAAGTAAAAAAATAAAAGTTACCATGCCCTCTTTCCACTTTATTGAGGTAGCCGTAATTTTTGTTGTACCCTCGTCAAGGAAGGTAAAAGTCTTGGTGAGTTTTGTGTCTTCAAAATATGGGTTGGGACTGAAGTTCTGAAAAAAGAAGCATAATAAGCCATATGAAAATGTATCCAAAACAAAGGTAAGCCACTGGATATCTCTTCTCAATTTACAAAAAAAATTGGATCTTTACTCACAAATGAGATCGAGTAACCCAACTTCACATCTTTGCAATCTTCCACTTCCAGAGAGGTCAGATGCTTGAAGATCTAAAAACCACCAATTTTAACAATATTATCTCTTATTAACAGATTAGCAGAAAAATCATAAAGGGAATAGGAAGATTATCTGTATTGCAGTTTTTAAAACATATATATTTCTTTAAATGAGTTAAAGGTCCAACCTTTTGGTCTTCTTCACTCAGAAGATCAGAAAGAACCGGGTGACTCAAGAACTGCATCAACAAGAAGAGATTAGATTTGTGTTCAAAAATGACTTTGCAATAGTCCACGTTGATTGAGACGGATCACTCACAGCAGTCAGCCAAAAATCAGGAATCGATTTGATGATATCACTACGCTTATCATACACCGGCTTCCGGACCTCATTGTATTTCTGTTCCACTTCCAAGACTTTATCACTTGCCTCCTCGTTGATCTGAGATAAAATGACAACAATTGATAAACTTTTATTCTAATCAATCCCAATAACTAACACAATGAAATACAAAATGGGTTCCGAATTCACCATATTCATTCAACGATTAAGAGGGGCAACTTAATCTTTTTCATTTAAGATTGAATCCTTCAAACACTTTTTGAAAATATCAAAGTACACATTGGAGAATAACATAGACTCTGTTTCCAGTTCTGCAGCAGGGGACCAGTATACAGCTCTATAAACAAACCTAACCCCCAAACTGAGATATTTTCTTAGTAAGACTTGACTAACATGCTACTTTGTGACCACATCCCACAAAAGTGACAACATCCACCCTTATAATGTAGAGAGTACTCAAACCCATTAAATTAAATTCACAAACAAACCAGAACTCTGGCCCCACAGAGGCAGCAAGCAATCCAAATAGCTTTTCAGGGGATAAAAGCCACCCTTTTAACAAGAAAGATTCATCAGATAGCAAAAAGGGGGAACTTATGCATCAAGGATTCTCCCAATTATATAAAACTTCATTAAGTCAATTGAATAATCAAAACACAAAATTGAGTTTAAAAGTGTCAAATTTCTGATGAATGTACATAAGAAAATTGAATAACTAAAGACGAACTGCCATGTATCTTTAAGGATTCCAATTACTGAGCAAGAATGTTGCAGATTTTTTTCAAAACTAATAACATAAAAAATCGATAAACAGCAAGTACCTTTTCAAGTTCATCTTGGACCTCCTGCAACTTTTCAATGGATAAAACAAGCTCACCGTCGATTTGCTCCGCGTTCTCCTCGACGATTTTCTCTCCGATCTTGGGTTTCTTACCCTTGTCGGCCACCATTTTAGAAACCTGCAATGGTTCTTGGTCTCGTCGGAGAGAGAATCTGTTGGAAAGAAGACAGGAAGTGGGTTGTGTTGTTTAGGGTTTTGGGAGGTTAAGAAAAAGGCAACACAGGAGAGTTAGGGTTTTGGGGGAGTTTATAATCCTCTGCTTCGAGGCTCTAGTCTACCTGCGGCGCCAATGACATCTCCATGTGGTTTGGTAGAACGCACCCTATTCACTATTAAGTCATTTATAGAATCCTTCTTTAATAAAAAAAATAATAAGCATTTTAGATTATTTTTTTTTACAACGTAACTGGTGCTTGGTATCGTCCGTTGCACGGTAATCATAACACATATCAAGTAATATACAAAAAATTGTAAGTCACATCAATATCCTTATACTTCAAAATTAAAAATACTAAATTTTCATAGTGAATTTGTAACTCTTCCAATATTTCAAGGCATCTCTTCTCGTTTCATATATTTAACTGTTTTTCAGTAATTTCTTTTCACGTTAATATAGATTAAGATTCAAATCAAATTCAATCACAATTCATGATTTGAAAATAATTCTAATTTGTCATATCAATATCTTATAGCATTATATATTAATTTAATCACTCAATTTATTCAACCTTAATTATAGATTTTTTTTTTTTTTTGTAAAAAGAGGATTAACCAAAAATCCTATGTTAGGAGGGTCAGCCAAATAAGTTAAGCATCATGAGTTTAGAGAATCATTCAAAGAAGTCAGCCCTATGAATTGCCACAAAAACATCTCAATCTTCCTTTATATATCTATTATTTAGTGTCAATCTTTTATCTACCTATCAATATGAGATAGAAAAAACTCAATCATAATTCAAAATTAAAGAATACTCATCTTAGGGTGTCACATTGATGGTTGTGATTCTTACTTTTAAATATAAAAAGAATAAAGATTATGTATATATATATATATATATATATATATAATTTTTAAATATTGATTAAACCTTCTTGCAAAAAGAGAGTTGGAATGAACCAACCCATGTGTTCGGAGAGTCGGCCAAAATGTTCTAACCACAGGTGTTAAGAGAATCAACCAAGATGAACCAACCTCATGAGTTGTCACAAAAGCATCTCGACCTCATTTTACATATCCAACATTTTTGTCAATCTTTCAACTCTCAATCAGTGTGGGATATATAAAACTTAATCACAATTCAAGATTGAAGAATATTCAATTATTAGGGTGCCGCAACAACGATTCCGCTTCTTACTTTCAAAAACATATTAAAATTATCTTTTCAATTAATATTTATTATTGATTTTTATTTTTTTCATAAAAAAAAGGGTTGGTCAAAATGAGTCAACCGTATATGTTTAAAAGTTCAGTCAAAATGATCCAACCACTCGAGTTTAGACAATTGTTCGTGAATTTAGACAATTGCTCCAAACATTTAAAGATAAACATAACTTATATAGCCAAATGAACCTTTTAATTTCAAAGGGAACTCATATTTCTCTTATATACTCATTTTTCTCATTGACGTATCAATTTCTAATCAATGTAGATACCCAAAATCCAACCACAATGCAATAAATTTAAAATATTTGATTTTAAAGATGTCACCTTATTATTTTATAGCTTTCTTTTGTATTGATATATTGATTTTTTTATATAGACAACTTTTTTGCAAATAGAGGGTTCGTCAAAATGAACAAACCCCATGAGTTTAGAGGATTAGCCAACATGAAACAATGATATGAATTTATAGGATTAACCAAGAGAACCCAACCTCGTGAGTTAAAATAAAGACACATCAACCTCCTCTTATATACCTACCATCAATTGTCGATCTTTCATATCTCCATCCATCAATGTGGGATATACAAACTCAACCTCAATGAAAGAAATATATAATACTCAATCCTTAGGGTGACATATCATTTATTGTGAATCTTACTTATATACAGAGATAACCTTATATATATTTTTTATAAAAATGACTTTTTTGCAAATAAAGGGTTGATCAAAATGAACCAAGCCCATGAGTTTAGAGGGGTAGCCAACATGAGCTAATGAGTGAGTTTATAGGATTAGCCAAGAGAATCAAACCCCATGAGTTAAAACAAAAACACATCAACCTTATTTCATATACCTGCCATCAATTGTCAATATTTCATCTCTCCATCAATGTGGGATACACAAAACTCAATCTCTATGCAATAAATATAGAATACTCAATTCTTAGGTGCCACATCATTTCTTGTGGATCTTACTTTTATATATAAAGAAGATTGATACATATACATACACACACACACACACACACACACATATATATATATATATATATAGACTTGGGATCATGTGAGACCAATGGTTTTTCGTGAGACCCGTAAGACCAATTCTTAACCCTTGGATTAGATTTACAATCGTCAGATCTGAACATTTATAAACGCCACGAGACTTCTCACTAATTACGAAATTGCCACCTTGCAACTTTGCAACCATTAGATCATTAATTCATAAATTTGATCAATGAACATAAATTGGTCTTACGTGTCTCACGAAAAACCCTTGGTCTCACGTAAACACGATTTATTTTTTTAAAAATAAGCTTTGTTTTGCAAAAAAGAGTCATCAAAATAAGTTAACTTTATAAGTTAAGCCTCTTGAGTTGATGCAATGAATTTCATCATTTTTTATACACGTCTCTTTATTCTAATCTTCAATCTTTCATCAAAGTGGATATCTTAAACTCAATTACAATTCACCAACACTTCAATACTTAATTCTCATGATGCACCTAATTACCACTTGGTTCTTCTTTTAATATATATAAAATAAGATTTGTATTGAAAAAATAGGGTCATCCAAATAAGATAACCTTATGACTCAAACCTAATGAGTTGACACAATATAAAATTTGTTTTAAAAAGATAGGGTCATCCAAATAAGATAGTCTTATGAGTCAAGTCTCATAAGTTAAAACAATGACTCTCATCATTCTTTCTTATACACACCTTATTTCAATCTTTCAATTTCTCTCCAATATGGGATACCTCAAACTCAACCACAATTCATCAACACCTCAATACTTAATTCTCATTATGTCACCTCAATACTCTTGGTTCTTCTTTTAATATATATATATATATATATATATATATATATATATACATGATTATGTCGTGTTCTTGAATTTGGGTAGAAAAGAAGAAAAAGAATGGAAATGAAATGAGAGAATATATATATATAGGGGAGTGTTCAAATAAAAACCACTCAATTTGTAAAAACCGTGAAAACCTCATTCAACCAAT
>NC_037531.1:772729-791068 GCF_001531365.2 Cynara cardunculus var. scolymus
ATATATATAGGAGCGATCAAATAAAAACCGCCTCCATTTGTGTAAACCGTAAACCAATCTCACCCATCCATTTTCTTGATCAATGGTTAAGATTAATTAAAAATAAAAAAAAATTGAAAATACATTTTATAATATCAATAAGGGCAAAAGGGTAAAACCAAATATTCATTTATTCAAGGAAATCATATCATGTATATCATATTATTAATGAAACTAATCTATTTTTTGTAAAGTAATTTATTATTTTTACGTTAACATTTATTATTATTAATGAAACTAATTTATTTTTCAATTTGCAATTATTTCATGACGAACCGCCTACATTATACACCCGTTTCATTTTTCATTTCATCTACTGAATGAATCACCTACACCATCATTGAAACGGGTTTCACCATGAAAGCAGTTCACCGCTCATTGTTCAATTACGCCATGAACCAGTTTCACCTTCATGAAACCTATTTCATGTAAATTAATTTATTTATTTCACTCATGATTTGATGCATTCTTTCTTTTACTCCTTACAATCTTCAAGATTCTGGAGCAGATTACAATCTTCAAGATCCCGAAGCAAATTCATCATGTACCCGTTTCATCATGCAATTATTTCATGACGAACCAAATAAATTATGCAYCCGTTTCATGTTCCATTTTTTCTACTAAACGAATCAACTACACCATCACTGAAACGTGGTTCACCATGAAACGATTTCATATTACTCATGAATCAATTACAACATGAACYAGWTTCACHTTCATGAAACCTGTTTCATTAACATTATTTTTTTAATTTGAACCATAATTTACGATTGCATTCCATAATGCAATTCAATCTTCAAGACCTATTTGCAGATTCAATCTCATAACAATATATCAAATTCAAATTTTTAATATTATAATATAATTAAATAATTAAATGTTACCATTTATACAATTTTTTTTATTACGTTTTCTTAATTAATATTTATTAATAACTTCCATATTTAATAGAAAATATTGTAAATGACCGAAATACCCTTATTGATTATATTTAATTAGAAAAAAAATGAAATTTTCCTATTGGTCGAAATTGGTTTACATGGTTTCTTAGAAATGCACGGTTTTCATTTGAACATGCCTCTATTTATATTATATATATATATATATATATATATATTATTTGTGTTCTCAAAAGGAAAGGAAAAAGGAAGAAATATTTTTTTTCATATTTTTGAACATGAGATAAAAGGAACGGAAAAATCTCATTTTCACATACACATGCGCGCACACACACACACACACACATACACACACACATACACACACACACACACACATATATATATATATATATATATATGGTCAAGTTCAAATGTTAACCAAAGTTTTTGTGTTAACTTTGTTAACCGATCTTGGTCATTCAATTTTTCAATAAACGGTTGTGATTAATTATGATAAAAACTTATTTTTTTAAATTTAAAATTTCATAAAGATAAGTGAACAAAGTTGAAAAGGGTATTTAGGTAAAAAAAATTATGTAACTCCCATATCATTAATTAATTGGGAGTTACAAAATAAAAAATTCTAKGATTTTTTTGTTAATTTATTTTTGTTAATGTAAGAACCATATGAACACATCTATAAATATATGAACCATTGTGTCAAATACGAACAAAAATTTGACATATATATGAACTTGGACTGCATAACATTTATGAACATAATAAGAATAACTGCTACACGAAAGAAAAAAAACAGGTATGAACGCGATATGAACAGCTTGTGAACAATAGTTTCTTCATTATAAACACATTCAGAAGCGATCATTTGTCAATTGCAGTTTTATACATGCATTGCATCCACACCGTTTAAGGTTCACCCCTTGTTCATATCGTGTTCAACTCTTGTTCATATCGTGTTCACCTCTTGTTCATATCGTGTTCACCTCTTGTTCATATCGTGCTCACCCTTGTGATATCATATAAAATATATGAACACATAATCCTAACGCTATGAACACCGGGTGCAAACACTTACACAAATATAAAGATTTGATATCAAGCTTAAAAAAATAACACTTGTGTTCATATGATAGAAGTAACATGAACACAATGGTTCATGATTCATAAAAGTCGGTAATATGACAATACGAAAATAGGTCGTGCATGTACTTCCATTTGAACATGTGAATTAGGTACGTATTTTAATAATTAAAGAAAAAAGCTATCAATACAAGATGAATTATAAAAAACACAACACATCGTAATGAACATAATTTCGATTAAAACAAATCTAAAAAAATAAAAAATATATTACCAAGACATTCGCTTTGGTTAATTTTTTCAATTCTCGGCCTTGAACTCCGTTTGTCATCATAAATCATTTTAATCTTCTCACTGTTGTCGATTTATTTTCCATTGCGTTTATCCATATTAGYTTGATCGATACCGGAAATTTTTATTACCGTGTTTTCTATGCGAATTAAATACTGATAAAACAATGAACATTGAAGATCAATATTAAAAAAAATAAAAATATTAATATTATATATGCATATTTTTTGGGATTTGATGATTTGTAACTCCCTATTAATTGTTTGGGAGTTACATATCAAATCAATTTACTGAAATACCCTTATAATTAAAATGTGAACATGACATAAACCGACAAGAAGAATGAAATTTGATTGGTTGCCATGATTTTCAAAGTTAACACAAAATTGTTGGTTAACATTTGATCTCCCCCCCTTATATATATATATATATATATATATATATATATATATATATATAAGCGATCAAATACAAATCGTTCTTTTTGTGCAAACCATACAAACCAATTTTATTCATCCATTTTCATGATCAAAGGTCATTATAATTATTTTAGGAAAGTAAAAAAATAAAAGTATTATCATTTAATCAAGAAAGGGTAAATTTGGGAAAAGATTTTAAAGAATTTAAATTGGGCAAAATAAAAGTATTACTATTTAATGCTGATTTAAATCTTTGAATGAAAACGATTAATGATGAGTTAACAAAAGAAACATAATGAAATGGAATGAAGCAAAAGGCAATTGTATGAAACAGATAATGCTGAATGAAACTCAAAAAAAAAAACAAAATGAAATGGAATGAAACCTGTTTCATATCAATTTGATACCTATTTCATACCAAAATTCAATATTCTCTTATGAGGCTGAATGTTAAAAAACCTGTTTCATACCAATCTGAAATTGTGTCATTGATTTTCCTTCCATTCATATATTTGACATAGGTTGTTCCTTAATAAACATCTTTTACTTGCACATTGGAAAAATATATTATTTGGGACTGGATTGATTAATGTTTAAGCTTCAAATGTGAATTATATGGTTGTAAATTTGTTCCTCAACTTTCAAAAGCATATAAATAAATACCATCCACCAGAGCTCTTGGTTATTAACTAAAGATTTTAAAATTAGAACTGTTTTGATACTCAAATGAAAATTGAATTTAATAATAACCAAAGACCCTCCGGGTTTTATTTTAAATCTTTACTCTTTTGAACAATCAAAATATAATATCTGATATCCCAAAAATATTTGTTATTCAAAACACAGGCAATTAATGCCTCAGGCTATAAGCCATTTTCCATTCTCAATAACACCGTTGTTATCATTTCAATAAGAGCAATATCTTCAAGTATTCATGTCACAAAGAAATGTTAACTCAGAATTATTGCATCTTATGGATGTGACAACAAGAGCTATAATAGTAACAGATCTCACAATTGTCACCCTTATCCAAAGTACACATCTCCTTGATATGTCACTCTTATCCCATGGTACATCTCTCCTTAATATGTCACCCTTGTTTCCTCATTAAATGCAGACAAATCTGTTGTTTTAGTCAATAATGGCCTAAAAAACAGTTTCATTTCAGAAACTTTATCTCAAGAACTTTCATACTTCTAAACCCAATTCCAATATCATCTCAAAACAACTTTCAAAACAGTTTACTCTTCTCAACCGTTTTGAAAGAAACGATACCTTTCTCAAATTATTTCCTCCTTTCCGAAAGAGAGAAAATGGCACATATTTCCTCCTTTCCGAAAATGGCAAACTGATTGCCTTTCAAATTTTCCAACTTTAAATACCCTTGCCCAAAATAGGCGACGAAGACTTAATAATATAAAATCCCCCCTCACACCCACCTCCACATACATACATATACACATATACATGCATACATCATCTTAATATAAACAAATAGTTACGTAACCAAATAAACAAGTAGTCAATTAACCAATTAATTACCTCAAATTATATAACCGGACCAGTTATCATAAAAATCGGCCCTATACTCACTAAAGCAAAAACCCTAAAAAAGCTTAAAGACTCGACCTTTAGATTCTTGCGACCCAGGGTCGAGCGCTGATTACCCACGTCGTTCAGCTCAAACACACTCAAAAGCTAACTCGTACGACTTCCCCCACGGTCTAGGACCTAGCCACGGGACTCATTGTTTCCCTAATCTTTGATCATAGGATGCCACGCGACTACAATTGCGACTTGGGGTCATGAGCTAGTTCGCCGCAAACACTATTTTGCTCCGCTTCGACATTGTTCTCAGATTTTCTCGCATGAGATCATACCCAAACTTTTCCTCAACTCATAAACTTGAAAATTGAAATTTGAAACTTAATGTAAATCCAATATAATTACATTAAAAAAAAATTCAAGTGTTACATTCTAACCTTTTATATTTCTTGATAAAATAAGCAGATGAACGAGTTAAATCACATGTGGTTAGTAACTGTTGAGTTATCTTTTTTTTATAAAACACCATATGACAATGTACGTGATTCCTTATTTCTTTCTAAAGTAGGTGTTGACACTGTTTTTCAGTTTATTCGTCTCTGTCTTCCTCTTGAAATTAGACTATTCTATAACACCCCATTCGACGTGAAAAAGTAAAGTGTGTAAGCTTCTACAATTATATGGAAGCATTTCATTACTTATACAAGAGAGTCGTGCATAGTGGATCATATTTACAATATTGTACCATTATTTACTATGGTAATCAAGGACGTTTCAATCTTTTTGGAGGTGTTTTACATCTAGAACTTTTGATTACATTGGATAAATGAGATAATAGAGAATATATGTTAAGAACAAAAATGGGCTACACCTAAAACGATTAACAACCTGAAACTAATCCTAAACCATTAATGATTTGAACCTAAAACCATATAATTAATGGTTTGAGCCTAAATAATTTCGGCCATAGTTCTACACATGTCGATAAAAAGACCCTAAACACATGAAAATATAGGCCCCAAAATTTTGGGGTCCCTGTTCAAAATCTCACATTTAACATGCTAAGGGAATGTGCATATCATGCTTTCTGAACTCAATACATATATCCTATTTATATATACCTCTGAGATATTGATTCATGTCTTTGCTCATCATTGTTCCTCATGTTGGTTTATCTGTCTAGTGATACATACACGCAAATGTCGAGTAAACTTGAAATTTAAGTGTTTTTTTACGTAAATTCATTTAGTGACGATTTCAACTTAAGTCCCAACGATTAGACACGATAAAATAAGTGCAAAAAAAATACACAACAAACAAGTAAATACATTACGATTGGTGACACAAGAAACCCGGAAACTGGGTAAAAACCGCGGGTGATGAAGATCATTGTTTCATTAGTATAAGAAAGTTGATATGAACAATGTGAGTACAAATATGTCACACTAAGTAAATGCATGTCAATTTTAGAAATTAAGTAAAAGAAATGGTTCACATATATGGAAATATTGTGGCTGAATCTGGCCTCTCTCCTCTCTTTTATGCTCGGGTTCCCCTAGCAACCATTAGATGATCTCACGAATGTCAGATAGTTAATTGAAAGTAACGATAGAGGTGGATTGCACACTTAACTCGTTCAACCGGTCACTGATCCCCTGGGCATTTATGTTGTCAAGGCCACTACCATCTTGACGCTACCGTTGTCGTTGACACTATTATTGTCGTCAATTTTCAAGCATCGCCTAGCTAGCTTCCGGTTCCAAGAGTCACCTAAAGCATCATTATCATTATCATTATCATGGATTACCATTTGATAAGATAACCCTACAAATTGTAATTGCAACACTAAATAATACCCAAAGTTTAATACATTGTTTTTAAAACTTTTAACCAAACACTTTAAAAGTGATTAGCATTTAAACACAATACAAGTAATCAATAACCAACTGATAAATATAAATAAACCCAATAAAAAAAACTTGCTTACCATTTTCCTATTAGAAGAAAAATTGCAATATTTTGATAGAACACAATAGGAGGGTATTTTTGTCTTTTTTCATCATTCCGTTCCAATTTTGTTGCAAACCAAACAAACAGATTCCAATTCATTAGACAGAATAAATTACGTTCCTACCAACCAAACACTTGATCAAACCTGATAACATTCCATTTCGATTCCTTCCAGATTCCAATTTCTTTGACAGATTTCATTTCTTTATAAATCATTCTGCGAACCAAATGCCCCATAATTTCCCAAATGTAACCTAATGATCAGTAACTATGCTTTAAGTGACAGCCAATCAAAAATCAAAAATCAAAAATCAAAAATCAACACGTATTCGGATATATATATCGTATGAGACACCAATGTTATCATGCTCAAGTATACAAGACGAAACCGCTGAAAGAAAAGAATTTTTTTGTACACCAAACAAAACCCCATTTTAGAAGCTGCTAATATCCAAATGGTCATGGTTTTTTAGTTCAGTGGTATCATGCTGCACTCTCCCACTGATTTCCAGACACAAGCCTTTAGCTATCCCTTTGTTCATGTGATTCGCCTTGCCATCGGCATTTTTCTTGCTGGGCCCAGGGTCGATGAAGATTGGTTGTATCTCGAGGCTCGGGTTGGGTTTGAACCGGTTCACTTCACGATCATCAGCAGGCCTAAGCAAGATGCTCTTCGGCAATTGTTCTGAGGCTTCATCTTCATTCAGAAGCACCTACAGTAAATGTTCTAACAGTTAATACCAAACAAATCTACTAATCCAGAGTAGAGTCTCGAGAGGGTAAGATGTATGCAGGACCTTGCATCTACCTTGAGAAGGTAGAGAGACTTTTTCTGTAAAGACCCCCAGATTGAAAAATGAAATTTAACGGTTGAAAACAAGTATAATGATATGGGCTTAAGATGGGAGTGGGTGGAGGGTTTATTTAGGAAAATAACCTTCCTACATTTTTTGAAGCATTTATCTAATAAGTAGGCATTCTTAAATCTACAGAAGGTCCTGCATTTCAAAATGATATTTTAGAAGGTTATTCTCCTAAGTAACCCATGGGACGGAGGCGGGAGAGGGTAACAACCTATGAAGATTATTATCTACTTACAGGGAAAAAGATACACGAGGCTTTGTTTTAAGGGAAAATTTATACGAAGAAGCAAGATAGCAAGGTTCCATCCATTGGTGCTGCTTTCTGCACTTAGTTTTGAGGGTCGCTCTTTATTTCTCCTCACACCAAATAAAGAGGACCCACAAGACGAAAATATTAAACGGTGAACTTTGAGCATATTTTCATGATTCATTGTCACATCCATGCTTGAAAGCCGAGAGTTTCAACGTGCACCTTGCCACCTTGGCATATATGCTATGTTGTCATTTCCTTGAAAGTAATTGTGTTAACGGCATAGAGTAGCTGAATCCGATCAAGCAAATCCAAACTAAAAGTAAAGGTGGGATCTTTAGAGTGCTACTGATTGTGTGCATAATAATATGATGAATATTTTAAAAATCTAAATCATAAGAGCATGCACTAATTTTATCCACTTTTACACTCGTAAGATATTAAGAGAAAGGGGAGGATGCAAAAACAATAACGAATGTAAAGAAGTCAAAGAGCAATACCTTACGCCCAACCAAATCAAAAGAGATGACAACTTTGTTGCGGTTAGCACGTTCAGCCTCCTCTATCTCCTCTTTTTTCTTTCTCAAAAGTTCCTTTTCCTGTGTGCCATTGAGATTCAAAAGTTAAAACGACGGCATATAAAACCAAATCATACCAAATTAAACAAGCCCGGTATGTCCATCCGAAGGCGGGCGTGATGTACGCTGACCCGACCTCTACCCTGAAGAGCAGAGTGGTTGTTTTGTGAAAAACCCCGCTTGTGCAAAGTGTTAGGAAAAAAACGACCACATATCTGATGCACTTTTAAATTGGAAAATTGACCAACAAGATACCTCCATTGACAGCCAACTGTTCCCTTCAATCTCATAGTAGTCACTTTGATCATCTATCACAGTTGTACGTGCAGCAGAGTTTCGATCATAATCAACAAGCCTCTTTGCATAAGCTTCGGCTGCTGCCTCAGCATCCGATAAGGGACCAAATTCTTCCTCTAGCCCAGCATACGTGCTTCCTTCTCTCAGAACAAGGGCCCCACAAAAGCTGCAAGGTCCCTCTCCTTCCTGTTCACACACAATCTTCCCACAAGATAAACAATTACTAACCAGTCTGTGCCTACGAGCTTCACACGAACATGGTTTTCCCTGTTGAAAAATGATAGAGCCCTTGGAAGCCTCCGCAATTGATATGACTTTCCCAGATTTTTTCTTCTTTGACTTGCTTTGATTGCCTGTTTGTTGGTTTTGTGGTTGCGTGATCTGAGTTGGGATGTTTTTCTCCTTGGAAGTGGATGGTGCAGCCTCTTTTGGAGCTTTTACAGGTTTTTTAGTCACACTAATTGGTTCTTTTGCTGGTGGTTTGACATACTCCCGTAATTGGGAAGTTGGACCATCTAGCAAGGTGCTGGTAGTATCTGTATAACCTCTTCGCTTCAAATATTCATCGATCACATGTCGGCCAGCTTCCTCGCCAACAATATTCTGTATACGGAAAAAAACAAAATATGTTAAGGTTTTGTTCGTTTATACCATTTTCCTCAGCCCTCCATTTTGTGGGTCCCAGCTTTCTTTTCTGTTGGATAACCATACCAAACAAAACAAGCCCAATATATGCCACCCGGAGGTGGGGTCCACGGGTTGTACGCAAACCTAATCTCTACCTCAAAGTCTAGAGCACTTGTTTCCGTGAAGACCCCCGGCTTGTGCAAAGTGTGCGCAAAAGATGCAAAAAAGTATATGAAGTTCAGTTATGAGACATTTTCTGTTTATCCATTTAGTATCTCCTCTATTTCTTCTTACAAATAGAGGTAATCTTCCTTCAATGCATGGACTATAGTGAAATCATGAGATGGGAGAATCCAAACAACAATTATGGATATAGACAAATCGGTAAACCACATAAACACCTTCTCCAATCTGCAACTACAATCAGGTGTGTGAGATTATAGAGTCTGAAACTTTCTCCTTACATTAAGGCCATGTTTGCAACCATAAGCTAACTTTTTTTGTATTCATAGAAAAAACCCCATTTGGTTATCCATAAGCTAGCTTTTTGAAAAGCTACTTCAAGTAGCTTTTCAATAACCTCCAAGGGCTTTTTTCAAATTATTCCCTATTATGGCCCTTATATTTTTTTAATTAATTTTCAACATGTCCTTTTAGGTCATTTTACATTTTCATCTAGCTTATCAGCTAATTTCTATAAAACATGACTAGTTTATCAGCTAACAACTAGCTCATTGACCAACAACTAGATTGCCGAACATAGCCCTGGTAAATGGGACCGACCATAGCATCTTTTAGTCTCACCACTATGAATAGGACTCACAAAATGAAACATTGGTGGTAAAGATGTTCTGTTATGCTTGCTGACAACAAAAACACGACTCATGATTTACAGAATCTGAACGCTAATCTAAGATTCTATCATCACTACTCTGCAAATCAAATGAAAGACATTAACAGAAACATAACTATCACAATTTGAAACAACCTTTGAATTTGTGTGTGTAAAACATCCAATTCCACATAATTGTTCATTTACACATAATCTTCATGGCTACTTAAGTACACAGAGATCAAAGAAATCTCTTGAGATATCCAACAAGTTATGCATGAAGATTCACTCCCTGCCTTTTCTCCCATTCTGTTAAGACCCAAATAAAATGTAATACAAAGAAGCTGCTTTGCAACTTATGGCATGATCTGCAGCATCTTTAAATGTCATCAACTGCCTGCCGTTCTATAACTAGAATCCATACACTCAAACCTACTGTTTCATATTTATGTGAATGCAGAAACAACACAAGATGAAGCGCCCACCATAGACCTATTGTCTACAAAATACAATTTCGAAGAGATCCTATGGTGCTCTGAAAGCATAAACTGGAAGCAAAATGAATACAAAATATGGCACTCCAATAAGACCATTAATTAGATGCTTATGCTTTAATTCCCGTTGCCATTTATCACATAACCAACATCATGATATATCAATTCTACTAGAGTATTAGACAGCCAACAAACAAACAGCTTCACCATCCACAACAGAACTAATAATCTGATATTTTTGCAGATCAGATGACATTTCGATTCACGGCAATGCATAAACTTGATAAACCCTACCGGACACCCTTGAATAAATCCAATCATCACGACGCCTAATGCAGCAAAACGATATTCAAAACCATGGTGCAAACCCCTACTAATTAACTAAACCCAAAGATCAAATTCTACAACGATAGGAAGAACCCCATTTAAGAATTGAACTTTTTAGGTTAAAACAACGATAAATAGAACATGTAGTGAGATGAAATATGAGAAATTACATCGAGATACTCCTTGGCGTCAATAGGAGGAGCAAGATCACAGTAGGAGACTAGCCCTGAGATGAGATCACCGTCCAAATCCAAACCCTCCGTCTTCCGGCAAAGGTCCAGTAACGCCTTCTCCAACCACTGTCCCGCCGTCTCCATTCTCAGAAGTGTTGCTGCCGATCGAGATGTGAAGCAATTCAGTAGTTTCCAATTTCTAAAGTTTAGAGTTACTTTGGCATGTTAACAGATATGATTCTTCGATTTTATTTACAATTTGTTCAAATTAGTCATGCCATCAAAATCTAACAACATTCGTGTTAGGGGTGTTTGGGATGGCTTATTTAAAAGGGCAAATTGCATAAAAATGTAATGTACTCTAGTTTTATTCTTATTTTGGGTAACATACTTTCAAAACCTTTATTTTGATACTTAAGATGTGAAATCTCAAACTTTTAAGTACCTGGGTTACCTATTCTTCAGGTAACCGGTAAACTAAGAATGACATGTATTTTAAACAAATGATGTGGAATAAAAATTGACATGTAATCAAATGACATGGAAAATATTAAACACATTATTTTTTTTAAAACTAAATTTCCCAATACAGGGGTTTCAAATTTTCAATCGGCGCCCTAAATCTCAATCGACGCCCTAAATCTCAATCGACTTCTTCAACTCTAACAATCGGCTTCCTCAATCTCAATCGACGAACTCTTCTTGCAAATCTTCCCTCAATCGTCGTCACCAATCTCCTACATCGATGTTATCTGGTCTTAGGTATGTAAAATCGTTGTATCTCTTCTTCATCAACTCCATTTTTTGTGGTTTTAGAGCTTTTCTAAAATTTCCCTTTTTGTGTTTTTAGGGTTTGAATCTGCTATATCACATTGCAATGAGTATCAGGTTAGTTCTAAACTCAAATARAGCATCGATTATAGTCAGTTTCCATGGATTATGATTGACTGATTTGCCGTATAGATATAGCAAGAATCCTATATAAGCTTCTATCTTGTACAATCTCAATCCAATAGAAATCCATTTGTTCTGTTGTGTGCTACGGTGCCACCGCTCCGTTTAGTTGCTGGGTCCAATAGAAATCCATTTTTCCCATGCATACAATTACCCTTGTGTTGGCTGTGGTTACTTGGTARAAGGCTTACCATTTCATAGGGAAAAACTATGGCAACCACCAAAGTTATTATTGGAATTTTGTCATGGGGTTTGATCCCAAATAGATGGGAAAGTGAAATCYAAGCACTTAAGCAGCTTTATATATGCAAAAGCGTTTATATAATTTAAATTTAAACATGATTTGGGAGAACTTGAAATCGAAAAGATTTATATATAAATCTTRACTYATCAGTATCACTTTGCAAGAAAATGTTGTATATTTTAAACACAATCGTGAATGCATTTTGTAAAGGTTTCTGTTCTCAAAAATTGTTAATCAATGATTGTGTTATGTCTACCTGATCAGTAGCCGATGACTTTCAGCTGATGGATTTTAAAGGATGAATTTCAGCTGATGGGTATCCACTGGCATCTCGGTTACTGGTTTAATTGCATTGTTCTTATATTAATATGGGTAATCAACAAGTCCTATCACATGTCAATCATGACCATTAAGAAAAACAAACACACAAGTTCATGGTGGTTATCAGGGCTGTCGCCCAAGCCAACATAGGCCTAACCCTTAAACTTGTTATACTAGGGTCATTTTTCATATTTTTCAAAGAAAGTTTACCTAATACACTCTTGATCTGTCTCTCGAGTCTCGACCATACGCTCAAATCGACGCTCTTGAATCCACTCGAGTATCTGCTCTCCTCTCAGCCTCTGGCTCTCGGCCTCTTACGGTTTCACCTTGCTCTTCTCTACGGTTCTACCCCTCAACCTTTCGGCCTCTCATAATATGCCTTAATTCCTTTCTTTGGCCAAGTATTTTCTTTTCTAATGAATTAATTACAGATTAGGCTAATAACGTTAGTAGATTACTTATTAGAATATTAGGTTATTTGCCTATTTGAGTATTTGACTATTGGGTTATTTGAGTATTTGATTACTTGATTATCTGCCAATTTGAGCACATGGAACCACAAAAAGAAAACCTGTTGAAGCAATTTTTTGATTTGTGGCTTCATAATAACTAACCTATTTTTTTGAAGCATTAATTGTTTCCTCATAAAGGTCATTGCTAGAAGYAATACTAGTCTTTCCAAAACCAAGAACCTGAAATTGCTTTTCTACATTGTGAAAGAACTTTGTGGCTTCGCATGACAGATAAGCAAGATCACCAGAAGATTAAATAAATAGTACTAATACAACCACAAATTAATCTATAGATTCAACTCAACTTGGTAATCATAAATCATGATATTATCATGATATCTTGACTTAGAGTGCTGAAAAGGGATGGTGAAACGATTACATATTGATTTAACTTCACCACAATATTAAGGACCGATTGATAGTTCTAAGCATTCATCAAAATGCAAGCATTTACATGAAGGAATATGTCAATTATGCATGATTAAAACGTTAAAACATACACCATGTCATTAATTTAGTGCTAGAGCAATAACACAAAAATTAGGAACACCACTCCTAAAATAGGATTAGATTGAATTGGATTCATGTATTTGAATTCAATCTAAAATAGTTGTATCCTCTAGGCAATGYCCAACACCATAGTGCTACTGGGGTGAATTTCGCCTTAGGACACTGTAGGCATCTGTMTATATATGTATCTGTTTCCTTGGGCAATATCATCAACAGGCTAGTATTGATTGGATTGATTTTAGAGTAAACTACATTTTTATCAGGGAGAGGTTCAAGCGGCAGGACTTCAAAGAGAAAGGGTTGGTCCAATTCCACCGATTGTGGTAAGTAAACCTTGTGATTCTTATGTTTTTTTATCAATTTTTTCTGATTTGTTATTCAAAAGTCATTAGGTAATTAACGTGACTTTTTTTTTATTTGAAGTTGAAGCAAAAGAAGGGGAAGAAACTGCGTCTAAAAGGACTAAGTGAAGTCGGGTGTAATATTGGTTGGGCATTAACAAAGTATAGTAGCATTTTGGTTTATAATTGATAGCGGTGTTATGTTATTGTCCTTTTATTATAATTGATACGTCATTTTTGTAAAATATTTAACCATCTGGAATATTTTTGTTAATTAATTTATCAAATGTTTAGCAATGATTATMAATGTTTTTATTATTTGATATTGTTTAGTGAATTAAAATTTAAACAAATAATAGGCCTAAAGATGTAATTTTTCTTAATTGAAAAATACGTATTTCACAAAAGAATAAAATTAAAAGAACGATATGGATTTTTTAACTGAAAAAAATACAAATTTAAAAAAAAATGATGTGGAATTTTCCTTAATTGAAGAAAATACAGATATCTAAAAAAAATTAAAAATGACATGGATTTTTTTTTCTTAGATGGCATTGATAAAAAAAATAAAAAAATGTCACATCAATAAAAACCTAATCCTAGTCAGCATTTGTAAGTCATCAGGTAGACCAGGTACTTAAAAGATTGATATTTTACAATTGAGGTACCAAAATATAGGTTTTAAAAGTATGTTACCCAAAATAGGAATTAGATGAAAGTACATTACTTTTTAATGCAATTTGCCCTATTTAAAACAACTTATGTTTTTGTTTCTTGTAAAAGTATTTATTAACTTATGCGGTATCAAATCGGAGTTAAATAAAAAATGATTAAAATTTTAAACTGGTAATAAGCAGTTTTTCATAAGTCAGGAATGATTAACTTATAAAAAATAGCTTATTACCGGTTTGACACCGGTATAAGCATTTTTTTTCTTATCCAAACACTAGAAAATAGCTTAGCACCGGTGCCAGACTTAAATTAGTTAAAAACAGTTTTTATAAGCAATCCCAAACAACCCCTTAATTCCTTTGTTACTTCATCCATAATTTTTTTTGCAACATCTTACAATCTTTGTAGAGACGCTCTAAATTCAAAACTTTTGATTACATTGCATAAATCATATAATATAATAGAGTGTTAAAAAACAAAAAGTGTCTAAACCTAAATGATTAATAATCTGAAACTAAACCTAAATCATTAATTTTATACTAAACAATTATATTTTATTTTTGTATTATATTATAAGAGTCTCTTAATTATTCTGACCACTTAATCATTCAGCACCTTAATAATTTGAACCTAAATAACTTCAGCTATAGTTTTACATAGGTCGATAAAAAGACACTAAACAAATATAATTTGGGCCTCAAAATTTTGAAGGCCCTCTTCAAAATCTCACATTTCACATGCTAAGGGACGACTCTAACAAATATTTAATTTTGTATATTACTTATCCATTTTAACTTGTAACAAGTAAGTCTTGTAATTATTGATGATGTGTGTGTGTCAAATCGTTAAGTTATATAGTATTTGTTTTTTATTACATAGATAAAAGAATGTTTTATTGTTATGTTAGATTAAAACTAAAAACAAACTTCACAGGGAGTGATATCTTAAGCTCTAAATGAGACATTAGTCGTCACTTTAATAGATTGTTTTATAATAAGTTTAACTTTCCTTCTTCCGGAGACTATCTATAATTCATTTATTCATCATCAATATGAATTGAAATTGAAAAGGTTGAGTGTTCGTACTCAGTCCCCTTTATGCGTATGAAAAGCCGAAACTTAACACACACAATTGAAAACCTCCAGATTACTTCTCTACTGGTCGAACCACCAAGAACGCAATCGGGATACCGAGACCAACTGACTTTGTTTGCTGGACGCACCACCCACAAAGACAATCTCTCAAACTTGCAAACGAGCCCTCGCTTACAAGAACAAGTTCACCCGAACTAATCAGATTGTTTTATGCAAAACGATAAATAAATAAATAACGTTTTGATTCATTAAAAAAAACTGATTTTATTTCAATAAGGTACACATGCTTAAATAGGGTAAAAAAACCATAAAAAGGAAACTATACATGCCATATGCTTATTTAATCTATGCTTATCTTAACCTTGGAAAGAAAAACTACTAAATCTAAGCAAACTACTAAATCTAAGCTCAAACCTGGTAAAACGACCTCAAGTGAAGCCTAAAAATCCAGTGAGCAAAAATCTATGAAAGCAATGAAATTTTGATCTTCAAGTGAATTGGTTTGAGTGCGAAATAATATAGAAATCTCCAACTCTTGAATTCAGCTCATATTGTAAATTTGAAGCTCCAACTCGATGTTCTTTTTACAAAAATTGAGTAGATTCTCGAAGTTCTCTTCGTTTAATTTCGTACCACCCCTCCCCTTCTACAAGTACCTGTGTTTGTCATCCCATTAGGGACCAATAAGTACTATCACAGTAGATAGTTTAATCTTACAAATTAGATATCCGATGACCTTTTTTTCTCATCATGATAACGATTCTCTTGTCAAACCTTCAAAGTTCAACAATCATAACTTTGCTTTGTGAAAAAGTCGTATGACTCTTTTCTTAAGGATGTTGACAATCATTATATCAACATTCTCAAGGACGACCATATCGTTCCAAAATTCTAGATTTGTGGTAGATGAGTGATGATGATGATGATGATGAACCTAACACCCATGAAAGGTACATTATCAAGGGCCCCAATCAACACTAAAGATGACAACAAACAATTGCCTTAGATGCCAAGGTAATGACCATGATTGTCATGTCTCTTTCTATGTTTTATCACCTTCTTGTAAATTTCACAACTGTCAAGGACATGTGGAACATTTTTTTTGTTATCTATATGAAGGAAATATTGGCGTGAAGAAGAGCAAGAAATGCAATATGAGCTCTTTGCGTGTGGGAAAAGTGAATCTCTTGCTGAGTGCTATAATAGATTTATTGGTCTCTCAGTGATATAAAATTACATGGCAGAGTCTTTGAGGATAAAGAAGTGTCGTGCAAGTTCATGGACTATTTACCCAATTTCTAGGAAACCATTTCTACATATAGTAATACCAGCAAAAGATCTTGATCATATGTCTCTCACTGCTATATATGGTAGTCTCCAATATGATAAACAAACCAAAATTCCAAGAAAATCGATTCCGTAAGACCCAAAAAGCAACCATGTAGTTCTTTTGTGTAATGATTCAAAGAAATCTATATGTGAGTCACGAATCAATTGCCTATCCGATTCTGAAGAAAAAAAAGACTGAATATTGACAATGTCACTGAAAGCTACATGGTTAATTCTAATGATGAGATGTCCATAAATGATTTGAATGACAAGATGGCTAAAACTTATAGATGGTTTGTCAAGAAAGGTTTGTCCATGATATAATTTGAACTTCAAAGCCTCCAATCGAAGAGTTGCAGATCGGCCTAAGCCAAGCGTCTTTACCAAGGCAAATGAAGAGTGTTACAATTGTTACAAGAAAGACCAACTTTGTTGCCAAGTGTTGAGACAAAAAAGTCACCAAGCATCAACCTTATCTTCGTGACTCCAAACACGATAAGTACAAAGCTAATTACAAGAGAGAAAATGCCAAAAACCTTTAAAGAATGGAAAGGGCCTCATCGCAGAGACTCGTGATTGGATTGTTGAACCCACTTCCTCTTCTAGTGATGGTATGGTGATGTAGCATATTTGTGGTTGATGGCTAAGATATAGAAGATGGATGATTTTGACTAGGGGTGGTAAATTAGTACCAAACCAAACCAAACCAACCAACATGTATACCAGTTGTACCAAATAAATTGGTATAAATTATAATTGGCTGGCAGTACCGTACCAAGCGTGTAGACATGGTTGGTACATGATATTGAATGTTGTGTGCCACGACAGTACCGTGGTACCGACTTATCTAGTAAGTTAATTAATTATTTGGGATTTTAAAATTTGAAATAAAAAGTTTTCAATTTTGTTTTATTTGTTCACCTTACTACCTAAACCACTTAATCTAAATTCTAATGCCTAGAATCCTAGCAATTTAGAATGTTGTTTGGTATTTTGGTGTGAAGATCCCACAGATGAAGAAATGTTCCCTTATTTTGAATTAGTTTTTTTCTTTTTCATATATTGAATACTGCATTTTGTTACATTTAACCATTTGGTTTGAGCATTTGAGCATTTTGATTTTTTTTAGTTTCGTATATGTATCATGAAATTGGTACAAGCTGGTATCAACATGTACCAACCGAAAAAGTCGGTACCAATTACATTTGGTTGGTACATGGTATAGGATTTTACATACCCGTTATAATTGGTTGGTATACGGTATTGGCAAAAAAAATGTCCACCCCTAATCCTGACAAGGCTTCTACCTCTACCACATGCCGAAACCTCAAAATTTGTGGTAGCTAAGGAAATCACAAAGCTAAGAAAGGTAAAAATTTCAGAGGCCCTTCCTCTGCTAAATATAATAAACATAACACTCTAATTTCTTAATTGTAGATCCTTAAAACGCTATTGAAGGCAGAAAGAAAGTTGAAATACAAAACCATCTACTCAGCTAAATGAGTGTTTAGTCAACTTAAAGAGTTTGATAAGCTAAAGAATGAATCGAATGAACATAAAATCATTAATAATATTCTTAACAAAGAGAGGACTAATGTTGGTCCCAAAAGGGTCTACAAGAATACTAAACAG